>NW_022436960.1:23754857-23815764 GCF_009761245.1 Sapajus apella | reverse complement strand
TATATATATATATATGTACATACCCAGAATTAAACACTTCTAGGTATAATTAAAGTACATAAAAATTTGGCATACTTTCATTTAGTCTTTTCTGAATTATAAAAGTAACATATATACTTTTCTTCTCTAAAAAAAATTGAAAAGTTGAAGTTTCCTCACCCACTTTCTCCTCAACCAGAGCTTCTCCTCCCGAAGCCCCAAGGAAATCATTATTTTGAATTTGCTGTGGACACTTCAAATGTTTAAAATATGTATTTACATGTGTGTATACACACACACACACACACACACACACACCTAGAGAAAGCTAGCATATGTTATTTTATGTAGTTTATTCAATTGACTTACATATTACAATGTTATTTGCATTGTTCACATCTTGCTTTTTTCTTTCAACAATGAATTTTTGATAGGTAGGTCTTTGGTATACTGGGTTCTTCAGAAAGATAGCATTTAATTTAAATTCTGAAAAACGGGTAAGATTTTGCCAGGTCAAGAAAGGAAAGGGTTAGGTAGAGCATAGTTTATGTCTTGATCTTATTTAATAAAGATGTGGAATAGACTGTGG
The DNA here is from genome assembly GCF_009761245.1 of Sapajus apella. Taxonomy (NCBI): domain Eukaryota; kingdom Metazoa; phylum Chordata; class Mammalia; order Primates; family Cebidae; genus Sapajus; species Sapajus apella. The sequence continues at coordinate 23,815,196 of NW_022436960.1, read as the reverse complement.
AAAATCAACGTTGCTAGACTTTAGGGTGGAACTGATGAGAGATGAGACAGAAGATTGAGTAAATACATAAGTGGTGGCCACGTAGCCTGTTCCAGAGATTTGGAGTTTTTACTGAGAGGCAGGGATATTATAAGTGAAGGCGAAGTGTACCAGTTTGCTAGAGCTGCTGTGACAAAGTGTCACAAACCAGGTGGCTTAAACAACAGAACATATGTTGTTCTGGAGACTAGAAGTCTGAGATAGAGGTGTTGGTGCGGTTGGTTTATTCTGGGAACTATAGAGAAGAATCTGCTTTGTTCTCTTGCCTTTTCTTATGTCTTGCCAGTAATCTCTGCCATTCCTTATAGACATGTCACTCCAATCTCTGCCTTGATATTCTCATGGCATTCTCTCTGTGTGCATGCCTGTGTCCAAATTTACCTTGCTTTTTTAAATTTTTATTTTAAGTTCAGGGGTACATGTGCAGGATGTCCAGGTTTGTAACATAGGTAAATATTTGCCATGGTGGTTTCCTGTACAACCATCCCATCACCCAGGTATTAAGACCAGCATCCATTAGCTCTTCTAACGTTCTCTCTCTCTCTCCCCCTTTTGCTGTGCAGAAGCTCTTTAACTTAATTAGATCCCATTTGTCAATTTTTGCTTTGGTTGCAATTGCATTTGGTGTTTTTGTCATAAAATCTTTGCTCATGCCTAATTCCTGAATGGTATTGCCTAGATTTTCTTCTAGGGTTTTTATAGTTTTGGATTTTATATTTTTAAAATCCATCTTGAGTTAATTTTTGTATATGGTGTAAAAAAAAGGGCCCACTTTCAATTTTCTGCGTATGGCTAGCCAGTTCCCCCAGAACAATTTATTAAACAGGGAATCCTTTCCCCATTGCTTGTTTTTGTCAGATTTTTCCAAGATCAGATGGTTGTAGGGGTACAGTCTTATTTCTGAGTACTCTATGCTTTTCTGCTGGTCTATGTGTCTGTTCTTATACCAGTACCATGCTGTTTTGGTTACTGTAGCCTTGTAGGATAGTTTAAGTCAGATAGTGTGATGCCTCTAGCTTTGTTCTTTTTGCTTGGGATTGACTTGGCTATTTAAGCTCTTTTTTGTTTTCACATGAATTTTAAAATGTTTTCTCTAATTCTGTGAAGAATGTCAATGGCAGTTTAATGGGAATAGCCTTGAATCTGTAAATTACTTTGGGCAATATGACCATTTTCCCAATATTGATTCTTCCTAGTTGTTTATTTGTATCGTTTCTGAATTCTCAGAGTAGCGGTTTGTAATTCTCCTTGAAGAGGTCGTTCCCATCCCTTGTTAGCTGTATTTCTAGGTATTTTATTCTTTTTGTAGCAATTGTGAATGTGAGTTCATTCATGATTTGGCTCTCTGCTTGCCTTTTGTTGGTGTATAGGAATGCTAGCAATTTTTGCACATTGATTTTATATTCTGAGACTTGGCTGAAGTTGCTTATCAGCTTACAAACTTTTGGGCTGAGACGATGGGGTTTTCTGGATATAGGATCATGTCATCTGCAAACAAAGATAATTTGACTCCCACTCTTTTTATTCAGATGCGCTTTATTTTTTCCTCTTGCTTGATTGCCCTGACCAGAACTTCCAATACTATGTTGAATAAAAGTGGTGAGAAAGGTCATCCTCATCATGTGCCAGTTTTTAAGGGGAATCCTTCCAGCTTTGGCCCTTCAGTATGACATTGACTGTGGTTTGTCATATATGGTTATTATTTTGAGATATGTTCCTTCAATATCTAATTTATTGAGAATTTTAAACATGAAGGGATGTTGAATTTTTATCAAGGTCCTTTTCTGCATCTATTGAGATAATCATGTGTTTTTTGTCTTCAGTGCTGTTAATATGATGTATCACATTTATTGATTTGTGTGTGTTGAACCAACCTTGCATCCCAGTGATTAAGGCAACTTGATAATGGTGGATAAGCTTTTTGATGTGCTGCCAAATTCAGATTGACAGTATTTTATTGAAAATGTTTGCATCAATATTCATTAAGTATGTTGGCCCGAATTTTTCTTTTTTTGCTGTGTCTCTGGCAGGTTTTGGTATCAGGATGATGCTGGCCTCATACAATGAGTTATGGAGGAGTTCTTCCTCTTCAATTTTTTGGAATAGTTTCAGTAGACATGATACCAGCTCTTCTTTGTGCCTGTGGTAGAATTCAGCTGTGAATCTGTCTGGTCCTGGGCTTTTTTGGTAGGTAGGCTATTTGTTACTGCCTCAATTTCAGAACATGGTCTATTCATGGATTTGGTATTTTTCCTCATTTAAATTTACCTTTCTTATAAGGAAGGTAATCATATTGAATTTGAGTCCAGCCTAATGACTTCATTTTAACTTTGTAACCTCGGTAAAGACTCTATCTTCAAGTAAGTTCACAATTTCTGACTGTGAGTTGGGAATTTTTTAACACATGAACCCATTTAACACATGAACCTTTAGGGGCAGGATTTAATTTGACCCTTAACATGAAGTGATAAAAATATCTTTAAGAGATGATAATTCTAGCTCTTGTTTGATGGCTGAAGTATCAAGAGGATTGTGAGAACAGACATGAGGCTATGAATATGATGAAGGATTGGAATTTTGGATTACTCAAATGTGATCCAAACCCTCTGGACACCCTTACACTTTCTAGATATATATATATTTTTTCCCTTAAAGAACCCAAGGAACAAAGACTTGGAAAAATATCTATGGGTATCTAGAAGTAAGTACTGCACTAGGAGTTATCTTGTATTTGTCTCTAGTTCTTATGTTCTATTCTCAGAGGCAGGTATTTCATTGTATAAGGTACAATAATTATAGAGTATACATTTTATCACACAAGGGGTAGTTTTATTACAAAAGAAAAAGAATACCTTAAACTGTTAGACAAAAGGGTTAAGTATGACTTTCTCAATTACTTAGGCAAGTACATTCTTGAAAAAATAAAAGTTAGAAGAGAGGGAAAGACTGAGACCCTCAATGTTAAATGACATTTTATAGTGATCACATGCTGAGTCAAACGCAAAATCAATTTCTAAGTTGCCTGCTTAATTCTCTAGACCATGCCTGCTATCTTGTATTTATATCTTAATAACACGTACATATGCAGCCTAGCTGTTATGGGGACAGTGGGAAATATAAATTTGATCTTTCTTGAATTCTCCATATTTAAAGTCTCCACTTGTCAGTTGAATTAACGTAGTATTTTAGCATTTGATTTCCTGGGGGCACCAGATATTTTATTTTGTGAATGTGTTTTATTTTTGTTGTAGTTGTGGGGTCGTTTAAAATGAAACTCAAAAAAGAGGAAAGAATGGCACAACCCGATAAATATGTAATTTAATAATATTCAGTGAATACATATGCACAGTGAATGGAAATCTAAATAAACATGCTCCAGTGAAGAATTATTAGATGTTGCCCATTTAATTTGGATTTTCAGTTATACTAATCAAGTTAGTGGGGGGTTTCAGAGGAAGAACAGGGAGAAGACAAAGCAGAAACAGCTTTAGGTAGTGTAAGTTCTGAATACCTTTAATTTGATTAACATGTTAATACCAGCAGAAGAGTTACTTTGTTGTATTCTAGGGATTATAATGTGGCATCATTTGATATGATATGCTTCCCACCGATAAGGGGAGGATGAATAGAGGCATACACTGGAGTTCTCTTCAGGGCACTGAGCTCCTTTGGCGAGAGGACTGTTGACTAAATACGAAAGGCTGTAAGAATAAATGACATCAAGAGCACAGCAGAGAAAAATGTAGGGCAAGAAGGGGAAATCCCTGAGAAGTTTATGCCTGACCAATTCTTTTCTATCATTGGGTGGAGTTCAATCAAGATAGAGTTCAAAGATTTACCCTTTTCCTTACTATTATTCTATAATTCCTATCTCTTGTTCTTCTTTGTCAATCTCCATAACCTCTGCCTGGCTCAAATTGGCTCAGTGCTGTGATTTTAATGCTAAGCCCACACCCATTTGGTATGAAGATATTAAGTAATTAATTCAATAATGATTTGCTGAATCTGACCAAAATGGACAAAAAAAAAAAAAAAAAAAACCACCTGTATCTGTGGAATTTTCTTTCAGGGGTGAGGGGCTTCAGAATGGTTAACAAATAAGTAAATTATGTAATTTCTTAGATAGTGCTAAGAGCTACAAAGAGAAATTAGGTAGACAGAAGAAATAGTGACTTGGGAGGTTAAAATTTTATAAAAAACGATCAGGTAAAATACCAGTTTTCTGATGAACTAAAAAGCTATGCCCTTGCTAATCTTTATGTATTTATTCTGTGTCCATTAAAACTTGGCATGTGAGTCTCAGGATCTGGCCCTGGAGGTTATATTGTGACATACTGTGATCATTACAAAAATTTTTGTCATCATGTATCACTGTGATGCTATTTTGCTTGCAGCCCAGACACTGTGATGGATTTACTAAAACAGTCTGATAATCATGAGACAATGATCCTAGGACATGTGTCCTCAGGATCTCTTCTGGACCTGTGTTTGGATTGGCCATAGATGAAAGTCATATGATAAGAAAAAAGCAGTATGGTAATTTGTAAGAGAACTGCTCATAATAAGCAGGATAGGACAGTCAATTTTTTTCCTTTTTACCTTTCTTTCCATCCCTACCTCTCTGCTTTGTTATAGACTTTGAGTTTTATATGTGTCAGGTTTCATTCATTTGGGAAACCAATGTCACGTCAAATTAGGAAGAATGTTATGACCCTCTAATTGGCCATTGCATTGTACACAAACCTCCTATGTTTGTTCCGGATAGCACCAGGCATCCTTTTAAATTGGTGGTTTGACTGTCAGTTTCCATAATGCCCTTGACAGTAAAACAAACACAATTCTATGTGATTCTATTTTGAAACATTAATCTTCTGACTGTATGGTAAAAGGAAGCGGTGGGAGTTTCTCTCCATTCCCCCAAAGGAAGGAGGAGTAAGAAGGAAATTAAAAATTTAGGTGCACTCATAATAACAGGTCATCAAGTCACTACTTTTCATTGCAGCCACTCTTTGTCAGCTGTATGTGTGACAAGAAACAAACCATGGCTCCATGATATTTGATAGCCTTGAGTAATTAAAGATTCTTCAATGCCTTTTGGAAAACATTGACCAATATTCCAGCCATATTCAGTGCTCCCTTAATAACTCCACATTTCTTTCCCTGTAGGTGTTTGTCTCTTGCTAACCCTTTTAGAGATAGTTGCATGTAATCAGGATAGAGTTCAAAGATTTACCCTTTTCCTTACTATTATTCTGTAATTGACTATCCCTCTCATTCCCCTTGTTTTCTTTCTTCTGACAGGGTAATAACCAAAATTCAAGCAAAAATCAGGTTTAAATAAATCTTCCTAATAAGAACAATTATTATAACTTCTGCCACACATACATTTATAGTAGGAAAATTTAGGATCTGTCCTGGAAAAAAATAAATTCCAATTGTTTACAAAGTTTGCTTTTAGAATTCCTCTTGAGATAAATACTGTAGACATATTGGGGTGATTCTGGGACACAGCGAACATGTAGTTTGGGCCTCAGTTTAATGATGCAACTGTAGTGTATTAAGGCTACACATAGCAATTTATCTTGCCCATGAGTAAGTGTCAAACTCTTTTTACCTATTAACATTTGAAGTGGATTTATTAGCTCTAAGAATGCTTAGTTCTTCCTGAAAAGGAATTGAGAATCTTTGGGCAATGGACTTCTTGAAAATCCAGTCAAATATCCCAAAGTATGTTTCGGATAGCTTCTCAGTTGTGCTATTCGGCGTTGAATAATGCAGAGCTTGATTGTTCTAATTTAGTGGGAGAAACATTTTTTTAAACATAAATAAATATCACCCTTTTGTCATATATCTTCATAAGCAATTAACTCAACCAATGGATTTGCAGTCGGTGAAAACATTGGATAGATTGGAGGATGGATGAATGGATGGATCTCATTTATTTGAGGGAGCTAAAAATGAAAACAATTGAACTCATGGAGAGAGAAAGTAGGATGGTTACCAGAGGCTGGGAAGGTTAAGGAACTTGGAGGGGAATGTGGGGTTGGTTCATTGATACCAAAAAATAGAAAGAATAAATAAGATCTAGGATTTGACAGCACATCAGGGTGACTATAATCAATAATAACTTCATTGTATATTTTAAAATAACTAAAAGAGCATAATTGGATTGTTTGTAATAGTTAAATGCTTGGGGTGATGAATATCCCATTTGCCCTGATGTGATTATTACACATTTATGCCTGTATCAAAATATCCCTTATATGCCATAAATATATACAACTTCTTTGTACCTACCAAAATTTTAAAAATTATCAATGGCTGAATAGATAGGCAGATAGATAATAAAGTAATTACTGTTACTGTTTCCTTTTGTGTTAAATTTTTAACAGGGCCTTTGATTATCATTCATTTGAGTTCTACTCTTGTTTGTATGTCTTATTTGAGTTGTAGGTAAGAGTCATTCTTGAATGAATGGGAGTTTCTGATTATTTTTAAACAGCCATTCCAGGCCAATGCAGACACCTAGGAGGAAAATGTTTTTGATTTTTATGAATGTCTATGAAGCTGGTAAATACTCATTACATGGCTACCGATATACGCTTGGGCAAGCCAATCTAAACAGATTGCCAGTATGAAGGATTCTGTTGAGGAGGAATAGACAGTCTGTATTTGCAGTCTTGTTAAGGGGGTTAAGAGTGGTGTCTTGATTTTTTCCAAAACCTTCCAGATTTTGGCTGCTGAGTAGGTGGTGCTGACTTCAGATAATGCTTGTTCTTGCTATTGAAACCACAGAGCAGGTTACAAACCTCTGAACTTAAACCAAAGAAACGAGTGGTTTCAGCTGGAAAAAAGTAATACTATGGTATAGCATAACAGAGATAATATAATTTTTGTGCTTTTAAAACAGAGAGACAAGTCTCTCTTCTAATGCAAAATCACTTGTAACCTTGAACGCATCAGCCAGTATGACTTAGCTGATAATTAGGCTTATTTCACAGAACAGTTCATGAGAACTTAGTTCATGAGAACTAAGTAAAATAATGCGTGTACAAATATTTGTAAAATGCTTGCTGTTATTGATGATGGATTGAAGAGTTAATTCTTCTTGTGCCATTCAATGATAATATGACTAAGATGATCATTCTTTGTACTCTGTCTTTCCGTCTCTCCTCCCTCCCTTGTTTTTCCTTGTGGTCAGTATGTGTATAGTCTCTGTGTTATTTTCTTTCTTTTTTCTTTCCTTTTTTGCTTTTTTTTTGAGACAAGAGTTTCACTCTTGTTGCCCAGGTTGGAGTGCAATGTTGCAATCTTAGGTCACTGCAACCTCTGCCTCGTGGGGCTCAAGCAATTCTCCTGCCTCAGCCTCACAAATAGCTGGGATTACAGGTGCCTGCCACCACACCTAGCTAATTTTTGTATTTTTAGTAGAGATGGGGTTTCACCATGTTGACCAGGCTGATCTTGAACTTCTGACCTCAGGTGATCCACCTGCCTCGGCCTCCCAAAGTGCTGGGATTACAGGCTTGAGTCACCATGCCCAGCCCTTCTCTGTTATTTTCTAAGCTGAAAATCATGCTACTGCAATCAACAGATTTCTCCCCTTTCCTGGAGATATTTGGGAATGTAGAAACTATTTCTACATTCTAAGTTCTACAGATAGATTTTAGAATGCACAAAATCTAGACACGGTTTCGAGGCATCTAGACGTTGCCTTTACCTATTTCCTGTAGTAACTTGCTGCAGATTAGTATCTTAAAGACAAATTGGCGTTTACTTTTCTTACAAACATTGCATTGGGCTATGTAAGAAAATTACAGATTAAATCAGCATTTTCCTCCTGCTGCATGTGAATTAAATCAATGCTGAAATGGGAGTCCTGTTAATCTAGGCGATAGAAGTTACTAGAACCAATGTTTGGTAGCTTAGGTCCTTAAAGAAATTGGAAAGCTCTTTGCAATACACAGTGTTAACAACAGCCTCTGCTTCTTATTCCCTTCCCTTTGCAACTGCTCCCAGCCCTTTAAAAATCTAAGTAAAACATCTATTGAAGGGCTTTCTTTCTATCAATTTTTTTCCATCTGCGCATTGCTATTGATATTCATTCACTCTCTTGGATCTATCAGATATCAGTCTTTTGTAAGGTGGAATACATAGTAAAGTATCAGGAGAACATGTTCTCAAGCCAGACTGCCTGTGTTCAAACTGCAGCTCTGCCACGTACTGTGTGACCTTGGGCACATTATTTAACTACTCTGTGCCTGGTAACCACTACATGGAAGGGTATTTTATGTGGATTAAATCCCTGTAACACACGCAGAAAAGTACCTGGCACATGGTAGGCACTATATAAGATTTTGTTAAATAAAGCTTAGTTTACCTGCATTGCTCACATTATCTAACACATTACCTTCCACGTACTAGGTACATAATGAATATTATATGATGACTAAATGTATTCTTAAGTTGGAGTGGGCGAAAGAACATGTGAGTCCATTCCACATTTCTACAAAATAGCTATGCAGTCCTGCACATCAAATTTTAGCTTCTTTGGAGCTGCCTTCTCATCTTTAAAATAAAAATAATATTTGCCCAATGTATTTCAAAGGGTAATTTTAATGATCAAAGTGATAATGTGCTTCCAATGAGTTGAAAAAAATATTTTCTACAAATGAAAGGTATTAGAACATTTTTATTTATCAAATTACAAAATGCTCTAGTGGAAATATGCCAGTAAAATAGTTAAGGCTCGACAGACATACGTGGTCCAGAGGTCAGTAGTCACCATGAGTACTAAGACCTCAGTACTAGCGGCCAATGTTCCTTCTTGAGAATATAGCAAAGTGTTTCAAGGTCCCCCATCTCAGTCAAGAAGGAGGCTTCTCCTTTACTTACCAGGCCTGTTCAGCTATATTTGGCTAATTCTTGTTACAGAAGGGAACCTGAGCAGACCTTGAGAATCCAGTGTTCCTTTATCACATTCCTCTGCTCTGTTAAGCTGGACACCAAGAATAGTAGTTTGAAGCTGTTTGTCTTGATGCTGATGGATTTGGCAGTCTGTAATCCATGAACTGAAACAAGGCTTCTCTTCCATTGCAGCTGGCATATCTTGTTGTGTTTATGAGTTTGACAGGCAAACGTATCTGAAGCACATCTCATATGCTGATCTGTGAGGGAGATAAGCCCCTTGTTTTGCTTGACTGGAAACAAAATAAGCAGGTGGTGAAAAACCCTGCATTGATTTCTGCTTGGGCTAAAACACCCAGGATAAGATAAAGGCCCCCTTGGACACGTTCCAGCCTCTCCTATTTGATTATTGATCATTTGACTCAAGTTTGCAAATTGTTGTAAGGCGGAGTAAGTTTCTTTTGTTTTAACAATGCCACTTTTACTTATTATTATTTTATAAGCTATTACACTGTTTTGTAATAGAAAAAAATAAAAAATCAAATGGTGCCAGAGCTTAAAAATATTTTACTTCATTTGCTGTATAATCTTTATGCATTTGATTTTTGCTTCAGGATCCCTACCTGTACAGCATATTCATTTCATTTCACCACTAGATTTTTACAGAATAAAAATAATTCCTTTTTGAAGAGAAACTATGTAAGAATATACACGGGCTAGTAGATGGAACTGAGGACTCCAAAGCAATCAGCCCCTGAGAAGAACTTGAGTTTTGGTGCACACGTTATTGCATTTTAGAGATCCTGATCTCCCAGTTAGATTGTAAACTTGTTGAAGGCAGTAGGACATTGACAATGGATAAATATTAGTTAGGAAATTGAAAAATCAGTGTGGCTTACCAATTTAGACATTCAGGAGAATGTGTATGGGATTTTTTTTCCCTCTCACCTAAAATTTTGACTTTGCAAACTCCTTTTATTACTGTCCTTCCTTTTCTGATCCCTTGATGATGATTAATTGGTTCCAATGGTGTATATTTCAGATATTTAATTAAGTCCTCCTTTCTGTCTAACTCTCTGCCAAAACATATTTTTCGTTTTTCTACCTGCAATGCTCAAACATAAGTTGATGCCAAATGCATGCTGTTTGATTGCATTCCATCCAGTTTTACTTGCAAAGAGGACAAGCACTGTAGCGTTTATTTCAGGTAGCTTTACAAAGAGCCGTTCTTGGCCTTCAATGTGTGTGGCAGGCAGGGAGGTAGGACAGGAAAACGAGGTAGGTGTCCTTCGCAGACCTTAAATAATTTATGAGAGAAATGGAAAACGGCAGATCAGGTGCCATTGGCCCTCTGCCTGATGAAGTTATAGCAGTGTTAGCTAAGACGTGATCAATATGGAAGACTTGGTCTGCAGAGCCATTTTTAGCTGGGCTCTTGTACTGGTCAAGCACCTCCTGCAACTTTGTGATGAAAGCCACCCTCGTGAGTTAGAGTCTTGTCTTATAAGAAGGAAGAGGACAGCTTCTGGAGGAGTCAGTCACGTGCTGGTCATCATGCTGTTGCCTAATCTGTCACCTCAACTATTGATTCCCAACTCCTGATTCTCATTGTTCATTCATGGAGTTGTTTCTAAATAATGGTAACTAGAGGAGGAAATGGTGTATATTAGTTATCTGTTGCTGCATAACAAATTACTCCAAAACGTAGCAGCTCAAATATCAGCAAGGTATTACCTCCCAATTTTTGCAGGTCAGGAATCCAGGTGTGGCTTAGCTGGGTGCCTCTCGCTCAGATTCCCTTCATAAGGCTATAACCAAGGTGACAGCCAGGGCTTCAGTGACCTCAAGGTTCAGCTTGGAGGGATCTGCTTCCAAGCTCTTCCATATGGCTGGTGGAAGGTCTTAGGTCATTGTGGACTGTTGGCCAGAGATATTGCTTCACTGGCAAATGAGCCTTTCTGTAGGACAGCCTACAACTTAATAGCTGTCTCTGATTGAGGGTTAGGGGAGAAAATGGAAGCCATTGTCATTTTCAATCTAATCTTGAAAGTAACATCCTGTCACCTCTACTGTATTCTTCACCACTTAGAAGTGAATCTATAAGTCTAGGACATTTAAGGGGAGAGAATAATACAAGTGTATGAATACCAGGAGGCGGGGACAATTGGGGGCCACTTTATAAACTGCCTTACCCAGGTATCAATAGCATGAAGTAGACATTAGAATACCCATATTGCAGGGTCTGCTGAGATGGCGTGTAAAAAGTACTATCACAGGGCTTGCCACAGAGTAGAGAAGCATTGCATTTATTTCTTGCCACACCCAGCACATTGCCTGGTACATTGTGGCACTCAGGTACCCACATGCCCATGAAATTGTGTCTACTTCATTAAAAACAGAGAGTCTCTCTGTTCCAAAAGAGATTAATGTTTGTTATCCTTTCTGGACAATTTTCTCCCTATGTTTCATTTCTCCAGTTATCATCAAGGGAATGGATTTAAGTCTGAAATAAAATCACTCAAAACTAAAGAATAGCTGAAGCAGACCTAGAATTACCTTGGCTGAATTACCTTCTTAAACACAATTAGAAGTTTATTCTGTAGGTCAGGAATGCTGTTGCCAATCTTCCACAGCAGGTGATAAGAATTAAATTCCCTCATGACCTAGGAAACATTCTCTCTGCTAATCTGGTTTCACCTGGAGTTTCAATAAATAGAAGACAGAGCACACAGTGTGTTTAGTCTTAACCACATAGCCCGAGTCACTCGGGAGGCATCCACACGATGTTTGCCTTCTGTGAACTTGGAAAGCAACATGTTTCTAGTTTTATTTTTTTCCTCTTCTTTTCCTGTTTCATCTGAATTCTTCTGTAGTTAAATTATTGATCTCTCTCCCTACAGAATATAAGAAATTAAAATCCTTGTTAATTCTGTTATCAAAGATATATGTTAGGCTTCTGCTTCCACATGGGGCATTTAAAAAACAGTGCTTCACGTGATTCCTGACCTTTTTTGGCAATTATAAAGAGAGATCACAAAGGAGTAAAGTTGAAAATTAAACTATAACTGGAATGAAATGTCCTATAGGACTAAATTTATCTGTTGTATTGCAAATCAGCCCCTTGTAATTGGTGATGTGGTATGAGACATTTTATATCACTGTAATAGATAGGCCATAAACAATTATTATACCAGTCTGTGATATAATATTGCACCTTAGGGTAGAATTTGCTCCATTTACGTTATATTCAGGGAAAAAAAATGAAAACATCTGTCAGAGAGAGTATAGCCCTATGGATCGGGGATATATAAATAAGGTTTACCAAGGCTGAGAAAAGGGGCTTTCCATTTAATTTCAGTTGTTTTATAGACAAGTTTCTAGTTTGAGGGAGCTATTTAGAAATGTATGTAGGCTTATGTAGAAATACCAATAAAGCTTTCAAAAAATGATGCTGGTATTTACATTGGTTGAAATGCAAGATAATGAGTCTAAAAGACTTTCCCTTTTGATGTTTTTTTGTTCAGAATGACACTTGAAAGATGCCTAGGATTTTTACTGCTGCTCTTAGAATCACAGGATCTCAGGGTAAAATCAAACTTTAGAGGTCATGAAGTTCAACCAGCCATAAAGGTCTTTTTGTCAAACTTATGACCATTCAAAATACTTTAGTGTCAGAGTAGCTCACAAGACAAAATAAATCACTTGCATGTTAACCCGTAGGAGGTTAGACTTTTGACAGCAGATCTGTGGTGGTAGATACCTTGTTTTGTACTGTTCTATTGGAAATGAGTGTCAGAGACCCATTTCCACTACAGATACTGCCTAGTGACTGACTTACAAGGCAAAAATCCACCCAGCCTTGCTCTGCATACATTCCAGAACTCTAATGCAAAATGGCGCCTAAACCATTTTAAAACCATCCATGCATAAGGACACTAAGTAAGATGAAGCTTGTTTTGATATGTATGCTTTTTAAATAGGTAGGAGAACAACAGGTGGTAAAACAAGTTATTCAATTTATTGGCTATATTAACAACTTGGCTCTGATTGTTAATGTTTGTCCCTGCCATGTGATATATAGTTGTGTCAGATTAAAAACCCCCTTGGGTATAATTTTATTTACACTACACATATATTTCAAAGAGATGAATGACCAATTCTGGGAATGGTTAGAAGTAAAGAATTTGAATTTTCTGTTACACTGCTACAAGTTAGGTAAATATCTTCCTCTCTTTGGGCCTCACTTGCAACACCAGTAAAGAGAGGAGGTTGTACTGCATGATCGATAAGCCCCTTCTAGCCCTAACATATTGTTAGCCCATCATTCTTGTGTAGGGATACCAGGAGATGATGCAAGAGAGGACCTAACTTCTTTTCTGTCACCAGACCTTATGATTCATGGCATTGTGTATTTCTCCTTGAGTCAACATTGCTTCTTTTAGTGACACAAGCAAGCCTGCATTCTCCAGCTCCTTAGGAGGCAACTTTGCTGCTGCAGAACAAAGATCATTCTCTTCCCAGCACTCTTTGGATTCCTGGTACCTGTATTCAGTTTCATGTTCCCTTTCTTGTTGAGGATGCCACTGCCTGTAGAAAGATACTTTAACTGAATTATAAGGCAAATGTTACCAATGCAAAGCTAACCGATAAGGGGGACTAGAATCTTGGAATTTGTGTAAATAAATTCATCTGTTTGTGAAATTGCAGACTGATTAGAAATGTGTTGTAGTAAAATATCTACTTTAAGCATGTCCTTTCCTCATTTTAAAATAGCAACTGGAAAGAAAATATGTCACTGAAATAATGGTTTCTCCATGAAGAAAAAGATATTTAGACAAACCAAAAGGATATATTCTATGGTGTAGTAAATCATCATATTCCTATATTAGATTAATACTTGATTAAACCTTGTAAGATAAGCAGTGATATGGAGAATTTAAATTTTCGAATACATGTTTTGAGCCCCATTATAGCTGTTTTTTCTCAACCTTACCTACTATAAAATTTTGTCCAGAGATATTCCAAAGAATAATAGATGGGCATTAATGTTTCTGCCTCCCTTACTCTTTGGAAGAAGGGCCAATAGGCAGGTAAAGAGATCAAAAAGAAAAAGTCAAACTAGATCAGGGAGCTGTTAGTGTATTAAGAATATTATGCCATTCGGTCTGATTAAACCACCTGAAGGAGCGGTGGAAACTCTCCCTAGTCAGTCCCACTTGAGACTTCCTGGGAGACAGTTGGGGGCAGCCAGAAGCAAGAAGCTAGAGGGGATTGTGGCTTTCTTTGCGAGGAAATCTGAAGCTGGCCATTTTAAGGCCCCTGGGTTCCACTGAAGTTAAGCCTCTGTAAAGTATCCTTACTCACTTAAAAGCAAATTCAATTTGATCTGTTGTCTGATGATAAACACTGGGCAGAAGCAGACATGAAAGGATTTGAAAAATGGTTTTAAAGATCAAAGAGATCTCAATAAACCATTTTGTTTGAACTAGAATGACCAAGTAGAATGGTACCTCTTTGAGAATGAGTAATAATTTGTGGGAGATCCCCAAAATAATGGCAGTTCCCACGCACACCACTTTTCCGCCAGAGAATATATAGAGGATGTATACCACTTTCTCACGTTTTTTCCCAGTTCTCATTATTTCTAGAACTCCAGATACTTCACATAGCTTCTTTCCCCTTTGTCGTTATCTATTTCAGATACCTCACCAACTTCCTTTGCTTTCTTTCACCATATCATAGTGGTAATTTTCTCAATTCCTGTATCCTACAAGAGCCCGCCATGAAAAGAAGGAAGCCTGTGACAATTCTTTTATTCAAGGTCCAAAACAGAGTTTTGCCAAATGCCAGTCTGACTCCTCCTCTGTGTGCTTGCCATGGTCTTTGTTTTGCCTCTTTTTCCTTTGGCGATTTCCCCAACTACAGCTGGGATTTCTTGATTGATGAAGATTTAGTGGTCCAAACAAAATCAGTTGTCTTTTGGCCAGAAGGAAATATACATTACATAATCTGGTGGTTTATCTTCTTATCCCTCCATTATCAACCTTCTCTTGTTTGTTTGTTTTTGGTTTTTAAATCTCTGCTTCCCTTCTCCATCCCCTAAGCAAAAGCATAATCAGCAAGTCTTTTAGCATTTAGTAGATACAAGCCTAGCATTGTGCTAAGTATTTTGCATCTATTATCTCATTAACTCTTCAGAACCATCAATGAAGTTGGTTCCTTTGCCATCCTCATTTTGTAGATAATACAGTTGAGATCCAGAGGAACTATAGTTAGCAAGTATAAATGCACAGACTAAAACTAAATGAATGACTTGAGATCCCAAGTGGTTAACGTTTATTCCAGAATATTTTCCTAATCTGTGCCTAGCACTACACTAGTTAATGAAAACAGAGCAATAAAAGATACGATGTGTCTAAGCTCTTCATCTAATGGAGACAGATGTCAAAAGATAAATTACTATACAGTATAAAAATGCTTTTACAGAGATATGAGCAATGTTCTATGGTAGACAAAAATTAGAAAGAAGATACCCGTTTTCTTCATAGTAAACCAAGAGTGATCTAAAATACTCCATGTTTGAAAGCAAAATTTTTATGATTACTGTTAGGCACTACGATATGCCTTTCTGGGTTGTTAATACTGATGCTATATAAATAGAAAAAATAGTTTGAAAAGACATGAGGACAAAACAGTCTCCCAGTCTTCCAAATAATAGATCCAAATAATTCTCTGGATTTGAATTTAGTGTTCAAGAGAAGGGAAGACATAAATATATAAACATATATGTATTTTCATACACATGCATATGTATATATACATATAAATATATACACATATAAATATATTTTTAAAACATATAAAAAACTACCTATGCATATATACATCTATATATCACGTTGAAGCTGTCTTCCACTAGCATCTTAAATGTACAGTAAAATTTAGGTGTTTTATAAATTTATTTGACAGAGCACCCCCAAACCTTTTATAGACATACCTCATCAGATGGAAGTAATACATTATAAAGGCAAGGCACTGACTTCATTCTTCTATTTTTAAAAAGGAGTGAAAATACCTCTGCATTTGCCGAACTCCTGTGTATGTAAACTAATTGTGCGGGTATGTGTATGCCTGTGTGTGTGTGTAGACACAGTGCCATTTTTGCTGAGGATGGAACAGGGGCCCTCAAAAGAAGGAGTTCTCAGAATCATGGGACCAAAAAGTTGTGAGTTTGCAATAATCAGGGTCATGGTGTGAACATCATTTAGAAATTTAGAACTGAAAGAGATGTTACAGATTATCTCCAGCCTGAGTGCCTACCACACATTAGAAGCTAAGGTCAAGAGATGCTAAATGGCTTGACCACAGAGTGATCAGTGGACTCATACACAGAGCTCCTGTCTTCCAAATGAGTTCTTTTTCCACCTTATTATGCACTTTACATCATGCATAAATGCTGGAAATCTTTCTAACATAGACTAGTTGGAGGGACATCCAGGTAGAACAAGTTGCATACATGTCATAAAAAACTTAAATCCAGATTTACTTCTAGCGAATTCTTTCAGGAATTCAAACTCAGATAATTAAATTAATTTCTTAATATTCAAATAAAGGCCAGATACACACTGGCCTCGTGTCTCTTGTATATTCACAGTACCAGATAAATGGGACTTTTCTCTAGGGGGACGGGATTGCTACACGACACCATTGCCATTTGCATTCACAACACAGGATGGCAGAAGAGACATTGATACAACATTTTTCCTGCCTCCTTCATTTTTAAATGGACGGTGACATGCTTCACAGCAGCATCTCCAAACAAAAGATGACAAATTCCCATTTATTTTCCATCAGTGGCACTGTGTGAGATGTTGTACTAAGTCTAAGCTTAATGTTCCTGAGGCACAGAAGTTTTTCCTACAGCACATAGCATTCCTGTAAAAATAACCATTCCTTTGCCAGTCACTCCATCAGGAAGGAGCATTGGCAGAGTGAAGAAAACTTACTTGATTTCATTAAAGCTATTAGTCTGAAATTCTGATCTGTAAATCTGGATGAGACCCACACGAGGGAAAGGATGCCTGCTAGAAGCAATGGCTCTTCTACGTTCTCAAAAACAAAGGTCAGATAAAAACACTCGGTTGAAAATAGATCTCTAGAAATGAAGCAAGGAGGAAGGAAACTTACATTGAGCTTTTGTAATGTTCCAGGAATTCTGCTAGGCTGTTTATATTATGTACTTGAAACGGTAAACGGGCTTTATCTTTTTCTTCCTTTGTCCACCATCACCGGTGTGTGTGCATGTAGGGAACCCAGAGAGTAGAGACTATGATGTAAAAAATGGTTTTGCTGTTATCATTGTCACATTTCCCTATGTAAAAATAGGATAATGTGACATTTGCTATTGATTGATGTTTCTTCAAGATCCCAGTGGAGTATTTTGTGACTGGAAACTTTCTAGAACCTTGAAGGCAAAAATAAGTGTAGGAAAGTGTAGGAAAAGCCACTAGGGGTTTTACATCAGACAGTTTTTATTAAATCTCTTTTAGAAGGGAGAATTATAACTATCTGAGCTGAGTTTTGTTATGATATGAATGATAGTGCGTCCTAAAGGGATAGCATGGGAAAGTTTTTTGTTGTTGTTTGTTTTTGAGACAGGATCTTGCTCTGTCACCGAGGCTGGAGTACAGTGGCAGGATCACAGCTCATTGAAGCCTTGAACCCCCAGGCTCAAGCAATCCTCCAACCTCAGCCTCCTGAGCAGCTGAGACTACAGGCATGTGCCACCATACCTGGTCAATTTTTAAAAAAATTTTTGTAGAAATGGCGAGGAGGTCTCTCTGTGTTGTCCAGACTGGTCTCAAACTACGGCCTTGAGTGTTCCTTATGCCTCAGTCTTTTAAAATGTTGGGATTATAGATGTGAGTCACTGCACCTGGCCAGCAAAATAAAGTTTTGAGGAGTGATGGAAATGTTCTCTATCCTAATTGTGATGATGGTTACATAAATCTATACATGTGTTAAAATTCATAGAACTATACACCAAAAGGAAAAGAAACCCTTCAATTCCACTGCATGATAATTAAAAAAATAAAATTTCAAAAATTTCAATAGTTAACTCTAAGCCAATAATATGTTGACAGATATTAAATAACAGTGATATCATTTAAAAATATTGCCAACTGACTATCATTAAAGGCTAATAAATGACAAAAAAGTAGTCACTCCTCACATGAGATAAAATTATCATCTTTACATTTATTTCTTAAAATTATTCTTCCCTGTCATCTGTAGTAATCTATGGCTGCTTCATTGCCTATGCCTCTCTGCTGTTTGGAAAATCAGAAAATAGACGGCCTTTACGGATGCAGGGTGATAGATAGAAGCCCCTATTGTACCTTCTGATAGGTCAAATGTGGTGACTTTGGTTGCTTCTTATTTTTGTTATTTCCCCAGTCATCAATCATATTGATTTTTTTTAAAACAAAGGTCAAGCACATGTTCATAGGTGACACCAATTCCTTCAGAGAATTTGTCCCTTCTCCTTACTGTTCTGATTTAAACCCCTTGTGGCATTTTCAGCTGCATCGATAGTGATAAATGGGGTTGATGGTGACACAGAAATGAACTTAGAAGTCAGTTTATAGCACTGTTGGGGACCATCTGTTCATGTAAATGTTTAAGGTAAAATGCATTAAGGCTTAAGAGCTGACGAGACGTTTTATTTGACTCCTGCTTTTGGGATTATGCTTGGCACCTGCTTGAGTCTAGAGGGTTCCTGGTTAAACTTGGGAAACCTGGTTTCCTCTTTTATCTGCAGCTATTCATTTTCTGGGATGGAATCCTAAGCATTTATTTCAGTTGTATTTGTTGAAGTCACTGGGTTACACAGTAAAAATAAGGAGTCATGTTTTTGTTTTAAGCTTTAAAGTATGTACATTAAATTCATTTATATGGCTAATTGTCATTTAAGATTACCTACTGTTACATAGTTGTTTAATTTGTTCTCTTCAGTATTGGAAAGTTTAGCACTATCCCTGAGGACTATCAATGTCAATCAAGATAACAGTTCATTTATTTCGTAGATTACTTTTATTAAAATCACTATTAAAGCTATTTGAACTATATTGTAATTTTCTGGTGACGTCATAATAAAATGAAGTTTTTTGAATGTCCTCATTTTATTTTTAACTCTAAGGTGTATTACCGGAGAAGAAATTGAAGTAACATATTTTTTTTCTGTTCATGGGAAAATGGTGTTCTTCAAAGAGGAAAAATCAAATTCACCTTAGATATAAATCAATAATTTTCATTTCTAGCATAAACTTAGTAGTTTTATGACTTGGGCTTATGGAATGGATTTTATAGACCACATCAGACCTACCCAAGGGAAAGGAAGCACAGGAAATAGGGAACAATATGGAAAATCAGATGGTGAGAAGAAATGAGGAGAGAAAGGGAAAAAATCTGAATACAAAGCTGTTGAAATAAGTAAGACGCTTTTCCAGATAGGATTCATATTGGAGTTTTCTTTTCTAGAAGCCTCTGAGTATGATGAGAAAAAATAAGTGATTAAAATTTGAATGGTTTCCCTATGGGTGAATAAAACTACCTGTTCAGCTGGAATGATTCTGATGACCTTGCCTCTGAAGCTTATCCGATGAGATCAGCAAAAAAGTTCATGTTCTCATCTCTCATTAGAGCTGGAGTTGATGGATGCATAATTCAGATCCCTAAGGAACAGGGGTAAGAGCTGCAGAGCCTCTAGATTCTTCCACTTCCCTCTACTTTTTTAAAGACCCGTTTCGTGATTCTAACACTATAAACACTTGGTGGCTTGGTACTGGGGGCAGAGAGCTTCCGGTAGGTTGACAGGAGATAGGATGTCATTGTACCACAAGGAATAAATTCTTAGATGAAATTCTACAGGTCACTTAGCCCATCTTTTGTATTGCACAGGATAGGGAGCTGGGCACTTCTGAGGCAGAGTCATTTTCTCAAGGCTGTGTATCTGGTGAGAGGCAGAGACAGGAAGGAAACCCAGGTCTTTCTATTTTTAGAACATTTTCCTCTCTACTAGGCCATTTCTCCCTTTAACTTGGGATCTTAAGCTGTCCTTGTAATTGCTTGAGAGTAGGTTTTAATCTTCCTAATGTACACTCTAGTAACTATATGCTGGGGGGATGCTAAGGGGATAGCATAGAGTAATATCCAACCTTGAAGTATTTTTCTCATTTTAAATTGAGGTTGCACATTGTAGAGTTTTAAATTAGCGTAGGAAACAGAGAGATTCTCTGTTGGCCACTTTGCACTTGATCTGATGGACACTGCAGAGTCACCACACATTCTTGAGTTCTGAGGTCAGTATTTAATGAAAGGATACATTGAAGGCCTTCCCTTAACTTTCAAGGACCAGTGGAGGTAGTTTATACTCAATTCTTCTTTTTATTTGCTTTCCTAATAAAACTAATATTTAACTATAAATTAAAATGAAACAAGTTTGGACTTATGTATGAAAAGTTTGATACTTCATCTGTAACCACAAGATGTTAGATGTTCTTCATGGTGATGACAGGCAAAGCTTTCATAGTTCTATGAAAGCAAAAAGCTTTTTAAAAATTTGAATGGGAATTGACAAAATAAATGGTTCTTAATTATATAAATTGGCTATAAGAGCTCAGGTGATTATGGTAAACACACCTGATGGTAATAACAAGCCTACTGAGACTGACCTTTATGGCAGGCACACCTGAATGTGGTTGGGAGTGTTCTGATCTAAGAAATCCAGAAGCAGCCAACCCGAAAATCAACTCCTTGTCTATGAGGAACATCTGATCCCTGGCTGTCCCTTGGAACGTGGGCCATACAGGGGGTTGAGGCCCTTTGTTTTGGATTAAATGAAGGTTTCCAAGCGAAGGTTGTCAGGAGGAGGGTGCTAAGTGGAAATGCGGCGTAAACTGCGGGCCTTTTGCAAGTGGCTACGGTTCTCCTGTCTAGCCTGCTACCTCTGGACTCTCTCCCCTGTATGCAAGCCCCCAGAAAAACCCCAGCTCTCATTTGCTGGCTCTGGGTCTCTCCTTCAGCCTCTTGAACATGGTGCCATCCCCACTGGAGTCAATTAGGGGTTCGGCACAACAGACAAGGAAGGGTTATCACCTTACCTGATAAAATAATATTCTAATGGGGGAAGTACATACTTATAACAACAAACCGGCAAGTCTTACGACTTTGAGTGAACAGAACACTGCTCTGTGGAAACACAGAACCAACAGTACCAAGTGCAAGTAGGGAAAGCTTCTTGGTGGTGGTGACACCTAAGTAGAGTCTTGAAGAGGGCATATTTCCTGGTATAGAAAAGGAGGACCACTCAAGTCAAAGAGTAAAGCAGAAAATATATAACTCTCTATGTTCTCAGGAGGTCTAACTCATCACAGTTCCATGTAACCCTATCAAAACCAATGCTCCCCTTTCCTTCACATCTTTACCACGTTCTTTTAAGGAAGCGTATGCACAACTCCTTAACACAAGAAATACAAGGCAACACCCCCCATTTTACTTAAAAAAAACTTTTATTTCTGGGAACTTACCTGGAAAAGTCCTCTGGAGTGAGAATCAGAAGACGCTTTTGGTTGCACTTGGAGGGAATGTGGGAATTAGTCACCTGTGTGTTTGGTGACTAATAACATCGAGTTGTTTCTGGGTAAAGCAACGGCACTAATCAGGTGAGTTGGAGCAACCTCGGAATGATTGAAAATTGCTCAAAGCTAACGATGGTACTTGAAGTAAGAGGATGAGCCCCTTTAAGAACAACGCTAAGTTCTCCTTTGCCACGTGGAGGCGCCTGGCGGGCCAGCGAGGAGAATCGCCAGATCCTCTGCCCACTTCTGCCAAGTTTGTTGCAATGTTTCAGATAAATCACTTGAACCCTCTGAGCTTTAAAGTGCTTCAGTTTCCACTCAGTAAGAAAAATTGTTTGAACCTCTCATTCTGCTCACCATCTCACCCTTCTCCTTGAAGATCGGCGTAAAATAAGGTAAGTTGAAGCCGCAGGTGAAATGGAAGCCCTTTTCTACCTCCCGCTAAAGGTGGTAAATGATTGTGCCCAACTTTGACCTCCTCTATTTAGCAAGATCATTGTAAACTTAGCCAAGACAAAAAATGATGACAGCAAAGGTTTGAATACTTTTAAGGGCCTCTGCCTTTCCTCAAAGTTCTTATATGTCTGCATATGTGTATAATATGTTTGAATATTTTACTATAATTTCCCTCAAGAAAAACAAATTTCTTGGATTTTCCCCATGACTTGGGTTAAGAAGTCTCTTAATAGTTGCTCAGATGTAGTACCCGTGAATGGGAAGGAGAAGGCTAGGTTTGTTTTTACTGTGTTGGCTTTGATATTCCTTAATTTTCTTTGTTATATCAGCCCTTTTTTTGTATGTCATGTTGAAAATGTGCCTTCCTGGTAAAAAGGCTGGCTCTTTGGAAACAAGGCAGTTTGAATCATAGCACAACTTTTTAATTTTAAAAGACATTTTTTTTCTACTCTATATAATTATTAATTGTCCTGGACATGTAGGCTATTTCAGTGAAATTTAGAAAGCAAGGCCATTTTCTACAGCCAAGCCTTTCAATGAAAATTATGACACCAATTTTCAAAAACATGGTTTCGCGGTTAAAGGGTCACTATCAGGTTTTGGGTGAATACAGTGTTGGTAGCAGGAAGCGGCAGAGGAATTCAGCTCCTTCTTGAGCTGCTTGTGTTGTATAATCCTTATTTCCCACCTGTTTTGGGGATCAGTCAATAGAAGCTTCTTGAGCTACTGCTGGTCACAAAGCCATGTGGGTAAGAGGTATGTACCTCTTGCCTCAACATCTTAGTAAACTTACAGAAAAATAGGATTTGATTGCCTAACAGTATATTTATATACCATATGTACATACTAAATAATTTACATACCGAAAAAGTGAAACTTAAAAACTGCTTTGAGTTCCCGAGAATGCTAGTTGATAGCAAATAAGAAAGGTGCTTTGGGAAGAAGGTTGTTTGCTTTGAGCTTCCAAGGATGAGAAGAAATGAAGCATCAAAGAGGTAGAAAAAAACATAGTTGAGAACAGGTCAGTCGGAGGCATGTGAGCACTATCTCTTCAGATAGGAATTTTATCTCTCTTCCTTGTTCAACTGTTATTTCATACACGAATGAGAAAGGCCAGACATAGTCATGAGCATTTGCTTTTTGCTTTCTGCCTCTTCAGTTTGTCAAGAAACACTGAACTCGCACCTAGGAATATTTTGACAAGCTTAGAAACTTTTTCAAAAAATAACTCTTGTATATGGCAAGATGTTACTAAAATCAGATTTTTTTCCCCATGGAGACGATGACTGCAGAACTTTTCATTCACACCCTCAAACTCATGCAGAGAGCAGCCAAAATCTTTCTTCTTCTGCACATTTTTGGCACCATTCAGTGGACTTGAAAGGAACACAGAAAACTCCGTGGAGAAACATCTTAACCCCCAGCTCACTTCTTGGCTTCTTTCAGGAAAGCTTATTTGACCTGAATTAAGATGATGACTTTTCATTTCTCAATCTGAAGCATAAATAAAGTAGGAATTTTGCATTAGGATTGTGTTTTTTAAATAATCGTAAAACTCATATCCCAGTACTTCTTTGAGGCCTCTAACACATTTCGGATTGCTATAATGACAGAAGCCCCTTTCCTTTGCTAACATGGATCAGTATTCATATATCAGTTTTATAGAGGACTGACTACACTCTAACTTTGGAAACACTTTCTCTTTTTAATAAAAATAAATTTTGGCTAAGGGGCCTATCTTCCCTGGTTCTAGATCAGCTGCAATAAAACACACTCCCTTATGCAGAAAAGCTGCTTTTGGACTTCTCATTGGTTCCCAGTTACTGTAATATGGGGATTATTAAAGTCTCTGAGTATGCATTTCTAGATGTGCATAGCATGAGATGAAAATTCCTTAGGGCTTTGGAAATTCTTCCTTTCCCTTTTGGAGAAGAGGATATTATCCTGGCTACCATCCATAGCAAATCATATGCATCTAAGGTACGTTCCATTCTCCATGAAATCAATCTTTCACTTACATCCTGGGTTTGGTCTTTGTCTTCTCTCATCCTGTTCCTTTGCGTTTCACTCCGTTAATTTTTCCCATCAAGTGGTCATGAGTGTGGTTTTCACCTTGCCCCACAAAACTCTCAGCTGTTTTATTCTCCCTCCCAATGTCTTCTGTCACCGTGGTCGCATATCCAGCCCCACCCCAACCCCATCCTATGCACTATTCAAAATCTTCATTCCCAGCCATCTACCAATTGTCAGCAGAAGAAAGTCCAACTCTCCAGCCTCTTCAGAAAGCAGACTTTATCCCCCACACTACACTACAGAACACATAGTAGGGGCTCAGTAACATCGCATTGCAGATCACATAATTACGTCTATAGCACTGCCTAGGCATATATGGTATTTGAAGGAAATAAGACCTGTTGTCGATGTTGACAGAAAAATTCCCAACATTTAGAGCCTAGAATTTTTAACAGAAACTTAAAGCCCAAAATTTGGAGATACAGGAGCTAGAGAAAACAGCAGATGTCCCAGAGCACACAAACCATGTGGCCAAGAACAACAGAGAACTCACAAAGAAGCATCTGTATTACGAGGGCTTGCCCCCAAATTCCTTTTCCATGAGAAAACAGTACCATGTACTTCTTTTGTCTCAGCAAAGAAAGGGGCCCAATGCAGACCAAATGAAAGATGCAGTCTTCCTCCTTTACCCCGAAACATTCTGTCTTGATCAGTTTTATTTTTTGTCAGCTGCACTAGATGTTATAAAAGTACTTAGCTTATTGCCTGGTACATAGTTATTTGAAAAACTTTGACCATGAAATAGTCTGAAGAAAGCTACAAGTATACTATATAAGGCCTGAAATGTCAGGATAAGAAATTTGCATTAATCTAATGGGTAATGAGAAACTCCATACCATATTCTTTTTACCTCTATGTAAAAGGCAGGAGGGGTTAATAAGAGTAGTGTTTTATTACCAAAATAGAAGTTGCATCTGGCTCAGACTCAGCCTCTGATTCCGCAGGAGGTGTTTCCCACCTCTTTCCCAATTCCTGCTTTCCAGCTGATTTGACAGGACAGAAGGATTAAGAAATCAAGTAGCTTATCTGAGAGGTTCCCCATGGGGCATTTTGTCCCAGGTGTTCCTGCTTGGAGCTTATATAATCAGGAGCCTTCTGCATGCTGAGGGTATTACTGTAAAGGTGATTGTTTGAGTCAGTGGGTGAGGGTGTCAGGATAATTATAGCCAGGAGATGTATGATCTTAAAGACCTAGTTAGTCCCCAGGAGACCCCAAGACAGGGCTTCCGCCTGTACTTATGCAATCACACATTCTGAAGTAAGGTGGCACCATTTACCAAGTAGGAACAAGAGTGAATGATTAGGGAGAACTGTGTGTTCCAGTGCTCTGGGGACAAAAGCAATCCATGTTAATCTTTTCTAAAGTGTCCCTTTTTGTTAGGTTTACATTTTTGTTGAGGTTCTTTGTTCACTTGGAACTAAACCAACACATAGAATTGAATGTGATTTCTAGTGATCTAAAAAAAATAGTTATTATGAAAAAGGAAATATAAAGGATGATAAATTAGCTAAATATCTTTCTGTTCATCTTTTTTTTTTTCTATTTTCTCTATCTTGTTTATAATAGACAATTCCACATCAAACTTGAGATGAAATTAAAGTTGTCAAAGATTTATGATGTGTGTTCCGATTGTGGCCACCAGTACTAATATGTAGGGAATATATTTGAAATGGGATAGCCGTTGAATATTAGGACGCAGGACCATTCTTTTCAGCAGGACTAAAGAGAAGATCAGAGACCTCTCTATTTTTTCTCTCCCTGTCTCTCCTTTTGTAATCACATGATTAATACATGCTATTGAAGAAGTTTCCAAAATGTAATGAAGAATATCAAGAAAAAATAATCGAAGTCCCCTCTGACTGTTTCCACCCCAGTCCCCTCTCAAGTGGGAACCACTGTTAACATTTCAATATGCAGATGTCAAAAACCTTTTTCCCTGACTTTACAAACAGGAACGTGCATGCGCACACACACCCTTGCCCAAAAAGTTTGCTTAGTTTTCATAAATGGTGTATACAGTCAACATATGTCCTGGATATTTCTCCCTGTCTGTACTCCTAGAAATATGTAAGTTCCATTTAAATTCAAGGTCAAATACAATTCGAAGTTTTGCTGAAGCTTCTTTCTCAATACATGCTTCCAGATCAGATTGTAGTAAATAAATGATTGAAATTAGCCAGTTTCTGCCACAGCATGGTGGCTTGGTTTTATGGCTGAATGAGCCCCAGGAAGGTGTGTGTGTGGGAACTTCCTACCATGCTCCATTGTTCGTGAAGAAATTTCATGGTGAGAGACCCTTGGGTGTCCTTTCATCCCAGTTTTATAAGAAAAACGTCAAAGATCTTCCTCAAAGTCTCTGCCCAACTGGGTCCCCACCCTGTTACCTTCTGAGGATTCTAACCCTGAGTGCTGCTGGGCTTTGTGGAGCCTGGAGTTGAAAGTTATGCGTGTGTCCAGAGAACCAGAGTATATGTCATCTGGATTCACTCACTCCTTCACACATTCATTTATTCGTACTCAACAAATGTTTATACCATGATTCATAGAACAGACAGTGAACATTAAAAATGTGAAACAATCACATATAGTCTGTTCATTGCCAAAGGATATTACAGATCAGCGAGGGATACTAACAAGGAAATAGGCAACTTCAAGAAAGTATGATTGTACATCGACCAGCCAAGTGTAAAAGCTTCTGCGTCAGACTTGAGGGGGTGAGGGAAAGCTTCCTGCACAAGAAGACATCTAATCGGAATATGGAGGACTGCTTAGATTCTAGCCAGGTGTGAGGACTGGCCGGGTAAAGCAAGTGCTCCCCAGAAAAGGTAAGTAAGGCAGATCACTTTGGCCTAAAGTCCTCATCAAGGAGTTTAAGCTTTATTCTGAGAGTCGTGTGAAACAACTGAGAAATCTTATGAAGTGAAGAGACCTGATTTGTAAGATTTATTCAATGGAGAACAATATGGAAAGGGAAAAAGACACCGTTAGGATGCTGCTGCGGATGCTGGGGTGAGTGGTGATGATGGCTTTAACTAAGGGAATGGCTCTGGGACCAGAAAAGTGTGCAGGTTTTCAGGAGTCATTTCTTGCGTTCTGTGAGCAAGCCTGCACACCTGCTTACGCACTCAAGTTAAGTGTGGCAACTTTGAGAAACAGCGTAAACCGTGGGTGACATCGCAAAACTGAATGCATGTGGTGCAGAGGTTAGATAACTATTTGTTTCTGGGGAGATATACATGTGTGTGTTCTTTATTTTGTTTTATTTTCAAGAGATAATTGTGCTTGAGGCTGAAGCTTGCTCGCCCTATCTTTTGGACTCAGAGTACGGTGCCTGGTCTATTTTCTACATGACTGGGCTTTAGTTCAGAACTGACGAGTCGTATATCATTCTGATTGATTTTTTTTCTTTTTTCTTTTTCTCCCCTCTGAAATAAAGGGGTTGCAGGGGTGAAATAGAGATTGCTATGAAACATCAGGGCAACTCAACCCAGATATGCAATTATCAGGAGCCCCCCCGAGTTGAGCTCTCCTATCCTTGCTTGTTTTGTCTGCTCCGAGCTGAGATAAAGAAATAAAGGGTTGAATGAGGTCAGTTAGTGGGTAAAGGACAGAGAAAATAGATGAGCAGCCCAGCTCGGACTGCTCTGATCTCTGCCGGAGAGAAATGGTGAGAAGGGGATATGACAGAGATACAGGATTACCAGTCAGTGTCCTAAGCAGTGGGGTAGAGCTAACCCCTAAATTGTCTGCCATGACTTACCTTGCTTCTGAATTACTGGATTTGGTTTCATCTGTGTCCTCTGTTTTAGCCTTCTTTTCAGTGCCACTCCAAAGGCAAGGAGCACAAAGCAGAAGCATCCATTTTTATTAAAGCAGAAAGATGAAGATTTAAAATGTGCGTGCGTGTGTGTGTGTGTGTGTGTGTGTATGTGTGTGTGTGTGTGTACATTTTGAAAGCAACCCTTTGTAAGAATTACTGGATTTAGCAAAGTGGATGCGATTGTACCACAATGGAATACATGCCTTTTACTTGGTGTAAGGTCCCTCGGTTCTGCAAAGTTTTTTATTATCTTTTCAAACCTTACAATATTGTGACTTCATCTAATTTATTGATACAGTTCTAAGGGATTAATATCTTTCTGGCACCAATCTTTTCAATATATGTGTATTCTTTACCCTTGAAGGAACTTGTGACTGTTAGGGTTTTAAAAGAAGTCAGAGATTTTTTTTTTTTTTAAATGACAGTTAATACCCATTAAAAAGCTGTAGATTTGCATGCCTTGATGATTAGCTCTCTCAGACTCCAGAGAACTTTACTGAATTTCCTCTGGAGATCAAGCATTGAGGGGCAAATTACTAGGCTAGAGTTTAAAGCAATAGAAATGTTTGTAGACAGTATCGATGATTAAAAATGAGGCTTTAAAAAAAAAAATTCCTGCTCATACATTTGGCCTGAGAGAGAGAGAGAGAGAGAGAGACAGAGACAGAGAGACAGAGTGCGTGTGTGTGTGTGTGTGTGTGTGTGTGTGTGTGAAGGTGTGAAGTGGGGAAAAATGCCAATGCATCAAAATGGACAGGTCATTTTGTTGAATGTAGCTGAACTCCTTGGCATTCAGAGATTAGGAGTATCCATAATTTCGGGCTGCCATGCATTTATGCTAATGTGGCCGTCCTCTGTTCTATGCTTCTGCTGAGACAGCTGCTTTACTCCTGCTTCATCTTCTCCCTAATGGTAGCAGTAGGGGCTTGGGTATCTACAGTCAGCTTTTACCAGTTTAACTGGCTGCCAGTATAGGCTATTATAAATTATTATTCTTATTTAGCACCTGAATTTATAATTTCGTTCTTTCCTTCATGTTCTGTAAAATATAGGCTTAGGTCTAAGTTAGCTATGCTTTTTCCTTCTTATAAATCCAAATATTTCATTTGCAGTGAGCTAAAGCTTTGGATGCTAAACAACCATAACCCCTGCTGGACAGACTAGAGAGTTATCAAAGAACATTCATTCATTCATTCATTTACTCATTTATTCACTCACTCACAAGTACATGCCTTCATACATTCATTCATCCCTGAATGCAATAAAATATTTATGAAGCACCTACTTTTTTTTTTTTTTTTTTTTAACCAGGCAATGCTTTAGGTGTTGAAGATAAAAGAGTTAACAATATCGATTAGTGGGAAAAAGTACTACAGAGAATGTCTGGAAAATACTGTTGAGATTTGAAGAAAATTAACTTCTTCCTACTGCTATTCTCAAAGTAGTTTTTCTCCATAGTTATCTACACACCTCCATTGGAATCCTTGCAAACATTAATTTGCCTTCTGGGCTTCGAATAGTCATCTTTGCTTTTATTACCTTCTTCCTAATGTCCTAGTGAAAATGTTTCCTAACTTCCTACTGATTATTGTTTTGGAATTGGAAAATGACAGGAAACCTATATATAAATATTTTGTTATGAAAATTCATGTGCGTTTGAACAAGTATTCTGAATGCTAGATTCTAGAAATTTTTTGAAATTTTTTTACCAGTCTCCCAGTTGTGATATTCCCAGTTAGTTGATTTTTCTGTCTCTTTATCTGTTTCTTCCTGAGGCCGCTCCTCCTGAGGGGCCTCTCCTCCTTCCACACCTTTTTTTTTTTTTTTTTTTTTTGTAGAGACAGAGCCTCATTTTGTTGCCAAGGCTGGAGTGCAATGGCGTGATCTTGGCTCACTGCAACTTTGGCCTCCCGGGTTCAAGCAGTTCTCTTGCCTCAGCCTCCTGAGTAGCTGGGACTATGGGTGCATGCCACCACACCCAGCTAATTTATTTTATATATTAGTAGAGATGGGGTTTCACTGTATTGCCCAGGCTGGTCTTGAACTCCTGAGCTCAGGCAATCTGCCTGCTTTGACCTCCCAACGTGTTAGGATTACAGGCATGAAACACCGTCCCCAGCCTCCCACCTCTTTTTTTTTTATGAGCAATCATAAGTTAGCATCAACTAGCATGCAGGTAATAATTTTCTTATCTTCTTACTTGTGTTCCATCACTAATAACTGTGAGACTGCGGACACTTTTTAACTTCTCTGAGCCGTGGCTCCTTCCCTATGGAATTATGCAATATTTCCTGTAAAATTTGAGATAACTTGTAAAAAACAAAACAAAAACAAAAAAAAACAAAAAAACCTACTAGCATTGTATCATTCACTATACTTGGTTCTCACCAGCATTCTCTGTGACCCAATTGCCAGATCTCCGACAGTTGTTCCAGAGTCCTGGCACCCCGTTTCTACTGCTGCTACCCATATTCCCTCCCCCCATAGGCCCCATCACCTTTCTTGCCTGAGCCTATTGCTCAAGCGTTCTGTTTTTCCTTTCATACCTGTCAGGTCTAAATCTTCTCCAGGTATTCTTGATGACTCATGTCAACCCCATTCTGCCACTGACAAATCTAGTTCTGATAGTGTGCTTCAGGGAAGTTTAGATTTTGAGATAACTTTGATATATAGTAATGAGAATCTCAGCCTTATGGCAGCCTTTATGCTTTCAGCCAAGGTGGAACCCGGGCCAAAACGATATTTTTCACTTTCTGCCATGGTACCTGGAATGTCTTCAATATAGACTCATTCCTTAGCTCTTCAAAGGCTTCCAGGTTTTTAGATTTTCCTTCTAAGCCTCAACTCCTCTTGGTCAGCACCCTAAATAATCTATCAATCACTTATCACCTGCAGCAGGCTGAATGGAACTAGGTCTTGTAGAAATGAAGCATAGCCTGAAGTTGGAGAACAGAGGAGAAAAAAACACCAGAAGCAAATTTATTCTCATATCCCAGTTTTGACAAAAGCTGGCCTACTATAACCCTAGGAGTTTGGCTGCTGGTAGTATCTGAAAATGCCCCGGCTCTGTAGCTTGGAAGAAAGAGAGGAATAGTCATTCTCTTTTTGCTTTCCAAGGGTGAGCACGGCTGACCTAGTGTCCTGCTGTGTACCATGAAGCATCATCAGGTGCAAATTAGGAAATGAATTTACATTAAGTTTCAAGAAAGAATTTCTGACTATGTAAGCTGAATTGATAAGAACAAAGACCAGGAGGAAGAAGCCAAAACATCACTGAATGGGTGATTTGTGGCTGAACTAGATGAACCAATAGCATTCCATGGCTAGAATTTGTGTTCCTGGTCCATCTGTCTTTCCTCTTATTTTCTAAATAGCATTCAGCCGATATGGCAGGAATGAATACCCCCATAGACAATTATTTCAATATATCTTTTAACAGTTTGAAAGGTGAAGGTTGTGTGTGTGTGTGTGTATACACACACATATATACGTATATACATATACTATATATGTGTGTGTATACACACATATATACATATATATGCATGTATATATACACATATGTATATATATGCATATATATGTGTATATACACATATATATGTATACGTATATATGTGTGTATATATGTACGTATATATGTATACACATATATGTATATATGTACACACACATATATGTATATATGTACATATATACACGTATATATGTGTGTGTGTGTGTGTGTGTGTGTGTGTGTATATATATAGAGAGAGAGAGAGAGGGAGAGAGACAGTCTCTCTCTCACCAGGCTGGTGTGCAGTGGCATGATCTCGGCTCACTGCAACCTCTGCCCCCGGTTCAGGCAATTCCCCTGCCTCAGCCTCCCAAGTAGCTGGGACTACAGGCACGTGCCACCACGCCTGGCTAGTTTTTTGTATTTTAGCAGAGATGGGGTTTCACCGTGTTGGCCAGGATGATCTCAATCTCCTGACCTCATGATTCACCCGCCTCGGCCTCCCAAAGTGC
This sequence comes from Sapajus apella, assembly GCF_009761245.1. NCBI lineage: Eukaryota > Metazoa > Chordata > Mammalia > Primates > Cebidae > Sapajus > Sapajus apella. The sequence goes on along the minus strand of NW_022436960.1, from coordinate 23,783,254 downwards.
TGGGATTACAGGCATGAGCCACCAAACCCAGTCACTTGTGTATATTTTTCAGGTAGATGTAGTGTCCCCCTGCAAGTCAGTGCAATAACTACCCATAATGCTGATATATGGGACTCTCTCTGATTTGCTTAATGAAAATGTCTGAAATGCTGTGCAAAATCCCAATAGTTAGCTGCAAAACTTGCCCTTTATGTGTATCAAATAAGGGGTACACATACAAGTTCTTAATAAGTGCTCAGCAGGTTGATTGGGCTTATATTACTCTCCTACGGCTGCCTTTCAGGAAGGGATACCTCAGCCAGGTGTTTGTTAATGCCTGCTACATTTAGAGAAGTCTCCTGGGCTGCTATCTAAACCTATACTGCAGAGCACAGTGGAATAACAAGCCCTTTGTTGGTGGGAGTGTAAATTAGTTCAACCAATATGGAAGACAGTGTGGTGATTTCTCAAGGATCTAGAAACAGACGTACCATTTGACCCAACAATCCCATTACTGGGTTATACCTAAAGGATAATAAATCATTTTATTATAAAGACACATGCACACATATGTTTATAGCAGCACTGTTCACAATAGCAGAGACTTGGAACCAACCCAAATGCCCATCAAAGATAGACTGGATAAAGAAAATGTGGCACATATATGCCATGGAATACTTTGTGGCCATAAAAAGGATGAGTTCAAGTCCTTTGCAGGAACATGGATGAAGCTGGAAACCATCATTCTCAGCAAACTGACACAGGAACAGAAAACCAAATGCTGTATGTTCTCACTCATAAATGGGTGCTGAACAATGAGAACACATGGACACAGGGAGGGGAACATCACACACTGGGGCCTGTTGGGGGCTGGGGGGCTAAGGAAGGGATAGCAGGGGTTGAGGGATTAGGGGATTGGGGAGACATAGCATTAGGAGAAATACCTAATGTAGATGACGGGGTGATGAATGCAGCAAACAACCATGGCACGTGTATACCTATGTAACAAACCTTCACATTTTGTACATGTACCCCAGTACTTAAAGTATAATAAATAAAAAATTCACTTGGGGAGAGGACAGCACATAATGTTCACTTTGGCTAGGATGTAAATTCTTTGTTACTGTCGAATTAAGGCACCCCTAGCCATCTTGCTATGGATATACTCCATCTTAGTGGATCTCAGGTTTGCAATACAAGAACAATCTCAATCTGATTTTCTTAATGAAAATGTATCCCTCTATTTTAAAATAGGGAGATACCCCAGTTCCTTAAAAAGTACTTGTTTTCTTGCATATGCTTTAAAAAGCTATTTACTTAGCAGTTGCGTTTTGTTTGCAGCCTCATTGCATTTTCTTCTCTAATTAGCAGATACATGCATCATCTCTTGGAGATAAAGCAAATATTTTTCTTTTCCTCATTGGGTGGTTTCCTAGGAAAGAAGCTCATGGCATCACTCTGGCTCTGGGTTTGCTGTGTGCTTTCCCACACATTCTCACCCTACCACACTTTTCCTGTAATGTTGCTGAGTTCGGCTAATTTAGATCCTTTCTCTAATTTAAGTTGCTTTCATTTAACTTGGCTTGAGAGTGTCTGATACTTACACTCACAAACAAAACTATAGAGTTTTAGAACTTAGAGCAATGCCTCCCATTGAGATTTCTGGATGCCACAATGGTGCCTGCAAGAGGAAGCTCATCAGAGTGCTTTCATCAGCAAAATACTGGAATTCCTGACCACTGATAAGACAAGGTGACTGTCACAGCTTCAGATATATTTACAGTTTGACATTCAAAAGTCAAAGAGGAAAATAGATTCTCCCCCTGTATCTCTCTTTTTTTTTTCAAGTAGGAAATTTTTCAGAAGCTTCCTATCCCGCCCAACCTTCAGTAGAGTTCTCCTTAGGTCTCATTGGTTAAAATTGGATATATAGTAAACCCTAAATCAATCAAATTACATAGGAAAATTGAATTTCCATGATTACTGTTGCCTAATCATGATGCATCTCCTGGGGCTGACCCATTTTCCTGAGCACAGAATTTGTCCAGTGTAACCAATTTCTGAGCTAAATGAAAATTCACTTAAAAGATAGAGAAGAATAGATGTGAGTAGGCAACCACACAATAGTGTTTGTTTTGAGAATAATTATGAGTGAGTTTTTTAGATATATTGTATGTTACTTGGAAGTGTATAAGCAGAGTTTGCTATTTTTTTAAAGATATTTTCTAGTAACGATGTCATTTCTTTGTGAGATTTCATCCTAGACCCTAATTCTCTCACTGCGCAGAGAGGGAGAGGCGTGGGCAAATTTATGGGAGTCCTGAGGAAAAATGTAGGCAGAGGGGTATAGGGTGACCATACAATTTATAACTTAAAGCAAGATACTTCTGAGAGTCAAAAGGAGAGCTGAGAATAATTCTACCAAGTCAACAGGTATAAATTGTCCTAGGCAATCTAAAATGTATGGTAAAGTCAGATTTATATAAGGGAGTATATTTTTAAAATGTTATAGAGAAGCTAAAGTTAATTTTTTTAAAGTTTTTGTAGGTGGAGAAAATGTCGTCTTTATTTAGGATCATAAAAAATCCAAATTTATATGAAACTTTTTCATGTATAATTTTGTTTAAATCCTAAGTCTTATGAGACAGGAGACATTGACTATAATAAAAAGTGCAGACACCTCTCAGATCTTATAGCTCTTCTATGATAAATTAGGAAAGCATAATGTTAGCATCATTAAAATCAAAATGTTGCCTATCAGTTTCTGTTCACTGAAAAACTATACATGTTGATCTTTTTATTTTACACAATGCCTATGCCAAGTCTTCCTAAGGCTTCTAACTTGCCAGGCCTTAGCTATCAGTGATATTAGAATGTTTTTGGTCTTGGCTGTGATGGAAGTCTGAAAAACAGCATTTTGCAAGGGAATAACCCAAACAGAATAATCTTCCAGAGACAAAATATGTTTAAGTTCATGAATGAAACATGTGAATGCTCATGTTAGGGCAAGTGGAAAAGCATTGCTATTTCCTTCAAAGAGAACATACCAGGGTATTTTCTTTCCTATAAGTGGTTTAATTTTATACATTGCTTCTCTGCTCATAGAATGTTCTCTGTCAGTCACAATAAAGGAGAGCCTTTTCATTGAAATAGAGCACTGAATCTGTTTTAGGGACTGCAGTGACAGTTGTCTGCATCTGAAAGAGTGAGAGGCATAAGACACCTACACACGTTCACATCTAGGGTAGTAGTTTCAAAATTGAATGTTGGTACTGAGACAGTAAGAGGAGTTACTTTGAAATCCCCAAATCAGCTTCTTTTTTTACTCTATTGCAAGTTAACACCTAATATAAAACTTTTATAAATAGCAAAGAGACTTGTACTTCTCTAGCTTTGTAGTATTTAGTCTTGCTTTTTCTTGGTACAGCGTGCCCTTTATGGAATGATCCATCCAGGTGATTGATACTAGAACGTCTCATTGATTTCTAGTTCATGTCTCTAGAGCTTAGATCCTAGAAATTAGTTGTTAATAAAGATCAGCTTTACATCAAAAGTTTAACAGAAACATCTTTCTGAACAAATTTCTATTGCGTTGTAAAGAGGTTATTTCTTGGTCTGCAGAGCTTCTAATCTGTGGATCGCACTTGGTCTAGGCTCTCAGAAAGAATAGGGCGCCCTGTGAGACTTGGTGACAGTATTGTCATTTACATGGCAAACAAGGCATGAAATACCCTTTCACAGGGCTAAACACCCTAAAATGGAGACATGAAACCCCTTGCCTTTGGGCACAGTCAAAGGTTGCTGTATTAAGTTATGTGTTTCCGGTAGTTCTGGGCTCATCAACCCATAGCTTGTTTTTGTGCTCCCGAGTATCATTCTTTTTGGCCCAAAACCAAAGAAAAAAAAATAGATGGATCTTATGGATTGACATGAATGTTTAAACAGAGGCTCCACAGCTAAAACGGTAGTTCATAGTTAATAATTCCCTTGATCTTTACTTTGTTTTTGTCCTAAGGGACAGATAAGAAAGCAGGTACAGAGCAAACTTAACACTTTGGCAGAATGTAACATATCTGACTTTCTACAATTCTGTATGTCAGAATAACTGGCTGTTTCCCATGCCTTGCTCTTGATATACAGCCAACAGCCCAGCCCGGAGCCATGTGGAAAAGGAGGGGAGGCACTCAGGGGCAGTGGTTTTTGATGGCTCCATTCCTTACAGTGTCCCACTCTTGCACTTGTGGAATGACTCTGAAATTGCCACACCGTTTATGTGTAAGAATTGCTACTTCTCTTTATTTCTCCAATTCAAGCTTAAGTTATCCTGAAGTTTCCCCACCTTCTGGACTGGCTGGAAATCTAACGATTTGCTTTTCTCATAATGGAACCATATAGGGTTCCCCAGCTAGTCATGACAGAAAAATGTCAGGATGAGGATGGTTCATCAGTCATGGTGGAGGCATATTTACCGTGGGTCTTTCGGCTGTGGGTACTCCGGGCCATGGGCTGTGTCCTCCGTTTCAAGTACCCCCATGCCAGGTGTGTTCAAGTGATGTTTGGTCAACAACGTTCCCTCTGACCACCAGACAGCTTCTGCATACATCTTGTCTGTCCTGTGTGCAGCATGAAGTCAGAGCACTGCACTGTGCTACCTTGATATTTACTGTGGGTTGAATTGAGTCCCCCAAAAGGATATATCGAAGTCCTAACCCCTTGTTCCTGTGCGTGTGACCTTATTTGGAAGGCAGGCCTTTGCAGATGTGATTAAAATGTAAGTTAAGATGAGGCTATAAGATGGGGAGTATTGTGGGTCCTCAATCCAATATGAATGGTATTCTCATAAGAAAAGAAGGTAGACACTGAGACAGACAGGCACAGAGAAGAAAGTGCCATGAGGGGATACAGACACACACAGGGAAAAGTGCCATGTGACAGCAGAGACAGAGGCTGGATTGATGCATCTGCAAGCCAAGATATGCCAAGGATCATTGGCGACATCAGAAGCTAAGAGAAAGTAATGGAACCAGTTCTGTTGCGGAGCTTTCAGAGAGAGCATTGCTCTGCTCGTGTCTTGATTTGAGACTTCTGGTCTCCAAAACTGTGAAAAATAAATTTCTGTTGTTTTAAACCAACCAGTTTGTTATGGCAAACCCTAGGAATATAATATAGTTCTTTTCTGCCCTGCTGTAGTTCCTTACATCTTTCCCACCTAAAGACATTAGTAGGATCATTTAACCTAATTCTTCTCTATTGAGCATTTGAGAACACAGTGCAGACCACTCTTTCTAGGATTGGAGAAGGTAAAGAAAATGCTAGTATAATTTTCTGTCTCACCCTGCTAAGCTTATATTTTCAGGACACAAGAGGGCATTGACAGTTCCCAAGGTCAAACTTCCTGGCCTCCTGACTTTGTCCGCCCAGTATGTTCGTCATGTAGAATGTCTCCTAGAACACAGACTTTTCAATTCTTTTCAGCAAATGTTTACTGAGTACCACCCATGTTCAAGGCCATGGGAAAAGATAGTCTAGATAGTCTTAGTCTTGAGCCAGCAATCCAGAGAGACATAATAGAATTACATAGAGAGATTTATCAGTTGTTAGAGGAGCTCAATGAAAGTGAGAATAATTTTTTTTTTTTTTTTTGAGACAGAGTCTTGCTCTGTCGCCAGGTGCCAGGCACCAGGCTGGAGTGCGGTGGCGCGATCTCTGCTTACTGCAACCTCCGTCTCCCGAGTTCAAGCAATTCTCCTGCCTCAACCTCCCAAGTAGCTGGGACTACAGGTGCACACCACCATGCCCAGCTAATTTTTGTATTTTTTAGTAGACATGGGGTTTCACCATGTTGACCAGGATGGTCTCAATCTCTTGACCTTGTGATCTGCCCGCCTCGGCCTCCCAAAGTGCTGGGATTACAGGCGTGAGCCACCGCACCCAGCCGGTGTGAATAATTTTTATAAGGCAAAAGGATTCATGGAGTCATGAAAGTCTTTACCCTTAAGGGTTATTTTGAGTGTTGTCTTCAAGGATAGGCAAGATTGTATCAGGCCAATTAGGTGAGGACATCCTAGGACATGATAATATTATGATAAATTACATGGTAGGTTTGCAAAGGTTGGGGAGGGTTATCATGCAAAATTGAATTATAGGCTGGGTTTAAAAAATGGTAGTAAGTGAAAAAAGGGTGAATTATGGTCAAATTGTGAAAAATTTGGGAGGGCCTATAGTGGACCAGGTCCTGAGCTAATTGTTTTTAATATATTGTCTTATCAGGTCCGAGAGGTAAATACTTGTATTACACAGTGGATAAACTAAAAAATAAAATGGCATGGGTAATTTGTTCAAGAAATTCAGATGGCCGGTGGTAGAGTCCAGAGTTCAATCCCAGCATAAGTCTCAAGCCCCTTTTCTTCCCTGTACACTGTGTTGCAAAAATAAATGGGGAATTCTTCAGGGCTCTTGAGAAAGATTGTGGCAGTAAGTTGGGCCAGGTTGAGGATCTACTGGACTTTAGAGGTTGTACGCAGAGGACTGTGGCAATACGGGAAGGAGGTGATTTGGGATTTGAAAAGAGAAATCCTGTTGGAAAGGAGGGGACATATTTACCTAGGTTTGATGATCAATTAATTGATTGATAGTTGAAGCTAATAAGAAAGTAGTGCATTGACTGTAAGGTTCTTGGTTTGAGTAATGATTTGATATGGTGCCATTTCCCAAGGTGAATTAGAGACGGGAACAACATATTCTTAGGAGAAGATAATGATTTTGGTTTTAGAGTCTTTAAGTTTTAAGCACCTGGTGGAAAATGTCCAGCAGACAATTGTAAATTTTGACCTGGAGTTCAGGAGGGAAGCCAGGGCCAGAGATCCGTTTGTGATTTATCAACACGGTAGCGCAGCCGGTGACTTTTCCTGAACTACAAATCTCATTTCTGAAATTCCATTACCCACGTTCCTGCCATAATTACATGATGCTATTAGGAAAAAAAAGTCCCACGTCTGATTTAGGCCTGCCTCTGTCTCCAGCCTCATTTTGAGGCATATTCTCCCACCGTATTTCAGTTCTCAAATGTATCTGTGAAGGTCCTTTCTGACCAGTTTCCTGATACCAGAATGCCCTCCCAACATACATACACAGCTGCACATAAATGCATGTGTTCACACCAACACACAGTGCAAATCTGTACACATGCATGAACATCTGCACAAGCAGTAGACACATGTACATACGTATGTGCATATGAGTGTGCATACACGTACATAGATTCATGTGTACACATGTACACACAAATACCCATGCCTGCGCATGCACAGATGTGCACATTTCTTCCAGTAATTCCAACTAGTTCCTCAGATGCCCACCTGAAACATTTTTATTATCAGGGAAGTCTTCTGCGACCTCACAGTCGAGCAAGTTTCCCTATTCCTTCTGTGTTATAGTACTTATTAAATTGTGTTGAGTGCTTAATTAGTTTTCTGTCTTATTAGAATGGAAGCTTCATGTCAACAGGACATGTGGAAGAATCCACATGTTTCCATTCCTCTGGTACACTGCATAGCATAAGTGGGCAATAGTCTTTGTATAATACAGGCACACATGAATGAACTGATAGATGAATCAAGTTAATGAGGCTATGAGTATAGATGAGATATAGTAAAATGTAGGGGAAAAATAGGGCACAGGAATATCCTCCCCACTCCGCAGTGGGCTTCCAGCCCACTTGCTCTCTTCTCTGATTAAGACTATGACTTTGGTAAACTTTAAAGTCTTTCTTTCTAACTTCTTGACCTCTAAAAGGAAGATGGAGTTTTCGTTAATGCCCTTGGTCAGGCTGTATGGAAAATACAAGAGGAAAACCGGGCAGCCCTTTCTATTCGTGTCTGAACTGTCTCATTAATTGATACCAATGTTGAGGTAATCAACTTCTCATTAAGACTTCTCATTAGATGGCTATTTCTCTCTTTTACCTGCTGGCATGGAATTTAGAACATTTAATCATCACTTTCCTATTTATCACTCAAAAGAAATTCACCTTCCCTAGTTATCACATCCTAATTTTTCTGGGGTTTGTAAAAATTTTAATCTCATGATAATGTTTTTTCCCTTTCGGTAAACCTTTAGCAATTGCTGTATCCAACATTTCAAAGCTGTGTTTTAATGAACTGAGGAATTCACTCATCTAGATTTTATTTTGCTGGCCCTCATTCATTGCATGGAATAACAATTCAACAGTTTTCATGGTGTTTCATGTCTGGACCCAGTTGCTCATTTGGTCAGAACACACTGAGACTGAAATAGCAGTTTATTTCCTGCTTAAGCAGTATGGTTTTGCTTGTGACCAAAACCATAGGAACATTTTGTTTAATCCCAGACAGACACTTCTCAGGTTTGTGATTTTAATTATAACAAAAACTGGGTAAAAAGAGTGACTTGATTGTGGCATAGGTATGCCACCATCAGAAATAATAATCCACAGACAGATCAATAGTATCATTTTCATTTATGAATACTATCTTAATGTCTTATGCACTGGTATTATCTCTACAGACCATCTCCAGCCAAAGAAAGAACTTCTTCAGTCACACGTGAATTGTCTATCTTTCCATAAAAATGTCCTGTCAAGAGCTTTCTATGTAAGAGAGTATGATTTTTCAAATAACTTGTATTTTTTAAATTTTACACCCAATATCTGTGCTAAATAAAGTGCATTAAAGCAATTTGCATCTCAAAACACATTAATACATTTTTCTGGTTGAATCCTTAGTAAAATTTATTCATTCTACTCTCCTGGCTCCTCTGAGTTTTACCCAGTTGATAAAGTTGTCTAAATATGGGCTTCCTTAGAATCCATCCTCTTTCTGAAGCATTTTTCTGTTTCCTTCCACCCCCAAATTCTCACCCCATTTCAGGCAGAGCTGAGCAAACTTAAGCCTTAAGCATTGAGGGAAAGTCTGCTAAAGGACTAAACGACTTAAGGAGCTAACAGAAAAGGCTGTATCGGAGAAACATTGGAGAAACACAGGTTTCTAATTATACATGGCACCAGAGAGAATGTCAAGGGTATTGAGCCTGGGGCAGGTTCGCAATAGTGAAACTAAGAGATTTAAAATAGGTTCTCAACTCCTGATGAAAACATGAATATTTATTTTTTTAGTCTAGCTTTTCTTTCTTCTCTTATCTTTATAATCATTACTACTAGTACTCCTTTCCCGAATTCTCTCTTCCTAACCTACTAGTGTTTAAGCCTCCTGAAGACCGAGGTCAGTTCTGTTTCCATCACCACGATATACTCAACACTTAGCATATATTGGGTGCCGAGTATCTGAAGACAGACTGTTCTCTATAGTTCTAAACATTTTGAATTAATCTCTCCCTTTCCTGACTCTAGGCTTTTTTCTTCCCCTTAAGTGTGGTAGCATAGACCGTCTTTTCTATGTTCTTGAGATTAGTACATTTCTGGCTTCTCATCTCTCAAATGGCATCATGTCAGCTCATCATCTTCCAACAAAATGGCCTTGGATGACTGTAGGTAACAGGATAAAGAGAGACTGCTTGGACTGCAACTCAGTTCAAGAGTTGGAACCCATTTTGGCAGCATAGATGTTTTATCTTGAGAATATCTTTCTTTCAATAAAATGAAAAAGAACAGGCCAGCAGAACTGCTTTACCCAAGCCCAGATTCTTCAAATGTACTTTCTCTTGATTCCTGTAGGAACATACTAGAGCAGAATTCTGCATTTCTAAGAAAAAAAAAAAAAGCTAAGTACATAAGAAAAAAAAAATGAGCAAAACAAACAAAAAACCACCTAACAAAATAATACAGTTGGACTATATGAAAGGAAATTTTCATTTGATTCTGCGTGATTGCTTCACCTTACTTTCCTCTGGATATATCCTATAATTAAAACCACCAAATTTAAAAATACTGTATTTCTAAAATAGTCATTAATCTGGGGAATGCTATATAAAATTTACCATAATTAAGTGTGTTTTGTACTTCCCTATACAGAGCATTTTCTAATACGGACAACGGAAAGGCTTACAAAATTCACCAAATAGAATCTCTGGATGCATGATAACTGGTGGTTTGAAGCAAAAGCATATAGGAGTAAATACTTACAATGAAAACAACCAGCTAATGAAGAGTGTTTTTCCATTTGTTTCCAAATAAAAATGGACCTCGTTGTCTAAGAATTAATTATCTAACTTGTGATTTTTATAAAAGTATAGATGAAAAGGTAGCTGGGGAGAGGTAGAAATAGTTTAGATAGATAGATACACAGATGGTTTCCTTATGCAGATTTAGAAAACAAAGTAAATGTTTACTAACTAAAGAATATAAAAGGTAAATGACAAGCTGTATATATCATGACTGATGTGCTAATTATAGCCTATAATACTCTGCTGAACCTAAGAGCCCTCCTCATTTAAAAACACCATAAAAGGTCATTTAGTACAACCTTCTTATTTTACTGATGAGGGTACTGAGGACTTGAGAGAGTAGAGAGCAGGCACACCTACTTCCTAAAGCCAGTAGTGTGGTCTTCTCTGAGGACACTGAAGTTGGAACACGAAGGCTGAGAAGTGGCTGATTGTGTGATGAGTATGTGGACTTTGAGGGGGATTCATGCTTGGCCAAGTGTGAAAGTAGTTTCGACAAAATCGGTAAGGCAGCCAGCCAGACTCTACCAGCATTGAAGGCCTTAGTAAGCAGCTAAGATAAAATTGCAAAAGCAGTGGAAACACTGGTGGGCTTTAACTGAGGGAATGACGTAGTGTGACTTACAGTTTGAACGGGCACTATGGCTGCTTTATGAAACATGGATTGTAAGGGATGGAGCTAGAGAGGAAGAGGTAAGATTACTCAGTAGGCTTTTAATAGGGAGATTAGGGGAGAGTGGAAATACTGGATGTATTTTTTAGTAGATGTCCTCAATGCCTTCCTTTCCACAAATTCTCTCTCTACTCCCTATCCAAGAACATTTTACAGTGGTTCTTGGATAAGGAGGAGAGAGAGAATTCATAGAAAGGGAGACATTGAGGGCATCTACTTTCTTTTTGACTTGAAAGGCTGGGTAGATGAGGTCGTGTTTACTGAGAATGGGGAAGACTAGGGTAGAAACAGAAATATGTTTTAGATTAGCGTTTATATTTTATGTAACTTTTTTTCCTAATCCAAGTCAAAAAGATTAATTCTCACCTAGAGACAAATATTTTATTTTAGTCAGAACCAATGTAAATGTGCCAAAGGAAATGATGAAATATGGTTAGTATCTATCCCCTATATGGTAAACAAAATAATAATTTAATTTGCATAGTGGTTGGAGACCATCTTAGGAACTACATGTGAAGGTAGAGTTTGTGAATAGGGAAGGGGTAGTAGATACGTGTCACTCTGTTTTATATGATAAGCGTGTGTATGTGTGTTAATGTGTATGAGGACAGGCTGTCTCTATGAACTTATGAAAGTGAATTCCTTCAGGCTAGAAGAAAATTTAAGGTAGCCCTGTATTTTCAAGGATGATTTTTAGGAAACCCTAGTCATTTTCCCCCCAATCATTTTTCCCCCAATTGTTTTGTGTGAATACTCATGAAATTATAGAGAGACTGATTCTCTTTTGCTAAGAATGAAAATCATCTGTTATGCCTTCATCATCAGTGAATGCTTTGGGAACTTCAAGACTATATCCATCATCCAGAGTTTTGGCACACACACAAAAACATCATCTGTGCTAGTCTCAAACTTTGCTACCTGACAAATATAGTAAAGCACTCAATGGAGAACCAGACATTAGCCAGATATGTAGGACACCAAACTTAAGTGTTATGTAATAGCTAGGAAGGGCACAGTTTTTTCTTATAGTTTTAAACGTTAAGGAGTCCTATCTGAAACTTGAAGCTTAAAATTAAAGCTAATACATGGCAATCTTAAACTGTCCACATCCATGTTAATCACAATGCAATGCAACATACTTTTATGAATGTCATCAAATAAAATCTTTCCTAAAATGAATTAACTCCCTGCTTCTAGTTTAATATAGCATAGCATAACGATACATACATACCCCAAAATCACTTAAAGGGAGAAATAAATTTTTTCTTTCTAAAGGAAGGGTAGGCAATTTGTGACGGTCAGTAGAGGGAGGAGAAATGGGAGAATTAAATTTTTTAGTCCGCTGTTAGAAAACTGGGAGAAGCCTTAAAGAGAATTAATGGGGAGATATTAGAGAAAACAAAAACTCAAACTACATCTCTAAATGTTTGAGTTGAACAACATTGAAGCACCCATTTCCCTTGTAATCACTCCAAAATATAAGTGACTATCTATGATAGATAACATGACAGTTTCTGTTCAAGTAGAACTTTTTTTTTTTTTTTTTTTTGAGACAGAGTCTTGCTCTGTCACCCAGAGTGGAGTGCAGTGGCGCGATCTTGGCTCACTGCAACCTCTACCTCCTAGGTTCAAGTGATTCTTCTGCCTTAGCCTCCTGAGTAGCTGGGACTACAGCCACGTGCCACCATGCCTGGCTAATTTTTTGTACTTTTAGTAGAGACAGGGTTTCACCATGTTAGCCTGGATGGTCTAGATCTCCTGACCTTGTGATCTGCCTGCCTCAGCCTCCCAAAGTGCTGGGATTACACGCATGAACCACCACACCTGGCCAGAACATACTATTTGAATGTCCAAAGACATTATTCTTTTAAGTAATAGATGTTCAGTGAATGTTACATTGGTTTTTAATGGACTTTCCCAAGTTGGTTACTTATTTCCTGATATTTTTATGTTGTGTATTCATAAGACTGTGGACTGACTTCAGCTAAGCCTCATAAATTGTCTATCCATTAGCATATTTAAACTGGACTCCGGGCTGCCATGTTTGTGGATTCAGAAGTAGCCTTATCAATCAATCAGCCTTATCTTCTTGTAAGTTCGATGATTCATTAATCAATCTTACAAGAACTAGATAATTCTATTTCTAATGTATTTCTTTCTTTACTTGTATTCTATAGGCAAAAATTTCAGAATCAATTTTTCCAAAAGCCTGAGTGAACAAAGGAAAACTCTCCAGCAAAGGCAGAAAAGTTTAAAAACTTGGCAAGGGATAACTCAGTATGACAGTATTGGTGAACCATCCTTTTATTGTCATTAATGAAAGAAATGGATATTTAAATAGATTTTTTCCAGGCTTGTGGGGATTTGGCAGCTCCATGCTCTATCTGTAATAAAATCTCGCTGGCTTGAGAGTCCTGCCTAGATTCATTAAGAATTTCTTTCTGTCTCTCTCTTTCACACATTATGTATTTTTCAGGTGGCCATTTTAGCAATTGTACACAATGTTGTTAATATTAAATCATGTAGCCTCAGTTTCTTAAAGGAGAGTTTAAGGAGTATATTAGATATAAGTATCATTTGTCATGCAACTAATTAACCTTGAAAATAAGCGTTGGCCCACCCTCCCAGTACAATAAAATAAAGCACAGTAGGCCAAATCTCTGAGGCTATGGTTTTTAATTTTTTTTTAAATAAGGTATAAAAAGCTACTAAAAAAACCTGTACTTGTTCCCCTGAACTTAAAATAAAAGTTAAAAAATTAGAAAAGAAAAGCAACATCGCTAAAAAGATAAGCAAAATAAAAATTTCCTACTCTTCTTTCATTTGTCACTATGTTTGTAAGTAGATTCAAAGAATACCATACTTGTCATCGACAACTGTTTATGTAATGCTACATTATGTTAGTTTACCCAGCTCTGTTGCAATGGGAAAAGAAATTCAGGAAAAACAATCACTATCAATAATAAATATCAAAGCATGTATCTTCATAACAACAAAAAACACTAAAGAGAGTTAAGGCACATTGTAAGTTCCAAGATGGCTGGAAGAATGCACATAGGAAACTACAAAGAGCATTTGGGAGATGGCTCGTGTGAACTGATGATGTGGGGCCAACCTTCAAATTGCACTGACCTCTACAGGTGCTTTCTAGATCCACTCGTTTATCATCTCAAATGACGTGCAGTAATAATGCTGCTTGCAGAATGAACTGAATTCTCATCTACCAACTAGGATGTGAGTTCCATGAGGACACCACTGTCACTTTTGCCTTTTTATTCACTGCTTTCTTCCAAAAGCTTAGAATGGTGCATAGTATGTAACAGGAACTTAATAAATACTTGCTAAATGAATGAATGAATTTGGCATTTGACATTTTCATGACAAGTAGTATGGTCTATAGTTTAGTTAATAGGATGGCATTAAGGTCAACTTCCTGGTTTGGATCATTGTTCTATGGTTATGTAAATGTTAACATAAGGAAAAGATGAATCAAGGGTCCTGGAAATTCACTATTTTTGAAACTCTTCTATCCATAAGAAATTATCTAAAAAAAAATGTTTTGTGGGAAATTGAGAATGGAGAAGGGAAAGGGAGTAAGGACATAAAAGGCTGAGGACCACTGACTCTGGAATAGTGCAGGAAGACAAGGTATGGGCAAGAAAGAGTTGATGTGGGTGATGGCAGTTTGCCTCTGGAAGGACAAATAGCATTTGACTGCTACTCAATCTTTTCAGAAAATCTTGAATTAAAATCTGAAATACTCAGTCTACATCCACTGTGAAATTTCATCAGTATTCTTTTACCTGTGCTGCTTTTATCTACCTGCTGATGGCTGCTAGTGCCAGCTGCCCAAAGCCTTGAATTCTAGACCTTCTCTCCCTGCTTAAAATGTATTAACAAGGGCCGGCCACAGCGACTCATGCCTGCAATCCCAGCACTTTGGGAGGCTGAGGCAGTTGAATGACCTGAGATCAGGAGTTCAAGACCAGCCTGGTCAACATGGTGAAACCCCATCTCTACTAAAAATGCAAAAATTAGCCAGTGTGGTGGTATACCTGTTAGTCCCAGCTACTCAGGGCTGAGGCAGGAGAATCATTTAAACCTGGGAGGCAGAGGTTGTAATGAGCCAAGATCATGGCACAGCACTCCAGCCGGGGTGACAAAGTGAGTATCCATCTGAAAAAAAAAAGAAAAGTTTAATAACAAGTATTAATGTATCAGAACTTAACGGGGCAATTTCTTGTATTGTTGGGAGATTTTTTTTTAAAAGGGGGAAAAAGGAAAAGCTTTGAAGAGGGGGAAAAAAAGGGAAGATAGCCATTAGAATCATTTTGTGAAAGGAAAAAATACTAATAAGTTAATCTATTGTTCTCAACAACTGTTCTCCATAATAGGAAAGGAATCCAGTATGTACATGGCTAAGTTAACTACTCAAAACTTTCAAAATCAGAAGCCTAAAGAAGTTATAGTTTATTTTAAGCAGTATCCACAAAACCTAATGTAGTCTACTTCTGAGTAATCATTTAATTATGGTATTTTATCATTTTATTTTTTAAAAATATGCTGAGTACATAAACACGACTAAAATAACAGATTCTTTCTTCCTACACATAACCATTAATCTTCAGTGTTCCAAGGGAAGATGCTTAAAAAGTAACCCTTTGTAGAACTAGCCCTTTTTTCTGGAAGTGTAGCCTCTCTTCTTCCCAGTGCCCTCCTTTCCTTTTCTTTTATCTTACTTGTCACCTTGCAGTCGTGAATGTTCTAGCATGTAGGAGGGGACTGGTAAGAGAAGGGAAGAAGGATACATTTTGCATTCACTTGTACATCAGCCTTGAAGCCTGGCTAGCCACAATATTGTGGACAATAGATATTTCAAACAAATAGACCCTTGTCTGTTCCTTCCTTCTGTAATTGTTGGCAGGGTTCTTTGTTATGTGTCTGGTTTCTTGAAACTTTGAATGAATAAACTAGGACACGGGATTAATGTAAAGAACTGGCATCTTTGTTGACTTTTTCAACAGACTGTATGTACAAAGAAAAGAGAAATAAGCACTTTCAGAAGTGTTGTCTGCACGTGCCTGGGATGTTGGAATTTAAACAATGTGAAATGCAGTACCTTGAAAAAAGCCAGGCTAGTCCCTGGACTCTGCAGTTTACTTTCTAAATAAAAGATATCCTACTGACCATAAGTGAATGAACAATTCACCTGTTAGCATGTGGACCAAATATAGACCAAGATATGCAGTGCTAGAGTTACAAGTGAATTTCTTGATGTGAAGTGTCATAGAATTTACAGCCAAACTGAGTGAGTACCTCTTTGCAGAAGGGTAATGATGAAAAAGATGAGGCAAAAGTTGAAGCTGAGATGCAGTTTTCCCACCTGAAGAGACCGGGCACTGTCACCTAAAATTCACATGATACAATGGAGTGATAAATGAGTTGTTTGCAGTAGGCCAAGCTTTCTCAATCTCAGCTCTATTGACGTTTTCAAATAACAACTTGCTGTTAGGACTGCTCTGCACATTGTGGGATGTTGAGCACTGTTCCGAGCTTGTGCCCGCTAAATACTAGCAGCAGTCCCCTTCCATTTGTGTAGATAAAAAATGTCTTCAGACATTGCCAAATGTCCTCTGGAAGTCAAAAAAGGATTCCTGGTTGAGAATCATTGCAGTAAACCAAGGCATGGATCATATTGACCAGAAGGAACTTGTATATTATAAAAAATAATTTATCCAAACCCAGAAGTAGCACACTGGGACAGTCTGACTTGGGGACCTTTTGAATGTCTCCACCATGGGAGCAAAGGCTAAGTAAAGCAGTGGCCCATTGCTCAGTCCAACAATACTCCCCATCAATTATCCCCTGGTGGCTTTCTGTGCCTTTAATATCTTAATCTGCTTTGACTTATTTTCCTTGACCTTTAAATTGTCTCCTAAAGCAAATCAAAATTTCTCCTCATGATACAAAGGTAAAAAATTATTTTTATGTCTTCACATCACTAGTAACATGTTTGAAAAGTGGTCTTTGTTCTCTGCCGCCCCTTCCTCACTGCCTACTTTCTGGAATTCATCCCAGTTTGATTTTTCTTTTCCCAATGGCACAATTTGAAGCAGCCTCCCAGATGCTACAATCCAACATCTCAATGATCACATGAACTGAACGTTTTGTATATTTGTCTTTGACTTCCATGCAATTTTGGACACTCTTAATCAGTGGTTCTCAAAATGTTTTTGTGCATCAGGATCACTAGTGAGTTATTAAGAATTAAAATACATATTTCTGAATTCAACACCTGGTGTTCCTAATTCCATAGGACTAGGATGTGGACTGAGGATTTGCATTTCTATCAGGTTCCCAGCTATTTTCCATGCTGCTAATCTGGGGGATCACAACTGAAGAGCCCTGCCTTGATTATTCTCTTCTTCGGTGCTTCAGCTGGCTTTGACAATACCATGGTTTCTTGATCTTGACTCTCATTGACCGTTTTAGTCACATGTTCTGGTTTGTTCTTCACTTTTTCTCTAAAACAGGGCAATGTTGTCCCTCAGAGAACACTGGTCAATGTGTGGAGATGTTTTTAGTCATCACAGATAACTAGGAGGAGGGGAGGAAGGAAGAGAAAGGATCCACTGCTACTGATAGCTAGTGGGTAGAGGCCAGGGGTGCTGCTAAACATCCTACGGTGTGCAGGACAGTGTTATTCACAAGACAAAGTGGTATTCATCTCAATAAGTGAATACTGCCGAAATTGAGAAACATTGCCCTGAATGCACGCATACTCCAAGGATTTTTTTTTTTTTTTTTGAGACAGGGTGTCTTTCTTTCCCTTAGGCTAGAGTGCATTGGCACAGTCGTAGCTTACTGCAGCCCCCAACTACTGGAATTAAGCCATCTTTCTGCCTCAGCCTCCCAAGTAGCTAGAACTATAGGTGTGTGCCATCACTCCTGGCCATTTGTTTTCTTTTTGTTGAGATGAAGTCTTGCTATGTTACTCAGGCTGATCTCAAACTCCCAGGCTCAAGTGATACTCCCACCTCAGCCTCCCAAAGTGCTGAGATTACAGGTGTGAGCCATGGTACTCAGCCAAGAATGACTTTTTTAGCTTCTTTTCAGTCTACACCTCTCTCTTGTTGACCTCAGACATGCCCAGCAGTTCAACTCTCACATCTCTGTAAATGATTCCCAGAGGTATTATCTTTAAATATAACATTACTTTTGTGTCTGGCCTGAATTTGCAACTGCCTGATAAATATGGGCTTAATGAGCCAGCAGCATCTTACATTCAAGATGCCCAAACTAAACGTGTTCTTCCAGTAAAAGACTCCTTTATTGCCAATAGTGGTAACAATTTGATAGCGTGTGACTCCACCGCTTTTGACCTTCATATCTTATAAAAATGGTAAAAGATGGGCTGGGCATGGTGGCTCACAGCTGTAATGCCAGCACTTTGGGAGGCCGAGGAAGGCAGAGTACGAGGTCAAGAGATCGAGGCAATACTGGGCAACATGGTAAAACCCCGTATCTACTAAAAATACAAAAATTAGCTGGGCATGGTGTCGTGCACCTGTAGCCCCAGTTACTTGAGAGGCTGAGGCAGGAGAATTGCTTGAACCCGGGGGGCAAAGGTTGCAATGAGCTGAGACCGTGCCAATGCACTCCAGCCTGGCACCTGGGACAGAGCAAGACTCTGTCTTAAAAAAAATTGGTAAAAGACGATTCTCTTAAAAAGAAAGTATAAATTTGTATATATGGTTCAGAAATACCAGTCTGACTGGAATTTGAGAAGTTCACAAATATTCAAGGAAATTGAAAGAGAAACATTTATTCCATGTGAGATTATCTGAACTTTTGATTGGCCAGGGAGAAATGTGTCTTATTATTCCAAGTGAAAGTAAATGTATCTGTTTGTCTAGAACTCAGCCTAGTATTGACTGGAGAAAATACTAATCTGATGCTTTATTCTTGAGAGAAAGACAGTATATGAGTATATGATCTTCTCACAAATATGATGAGTCTTTTCATTAGATTTGTTTTACCAGAGCCATTCTGTATTTTGTTACTCAATAGAATGTCATGTAAGTGATTGTTACTGGTACTAATAGTAAATCTAAGAATAGCCACCATTTTTGGAGCACTTACTAAGTGTCAGAACGAGTGCTTTCCATGCCATCTTACGTATATGAAGCCTACAGAGTAGATTTTATCGTTGTACCCATTATGCACCCATGGGAGCTAAAGACTAGGGAGAATGAGGAATACACTCAAGGTCACCTAGATCACAACTGATAGAGTTAGGATTTGAAGACAGGCTATTTGAGACCCAAGCTGATACTTCTCAAGACTATTCCAGTAGCACAAAATTCAATTGCTGTGGGGACATGGTTCTCAGAACCTGGTCTTCTTGAATCCTTCTTGCATCCTCCTCAGAATGTAAGACCTGGGTGGAAAGGGAAAGGCCACCCAGTCATCCCATGTGCTTCTCAGGAATGGTGGGGGGTGTCCTCCATTACCATAAGAAGCAGTACAGCTGGCTAATGGATAGAGACACAGGGGAGAGATTTTCTTTGTGGGAGTTCATTATGGAGACATCTGCAGACCTCTGACTCTCTCCCGCATGCCCTTTCTCTTTCAAAGCTTACATCTCTAGGCTGTAATGGATGCAAAATTACTGCAGCATTTTGTTCTGCCAGGCTGACCTCATTACACATCCACCACAGTCATAAAGCTCTGGCTTAGTTACCGTTTGCATGTTCAAGACTCCTGTGATGCAGGGAGGTGTGAGGTTTGGCTACATTTTCAAACAGAGTGAATGGCTGCTTCATTTTAAAAATAAGGAAGCCAGCCTCCTTCAGAGTGAATATTGTTTTGATCACTGCATTTACTTCTTCGTGATAATGTTTCCCTGGTGCGTGAAGGGTCTTTAAATAAACGTTAGGGCAGCGATGCCAGGAAAGCATCATTTCACATGCAATAGTTGCAGAAGTTTGGGAGACTTCATTTCCACTCCAACATCCTCTGTCTTAATATTTTGTTAAGGGACATAGCAAAAGATAGAGCAGGGTCGTTAGAAAATGGTTAATAAAATATAAGAGTTTGGAAAGGCAGTGATTCTCAAACGTTATTCTGTCTTCCTTCTTCTCCATGCTTTCTCAAAGATTTCTGCAACTTTCATCTCACCACATCTGGTGATAATACTTATCAGAGAATGTGAGCAAACTGGTTTTGGTAGTAACTGAAATACCTTTATCTACTAAGAGATTCTGATTTTAATTCATTCAGTAAAAAATATTCTAAGTACGTTTCTAAACATGTGAGACATATTAGAGAGTAAGACACATGTGGTCCTTGTCCTAGAGATTACATTCTGGTAATAGGTGTCAGAAAGCAGTCAGAAGATGATGAAAAGGTTACCCAAGTTTCTATATATTCTATAGTTTATCCTGTGTTTTCTTCTATTATTGTACATTTCATAAATGCTCTCAACATATAAATATTGTTTTTAGCCTGTGATATTGTCTACATGGAGGGAAGGACTTAGATGGAAATAAGGTATCACAGAAAGAGTGTCTTTTAAAGTAATTGCAAAAATAGGAGTCATGTTGGTTATCAGAACATGTTTATATTTCATTATGAAGCTGATAAAAAGAACTATGGATATACGAACGTGTTCTGGACCCTAGATACTTAAGAGAAATGACCACTAGCTGTCCCTAAAGGAATTTTATTATACTTCCTAAAATCGTGGACTATCTCTTTTGAGGTATACCCCGAAAAAGTGTATGTAGCAATAAATTTGTAAGAACATTTTTAAAGCTGCACAGACAGGTGTGATAGGTAAAAGTCATGGTGAGTGGGAGTGAGGAAGGGCTAGTAGCAAACAAGAAAAGAAAGAAAAAAGCATTTTCAGTCTTGGGCAGCACTTCTGTCTCTTCTAGCATCTGTCAGAATCCAGTTATTAACCTGTCAGCCTTAGACGGATTGAGGGAGACAACATCTCTCAAGGTGAGGCCTTAAGAAAAGAAGAATAAGAAACAGTCATTGTTGGAGTTGACAGAGACATGATCCCACCGAGGTCTGGACTGTGCCTGGAGAGGAAATGATACTCAAACCTGAGTGTGTGCTTAGGGGGCAAGAAACTCTGTGTGGGGGAGTAGGGATATGGAATTGGCGATAGCAGTGGATGAGGAAAGCTTTCTGTTTGAATTTGCTTGTGCAAAGAGGCAGAACCATTTCAAAGATACAAGGTCAGATTTTAGTGCAAGAAATTAGAGCTGACCCCTTCTGTGACTGTGCCATTTCAGTAGAGGAATGGTGAATCCCCTCCCCGTGGGGAACACACATCATCCACATAAATGGGGGGAGGGGAGTCATGACGCTGTTATCAACAAAAGCATGCCCTTATCTATGATTGCGGTATCATTTTCTTTTTCTTTAGCAAACATGGGTAGTTTTTAGGCTTATTTTGCTCACAGGAGCTTCAGCAAAAAACAAGCATCATCAGTTATTTCTGGCTTTCCATGTTCTGGGCACATAGTAGGCCTGTGCCTCCTGAAACTTACTGTAGTGAGTGGAGCCACATAATCATTTGCAACCAGTGAGCTGCAAAGGGACGGCTTGTGTTCCTTACAGGCCATGCATTTCAGTGTTGATCTGAGAATCCTCAGAACGTTTTTGGTTTTTGGTTTTCTTGTTTGTTTGTTTGCCTTTGCCATGGTGCCACGGCTGCCAGCGGTTTTCAGACAAGTGGCCATTGCATCAACCTCAACTCTGAAGTGAGGAACCAGGGCAAAATGCAGCCAAGCCGCAAGCTCACCCACAGTAGAAGAAATATGTACCTTTATTGTTATAAACCATTTTGCACTTTTGTGTTAAGGTGGCTGTTATAATGGACACATTTGGTTAGATACAAGTGTAAGAAGTTTTATTTTCTTTGAGGAATAGTGGTAAAGTGTGTATACCATGTTGTAAACATTTTCCCACAACCCAAATTACCACCCCTGTGTACCCAGAGTCCTATCTGCAGGCTGCTGTTTCCTCAAAGACATTTCATTTGTTTTATTTTAGTCCTGTAAGAATTAAGGCCAACTTTAAAAAAAAAATGCAGTGCTAAGAGAGACATGACAAAACTGAGACACTTGGTTAGTGGGTACTTCTGTCTCCGAGGGGCCTTTGTGGATGCAGAGGAGCATTCATTACCGTCTGTAAAGTGTTTAAAGCTCAATTTATTTAAATCACATATTTAAAAACCAAATCTCTTAAGGCCAAATTTTTATTATTTAAAACTTTATAAAAGACAATCAATTCGTATTCAAAATTTAAACTTCAATTCCAAATTTAGTATGGCTGATTCTTCAGAACATTTCAAATACCTTAAAACACATATCTTTTACACTTAAACTTTTACAGTTAAACTTAAATCTATAGTAAATTATGAGTTTGGTTCATTTTATCATTAAACCTCTATGTGTTTTGTATTTTCTGAGGATTATATCAATACCAACTATTAAATAGTCATTGCTTCTTTTAATATGAATCAAATCTAAGCTGCTGATCAGCAGGCTGAGGTTTTTTTAAATCATTAAGTTTATTTATTGTGTCAAGACATAATTGCCTTCCCCAAAAGTCTAAATGCTTTCCTATAATTTGCTGTCTCTCCAAAAGCCGTATTTTTTAAAAGTCATATTTGGTGACATTATATGATCCTTGTTCATTATTAGGTATTCCCCTTTATTTAACACTGTTAAAAAGATAGATTCTTCACTTTGGGAGGCTGAGGCGGGTGGATCACGAGGTCAAGAGTTCGAGACCATCCTGGTCAACATGGTGAAACCCCGTCTCTACTAAAAATACAAAAAAAATCAGCTGGGCATGGTGGCGTGTGCCTGTAATCCCAGCTACTCGGGAGGCTGAGGCAGGAGAATTGTCTGAACCCAGGAGGCGGAGGTTGTGGTGAGCTGAGATCGCGCCATTGCACTGCAGCCTGGGTAACAAGAGTGAAACTCCGTCTCAAAAAAAAAAAAAAAAAAAAGATAGATTCTTATACACAGCTTATTAAAAGTCAGGAACCATCTGGCAGTTTCGTCTCTCAAAAGATGAGGATGAATCCAAATAGTTCTTTTACTTTTTAGCATGTCAAAGTAATGTGTCATCTTAGAATGCATGATTGAGCCCTATTTCACTAAGTTATTAGGTGTGAAGCCCAGACCAGACCAAGTCTGTCTGCTCTTGGTAAGCCTCTTTTTTTTTTTTTTATTTTATTTCCAATACTGTTTGATATCTTCTCTGTTATTTTTATTTACTCTTCTCTACTTATCCAATAGATGGCCATGTCTATACTTTATTACTTTGTGAACAGGCACCTAAGTAAGAGCTAAACTAAAACATCCATGTTCATATATTTCAGCATTCCCCTAATAATTGAAATCAATAATAATTCAATATACTCTATTATGTCCATATTTATTTTATGTTACAATTATGTTTTCTATGATAACATGCTGTATATTAACTTTTTTGGACATCACTATGAATCTTTCACAAACTTAGCTTGTTTTAATCAACAGTAAAAATAGTGATTTTGTTGTTAGCAATCTTATTTAGTGTTCAAAGTATTATCAAATGGCCAACCAGATCTCCTTATTTGGGCTCCTTGTTCTTTCAGCACTTTATTTGATACTTTGCAATCAAAAATATTCTAAATCCATGGCGATTATTTTCTTCCCCCAAACAGGAAATTAACAAAATCCCAGAGAACTTTGTGCCAATGCATGTTGATTAGGGCCATGGTGCACCTGCACTTTAAGTAATAAAGCTGAAAAATATATTTCTTTTAAGGTCATGAGTTCACAGTGAATTTTTTTCATGAGAAAGGTATAATTTTACGTAATTTCTTGTAAACTCATTGCCAGCTATATAAACCAGCTTATGATTCTTATCCAGATGGTCAGTGTACTATAAATATCAGTGAATATTCATAATAGAAGCTGATAGAAAAATCAAACCATGGAAAAGCCTGAAAGTATCTACTCTAAAATTGATTTATCCTCCTCACTATCCTGTTTAAATTTTTTATATTATTCACCTTTTCTTCTTTAAACATATTTTATTTTTGTAATGAGAATGAAAAGATGTTAATTTTTTTTAATAACTAAAGAAACACTTCCAGCAAGAAATAGCACTATGTATCTAGTTCAACATACACAGAGATCCTTATATATACAGCATATTAGTAAAATCTCAAAAATTGCTTACTCTTTACAACTAGGAGATATTTTGCTTTTTGTGTCCATACCTTCCCTTTAGAATGAGGAAGATTCTAAGTAATCTTATTGTATCATATTTCTACTTCATTGTATTGCCCTCTGGGGGGAAAATTAACAGCAGAAGACTTGTCACTTGAATTCTATTCATGACCTCTCTACTGTGAGCATTACAGATGGAATGCAGCAAAGAGGAGATGCAATTCCAGGGGAATATGGGCTCATAGATCTTTCAAAACAAAGAAGAAATGCTTTCTCACAATTGTTATGGCAAATAATGCTTTTCACTGTGTTAGAGTCATCACTATAAGAACATTGGATCCAGAAGTGAAGTACAGGACTATATTCCAAATGGCTTTTCAAGGCAACTGAGAGCATTGGCTCCTGGGAATCCTTCAGCCACATCGATATGTGTGTCATAAAATTGTGAGATCATGATCCCATTGATGTGATATGAATCAAGAAAGCAATATGCTCTTTGTTGGTATAGATGCATGAGGGCTCATCTATAAGTGAGGAATGATATTTGAATTTTGGAAGAACTTTCTAGCTACATGAATACCTTGCAGCCTCTCTTTTCAACAGTCTCAACATTTTTACTGTCATGCGATTTCTTCTGTTGCTCCATTTATATCCAACTTAAATTTCACCTAAGCATTTTCATGTTTTATTTCTTTATTAGACAATTCTCTTTTGATTATCTAGTTTTATAAAATGTCACATGGGTTTATCACTCAGAGACAAAGAAGCAATACTCTATATGCTGTGTGTGAATGGAGTAATATGTTCAGTGACCATTAACTGGCAAACTTTAAAAGAGTTCATGTGATTGGTCAGTGATAATGAAGTGCAGCTGCAATTCATATAGCTAATGTGGACTGAAAAACTAAGAGCAAAACATACACTTTGTGCAAATACTCATGGTTAATCGAGCATAGAAACAGAAATTTAAGCCCGGTTGTTAGAAGACTGGAGTTATTAACCAAACCATAGTAACTGAAATTTATGCATAATAGAACCATGCAAAAATGAAGACTACCTGTGTGTATGCGTGTATTTAGTATTTGTTTTTCTTTTAATTTGTAGCTTCAGTACACACACCACACAACAAACTTTGTGCCCTATAATGCCTTGGCTGAATATCTTCTCAGAGGACGATTGTTCATTTTTACCTTTGTTTGCCAATTTATTCCACTGTGGTTCTTTTTGTCACCGCACTGCATTCTATGAACTGGTGAAGAAGTTTTGACCACGAATAGCTGACAGATATGTGCAGGTGGACATGCACAGAAGCAGAAAGAAAGTTCCTCTGTGGTTAACATGAAGGTTTTCCAGGGGCTTGGGGCACTGGTTAAGGAAACAGAGTAATGAGTAGCAGACAGGGATTGATGGGAGTCCTCTGACATTTTGAGGATATCCCTACACATCACTGCAGCCTGAGGGAAGCTTGGCTGAAAGAAACTGGCCAGAGGCATGTTCTGACTTTGGCTGACTTGGAAAGAATGACGGTGCTCTTAACAATGTTCACTTGGTGGGAGAATTTCCTCCCAGTGGAACCATGTGTTGTAATGGTCTGATATAATGCGAATGCCATTAGCACTCTCATTTCCAGAAACTACATGGGATACATAAGTAGAAGAGTTAGGAATCATTTTCTGAAAAGAAGTTCTAATATTATTTGGATATTAAATAAAAATAAATACCTTTGTTAAGATATTCAGACCCAGTATATAGTAGAAATAGCCCTTACCTTGGAATATGCAGTAATTAGGTTTAACTCACAGCCCTGCTAATTATTAGCTGTGTTTGCCCATTCATTTATTCATATATTTGTATGCATTGGTTTATTTTCTTACAACTCTTTACCAAGTGCCTATCATGTGCCAGACAGCACACCAGGCTTTATGTGATCAGGGTCAAATCACTTCACCTCTTCAAATTTCTCCCCTGTAAAATTCTAAGACTTTTCCAAAATCTATTTTTGAAAAAATGCATACTTGATTCAAAAGGTAGCTTTGTAATTCGAAAACTTCGATTTCACTCCTGTTTTTCTTTGGAGGCTAAAAGTGAAAAGTGACTCTAACATAATTTCATGGAAGTAATGAAAATACCATCTTTAGTGATTATGTTCAGAACTGAGAGAGTAAAAACTATTTTTCAATTCATCTTCAGCTTATGCCATCACTGCAGCAAGAGCAATGAGTGTACAATAATTCACTGTTTTGTAGGATGCCAGTTAGAGGGTAGATTCCTTATGGACAAAGCCCAAGCCTCTGGTTCATTCCTCTCCATCCAGATGGAGCTACACTGAAATGATTTTCACACACACAGCCTGGGAAAGAAGAACCCCCACTCTATCCATTATTCAACTCAATGTTTACTGTCAAGATGAGTTTTCCAATTTTCCATTGTTTCCCCTAAATTGAATTTCTTATGTAGAGTTGAGAGCTGGCATGTCTGCAAGGAAATAGCTATATAATAAAACAGTCGTATAATAGCACTATAATTCATCCAGTTATTCATTCCTTCTCTGAACAATAGGACCTAAAATGCGTAGTATATGTAGGTTTCAATTAAATTCAAAGGACCGTTATTGAGTGACTGCTGCATGCAAGCTGGCTGGACTGAGACTATTGAGATGGATAAGAAACTGTCCCTGCTCAAGGAGCTTAAAATCTAGAGGAGAGAGGGGTATAAATATATAATTGAAAATGTTTGATGTAATTTCTAATAGAACACCCCTGTGGCTGTGCAATGGACAGAAGGGAGGACTTAGTTCTATCTTGGAGCCTGGGATATAAATCAGGGAAAGCGTTTCAGTGGAGATTACGCTTAAAGTGGGAATATTGTATACATGAATAAGAAGAGCAGGCTGGATAAACAAAGCTGTGGATGGGGAAAGATGCATTCCAGCCAGCAAAAATGTTTTGCCTCATTGGAAGATTGTTTTCCTTACCCTTAGCACCCTCTGTTTATTCCTCTCTTTCTTTCTTACTCTGTGTCTTAAGACTCCAGTCAGTTTGATGGGATGGCTACATCCCTCCCCACTCCATCCCATGTCACACCGCTGAATGAGCAACAAACCCTGTCTCCTGAAAAATGTAGCACCTGAACTCCAGTCGAAATTTCTGCTTACAGCTCTAATGTAGGTTTGGGGGCTTTCCCATATTACTTGAAACTATTATTGATTGCTTCAGCTCTCAACATGATGTCCCAAGAGTCACGCTTGCTGCTTTAGATGAGGAACAAAAGGTAAAATCAAGCTAAATGAAATGAGGTAAATATAGAATCAGAAAAGCCAGGAGTCTTCATTGCCTGCTCACAGGCATTATCAAACCAAAAAGTTCTCTGGCTGGCAAGGTCAGTGAGGAAGACCAGAGAGGATAGGAATACTCAGAGACAATATATTGCCCTGCTAAGAGCAGGTCATGGTCCTTAATGTAAATCACATCATTTGCTTACGGTCTTTATTTAATCTCTGGCAGATGGAAATTTCTTGAGAACACACAATGGTACAGAGTCTTCTGTGTGCGCTTGCATGCCAGTGAGATCTACTGGGAGAATTAACCTCTACTTTTCCAGTGCAATTGGTGGTCATTTTGAGTGACCATATTGCTTATCTCCAAACCAGGACACCTTGGAGAACAAAAGAGGATACTGTTAAATAAACGTGTGTGTATAATAGACACACAGTAGGACTTCCCCAGGCAAACAGGGACTCTTAGGGGATATATGATCACCTTCACATTTTTCCTGTCTGGAGGGAAATTTCAAGGAGAAATACAAATAATACATGGAACGTGACTCTGGAGGTAGGCTAAGTCTACAGGGAATTAGTCAATGTTTAAGTCTGTAAGTTTAGAAGCATGTGAAAACTTCAAATTTCAACAGTAATTCTCTAAATTTTTCACTGAAACAGATAAAATAGCTGTTTTTCTTATACAGAGTACATCCCATAGGAATATCTGAATTATATGCAGTTCCTAGAAAGCAAACTGTAATTACATTATTCAAGAAAACACTGCAGTTTAGGCTAATATTTCTGTACATTTGTTTTGTACCTTTTGTACATGTTTTTGTAATGTGTTTATACGTATGTACAAAGATAACTTTAAATTTGATGATCAGTATTTAAATTATTTTAGCACTTAAACTATTACAAATAAATCAGTACTTGGCACTCTGTCCCTAGATTTTCATCTGGCTGTCCCTTTTCATCTTTTTTTTTTTTTTTTTTTAAAGGTATTTTTTGAGTTTTTTTCTTTCGCCCAGGCTGGGGTGCTCACAGCAACCTCTGCCTCCCAGGTTCAAGTGATTCTCCTGCC
>NW_022436960.1:23622238-23754757 GCF_009761245.1 Sapajus apella | reverse complement strand
CCAGATAATTTTTGTATTTTTAGTAGAGATGGAGTTTCACCATGTTGGTCAGGCTGGTCTCAAACTCCTGACCTCATGATCAGCCCGCCTCGGCCCCCGCAAAGTGCTGGGATTACAAGTGTGAGCCACCGCACCTAGCTTCTTTTCATCTTCTAGATCTCAGTTCAGTGCCTCCTTAGAGAGGTCATTCCTCACACTATGACTGATCCCTGTGATGTTCCACCACAATGTCCTTATGCCATTTTCTTAGCACTTATTGTATATAACATCTTCTGTATTTACCTATGAGCTATCCCCACTAGAATGAATAAAATTAAGACCATAGTTCTACTTACCTTATTCAGTAGTACATCTCCAGCACTTCAAAACCTGTCGGGATGCAATAGGTACTCAATAGATAGTTGTTCGTTGGATGGACTGATGGGAAATAGGCCATCTTGTCTTTATTGAGCAAGTTTTGCAGGAAGCCTTCTCCTCCCTTCATGATTTTTGTGCATTGGTAAGCACCTGTTTAGACAGCTCCAGTTCCTGCTCTCACCACTTCACCACTAGACTGTTGCAATGCAGCCTTAAATAGCCCTCCAATATGGACTCAACCACATCTTGCAACAAGATTTTCATCAGCACCCCTTTCACTGCACTTGGCCTCTGTGTACTTCACTCTTAGCCTTCTCCTGAATTAACCTTAGCCTAATAGCATCTTGTACCAGTGTTGATCTTCTGGTTGTGGAAGTCAATATGTTTTCTCATTTCTTCTTTTTTTGCTTGGCTTTTTCATCTCTTGCCAATGATTGTCAACTGCAAGGACACAGCATTTTTATACACTGCCTGATATATACTTTGTCATCAGAATTGTTCTTACTGCCAGATAATTATTTCATATGCTTGTGCAACTCTTTTCATTAAAAGCATGTTTTGTACTTTAGTTTCATTATTAAGAGAACTCTTCTTTCAGTTCTCTTACTCACTGCTTTTGCATTGATTGGACATCACAGCATTCAAAATGTTCACAAAGTACCTTAAAAATTGAGCGCAGAGGCCTCTGGTCCCATGTGGCTACTGAACACTTCAAATGATGGTGTGACTGAAAAACTTAACTGGATTTTCAATTCAGTCTTATTTTAATTAACTTTAAAAACTGATATTCAGTTCGGTCACTGGAAATGAAAGTATGTGTGGAACTACCTGGATATATGAATGAATTTTTTGATTGTAAATTTTGTGAAATTTATATACAGATAAAATGTTTCTAATAAAAACTGGTGTCTGAATTGAGATGTGCCGTAAGTATAAAATAAACAGCAAATTTTGAAGACTTCGTATGGGAAATAGGATGTAAAACAACACATTGACAATTTTTAATTCTGATTGCATTTTGAAATAACATTTTGAATATATTGGGTTAGGTAAAATATATTATTAAAGTTAATTATACCTATTTCTCCTTTTTTGGGGTGGCTTCTAGAAAATTTAAAATTATATATTTGCTTCGCATTATATTCCTCTTGGACTATGTTGACCTAGACCGTTTAATGGCTTAGGCCACATAATGCAAATTTGCATTAACTTTATTTGGTGTTCATCATATTAATCATAAAAGCAAAACAAACCACCAGGTGCCAGTAGTCACAGGCTGAGTTCCCTAGGAACAGACTCTGAGATAGAGTTTAGTGTGCCAGATAATTTTGAAGGATTTTCCTGGGGAAGGGTGTAGGATTATACAGAGAGAAGTTGAGCCTCGATGCAGGCCCAACAACGGACTTAGCCAACCCCACAAGGAGCTCTGACACTAACATGACCTTTCAGTTTGTCCTGAGTTGAGCCAAGATGGCCAAGTCTTTTCTTCCCCATCGTCAATAAGTCACTGAATGTAGGTCACACTGGGAAGAGCATGATCTCAGGTAAGGTGATACTCTGTGTCTGAGGCCAAGCGTGAAGGGGCTGGCAGCTGAAGGCCACCTACAGACAGCACTCCTTCCAGCTCAGGTCAGGCAGTATGTCTTTAATTGAGCTGGGCAGCACATTGCAATGTCTACTGTACTAACATTTTTTTTTTTTTGAGATTTTCCATGAAGATATTGATCATTGTCTTTTTCAGTTTTTAATCAGATGCATTGGCTAATACCAATATGCAGCTAGAGCTGAGTCTGTCCTCATAGGCCATGATGTGAATTGTGTGTTTCTCCTTCTTTTGTCTCTGGCTTAGCGCCTTTCATTATCGTCATGGCCCCTCTAGATGTTTATATTTGGCTCTTAAGGCCAGATCAGACTGCCTTGAGCCCAGCTGTAATTGGGGACCAGATTCAAGGCTCTCTATTAGTGCCAGACAACACTGGTCAGACTTTATTATTATCTATGAAAGTTCATAAGCAAGTGAGCTTTTGCGTTTTTCTGTTTAACCCTAATTACTACTTATCTCCGTGAAGATATGGGATATTATAGGTACATATCTGTGTATAGATTGTGTATGTGTTTGAGTATGTATGTATGCTCCTTAAAGGCTTGTTCAAAGATCAGTTTATATTAGAAACTAAACAAATACATTATTTACTGAAGGAATACCTATGTGTGATAACCACTGGTGACTTTATTCTGCATCTCCATCTTCAAAGAATGCTTGGATGCCTTCATATTCATGACATTTTTTTCTCACCCCTTAGTGGTGAAGAAACTGAAATTTTGACCCCATTCTCCAAAATTAATCAATTGAGTGTAAGTACTGCCATTGGTCCATTTGAAAGGGAATATCTGAATGGAATGGGAGAACAGGCACCTATTCTGAGCAGCCAGAAAGGGTACTTGTTGTCAAGAGAAAATATGGGAAAGCTAAGAAAGATTAAGACTATTTTTCCCTGTAGTCTGCCTTTCTCTGTTCCCAATTCTTTACACTGCTGTGTAATTTTATGGAATATGATTCTCAATTAGGAAACTTTAACGAAGACAAAAAAAAATGGTAAAAGACTGTCTTCTAAATATATCCTTAGTTCTTCAGGCAGCAGTTTAATTTCAGTTAAAAGGAAGAACAAAGGCATGTCAATGTTTTGGAATGAGGCTAGCCGAGGACTTTCACTGGCACTCTTTTTAGAAATAGACCATCAGAGAAGTGGCAATGTTACATAATGCTATGCTTCTTACTGCCAGAGACAAGCAGCAGCTGCTTTGAGACTTGAGAAAATCAGCAGTGACTTGAACTCTGTGTTGCTCGTGTCCAGAAAATTCCAGGCACTTTTGTCAAATTTTTTCTTCATTTTCAAATGATCCTTTTGAGGAAAATATAAAGGCATAATCCCATTATCTCTATTTTAGAGAAAATTAAACCAAATTTCAGCGAGGTTTGTTGTCTTGCTTCAAGTTGTCCATTAGCAGAACAGAGAACAAAGTCTTGCTTTCTGCCTTTCCCAGACTGATTCTCTGTTCCAGCTTCTCTTTGGTTGCTGATACAGTATCAAATATTTTATATGTACATGAACAATTTGAAATTTAATTTATTTCACTAGTTTACTGAATCCCTGCCTTTCACTGCTGACGAAGGTTAGAATTAACATAAAACTATTTCCTTTAGAATGCCTAGGGAATATTTTTTGCCACTCAGGCTAGAACACCACTGATAATTTTTATTCCCTCTTGTATATGCATAAATAACTGAGAATAGAAAGAAATAGGGAGGTCCATGATATGGAATGAGACACATCTTGACTAGAATATTTTAGTTTAGAGAAAATTTGCTCTGATCACGGTTATTCAAAGGATTTGTTTATTTGTATGTAGCATGATGTGTGTGTAACCTCATAAATACATGCAGAGCCTGGGAATAAGAAAGGTGACTTATGGTCTCGCCTCTAAGATTTTGACTCTGACAAAGTCATAAAACCTCTCGTTTTCATAGTTTCTCTCTCTCTTCCACATATATATGTGTATATATTTATATATTATCTCACAATAATGACTTGAATAACCCTAGTTATCTCTCCTAGAGAGTTTTGAAAAATAAAGACACAGATAGGAAGAAAGATGGCACAATAGAAATGAACAGAAGTCTTACTATCCCTGTCTCCTACAGGTTTGCTAAACAGTATCCGAGGTAGCTTTTAAGCCAACTTTGATGTGAATGCTCAGGTTCACATATAGGC
The DNA here is from genome assembly GCF_009761245.1 of Sapajus apella. Classification (NCBI taxonomy): domain Eukaryota; kingdom Metazoa; phylum Chordata; class Mammalia; order Primates; family Cebidae; genus Sapajus; species Sapajus apella. The sequence continues at coordinate 23,750,627 of NW_022436960.1, read as the reverse complement.
GTTTTGAAACCACTAAGAGGGGTTTCTTAATAATCCACAGTATCTCCCTCCCGCTTACAAAAGAAAGCTTTTTAACATCAAAGGACAGTTGGTGACTCCAATTTAAATTCTTAAACCAAATAAGTGGCTGTTAAATTCAAGGAACAAAGATCTGAATAATAATTAGTTATCATTTGGAGTGATAATTCAAATGATAGCTAATTATTATGTAGGCACTCTACATAAATTATTTCCTTTCATTCCTGTGAGATGGGTACTTTATGTATGAAGAAAGAGAGAGGTTCAGAGAAGGCTTGTCAGTTTTCCAAGATCACACAGCTCATTGTTTACTGAGCCTTGACGTGAAACTACAGCTATGTTTAAAGCCAATGCCATTTCACGGTATTATCCTGCTTCCTTATAATGATCCAACACTTTTCTTCTTTTTCTCCTTTTTCAAAATCATGTAGTATCTGATTGACTTTGTCTTTCTTTTCCTCCAAGGGTACACTCACCAACCGCTGTCCAGAGTTAAATTTACAGTCACAAAGCAGGAGAAAAGTCTTTGTTTCCAAGCCAATGAGCTGGGTTTCCAGAGGCATAAATCCTAAGAATTAGTAATATCCCATATAAAATCACTGAAGGATGGTGCCTATGGTTATGTCAGTGGCCTCTATGATGCTCCCTAAAGTTGTAATTTATCCCACCGTCCCTAGACAGATTCGTTCATGTTCTTTGGAACAGAGTGCACTTGCCTTTCCCAGAAATTTTCAACCAAACAGGACAAGGACATAGATCAAGGTCTGTCAGCCTACCCCCAAACTGTCGTCTGCAGATTTTGTTGCTACTAAACTAGAATAATCTGTAGTTTTTCCTGATTCCTTTTCTGTCAATGACCAACTTTATATGCACTCAAAATGAATACATGATAGGGATGTTCTTCTCCTCTACTTCTCTGCTTCCCGTGGTAATTTGCAAGTTAGAAGAGGCATTCCATTAGGAGAAGCTGAATGGATTAAAAGATAATAGGATTTGGACAACAGGACTGAGTGAATCACAACTAAATTCGCTACATTCATAGCTGACAATTGCTGAGCCTAGGCCTGCTCCTCTCTCAGTGGAGCCAAGGTCTCTGCAGCATTCTGATGTGTCTGGTGAAAGGAGAAAATGAGCTTCATAAATACAACTTTAGAGTCAATGGTACGTTCCCCAGGGACTGCCAGTGCTTTACTTAGCAAGAACGGAAAAGGAATTCTTAGGGATATAAAGGCAAAAGTGAACATTGTAAAACACAAACCACAACAATTGAAAACTATAGAGCCTTGCTTCCAAAGCGGAGTCATCCATACTTTTCTGAAATGCCAGGAATTAGGATACAGAAAAGAGCTCAGAAGACTGCAGGAGCCATCCTCGGAAGGACCACAGAATTCTCATGCTGGAAAGCTTTGGCAGGGCTATGTTCTCATCATTCTACCTTAATCACCCTTTATCCCTTTGGGCCATTTGAGTGCCATGAAAATCCAAGAGTGGGTAGAAAATAGTCCCTCAACCGAGTAAGAAGTCAGATTTCTTTGTTTCTGTGTGTCGTGGATTCTGCATGCTGCCTGCTTGGAGAAAAGAGCCTTACACTGGAGTTCGCAGGCATTTGCTGCTGTCTCAATAGGTAGATCTTCAATTAGGCCCCAGCTTCGTGCCATCTGTTATTTCTAAAGTATTTTGGCCTTCAGCTGGAGGAAGGTGACAGGAGAGTGTTCTGTTCCTGCAGAAGATTTGCTTGTCATCAGAGTAGCTGTGTACTGTCGAAACAGCCACTGCCTACATTTCACTGCCTTTTGAAAGCTAGCATTTTGGTGTGAATCAATTATGAAAAGTGATGCACAGTGCCCCAACACGCACACCGCCCCAACACGCACACATACACATTTACCCCACCTAAAAACCTGAGACATAACACAACATCTAGAATTGTGGGCAATCATGCAGAGCACTTCAAACAATATTAAAATCCAGCCACTTGCAAAGAGTGAGTAATAAAATAAGTTTAGGGTTATATAAATTGGGTCTAATGAAATAATTAAGATTCCTATGGTACAAGTGCCTTTATTTTCTCTTGTCCGTCTACAAATGCCTTTTCGGATATTTATTCATTACCTATTTCCTACATAAAGAAAGTAAGGCTCAGACCTTTTCCCAGGGTATCATAGCTTAGAAAATGGCAGAGGCTATCAAATTCATATTTAAAATTCTATTTTTTCTTTTGCATTTTTCTACCTCTTGGCATATGTTTTTTTTTTTTCCTGATATTAGGTCAAGGGATAATTAAAGTCCTTTTTTCCATTAAGAAGTTTGCTTTAGGATTTCATTTTCATTGGAGAAGGCAAGTCTATATCTATGGCATGTGTTATGCTAGGAAAATACCTCCTGATCCTTTTGTAGAAAGCAATAAGGTAGCATTTCTCACAAATACTAAGCAAATACTTTGAGAAAATCTAGAGAATATTAATAAATGATTTTTTAAAGGGTATTGTAATGTTCTCTTTTTTCTTCTGAGATGGAGTTTCACTCTGTCGCCAGGCTGGAATGCAGTGGTGCGATCTCGGCTCACTGCAACCTTTGCCTCCCGGGTTCAAGTGATTCTCCTGCCTCAGCCTCCTGAGTAATTGGGACTACAGGTGCACACCACCACACCCAGCTAATTTTTGTATTTTTTTAGTAGAGACAGGGTTTCACTGTGTTGGCCAGGATAGTCTTGATCTTTTGACCTCTTAATCCACCTGTCCCGGCCTTCCAAAGCACTGTAATTACAGGTGTGAGCCACCATGCCCTGCCATAATGTTCTTTGAATAGGACATGGGAACAGCAATCAAATTTGAACATATTGCATTATTTTCATCTTATTTTATTTTTATTAGAGACAGGGTCTTGCCTATCATCCAGGCTGGAGTATAGTGGTGTGGTAATAGCTCATTGCAGCCTTGACCTTCCAGGCTCATGATCCGTACACCTCAGTCAGCTGAGTAGCTAGAACCACAGGCATGTACCACCATGCCTGGCTAATGTCTTTTATATTTAGTATAGACAAGGTTTCACTGTATTGCCCAGACTGCTCTCTAACTCCTGGGCTCAAGTGATCCTCCCACCTTGGCTTCCCAAAGTGCCGGGATTATAGGTATTATTGTGCTGTTTTATAAGTATCAGACATGTAGGTTCTGAAAGTTATTAGAGACGTTGAAAATAAGTTACTGGGAAGTGAAATGACTCTCGAAGATAGGGGAATAGCAAAAGTGTGAAACTTCATAGGCTAATCATTAAGGCCATTGCTTAATTGGGATTTATAGTACCAAGGCCTGACCAAAGTCATAAATTATCAGACAAAATTATTGGGCAGAAAGTGAATGGCTGCATATCTCGTTAAAGTCACCAGGGAACTTAGGCAGAAGGTAATGACTGAAATGAGAACTTGCCTGAAACGTCAGGATAAAAATAGTTCTTGATATATGAAAATGATCTGAAAAATGAGCCAAAATTTGTATTGCAAAGCGGCAATTCAAGCTTAAAACATTGCCTATATTTTTCTTAAGAAAACAGGATACAAAAGTCAGCATGAATGAGCAAAGCCATTGAGTTGCTCCTGAAGCAGAAGAAATTAGGCAAAGCTATTATGGGGATGGATTTCCATAAGAGAGGGCAACCTCTGTATGAGGGGTGACTTCATGGAAAATTTATAGGTGATGTACCTATTTTTTCAAAGTTCTTTTCATCCCTGAAATTTCATACTTTTTCACCTTCAGGGCCAATGTCTGTCAGTGCAACCCGAATTGCGCCTTTGAATGAGTAATCATAGATTTGAAATAGGAACATTGGAGCATTTTAAGTGTCCAATAATATTTGCTTACAGCTCTATTTTGAATGGTGGTTATGTGATGACTGGACTCCATGCCTCGGGTTATCTAATGCCTTTTAAAAATTAAAGACATAGTGTCATTGGGCCTTTTTATAATGCAGTATTATCTTGTCACAGAAGACTTCAGCAGTTCTCTTGGTTAGCAAGTCAAGAGAGACCTGTGTATCTAGGCCTGCATATAACCATGCGTCTTGTCACTTGATGTATTCCATTGTAAGAAAAGGAATTCAGTCCTAATAAGTAACACCATCCATACGAGATTTATGGGTTTCACTTATAAATATTAAATTTTTAAATAAAGTATTATCCTATTGTACTTAATAAAGGCATAAGGCTACAATATTACACTTGTCCTATAACTTCACAGATATCAAATGAATATCTAGAAAATAACTCTGACTTGCTACAAGTGGGTCACTAAAGCTGTCAATTGGCCATATACGTCTTTAATCTCTATCTGATAATGTTGCAACTTTTGCATTATTTTTGAACATTCCTAATTGGTGATTAAGTTCCTGAGAATTTCCAGTAATGCATACCAAATATCCTGAGAGTTTTTAGACATAAATCTGACTTGCCTTCAAAATAGAAAATCAGTATTATTGTGATTTCAAGTCATAATCTGAATGTAAGTCCAACTTTAAAATTAAACGTTGCCAGGATCACAATCTCAAAGGCTTTCTCGGCTTATACAAATTGCATAATCACACACACACACACACACACACACACACACACACACGTAATTGGCAACAGAAACACAGGAAACAATATGAAAAAAACTATTTAGTTCATTTTGAAGGCTGTATTTGTTGTCATTTTTGAAGACAGTAAAATTATTCAAACCAAATCCATTTGTTTAATTATCTGTTAATCTCTCTCTTCACACTGCTTGGATTGGAGATTGCAAACAGGCCACAAAAATGCCATGGGAAAATAATTCTTGCACATTCTCTAACAGAATTGGAAAAATTAACGGTAGATTCTTGGTTTGGACATACCGTGCTTATGTGAACTGGAGAACTTTGGTTTGAGCTACTTCAAATTTGAATACACTATCCTTCCATACCTATATTTAAGAGACAGTTACGGGGATTTGAGAGATTTTGAAAACATGGCCTTTTCCTTGCCTTTTGTGTGCCAGGAAAGATGTAAGCTGTTTGCCTCTGAACCCAGCAAAATACCTTCCAATGGGGTTAGAACCACTAGGGCTTTTCTTAATGTTGAATCACCCCCATTATACCTCCTTAGTATAAGTGGACAATAATTCTCTTTAGCCATAAGAGTGCCATGTTGCAACTGTTATCATCACCTCCCCTTTCACAGTGTGTGTGTGTGTGTGTGTGTGTGTGTGTGTGTGTGTGTGTGACGTTAAATGATCTTTAATAGTGGTTTGTTACCAAAAAGTCAATATAAGCTCAAGTCACCTAAATAAAAACTACCATACAAGAAAAAGGCACACCTATGGAAAACATACAGGAATAAAAGAAATGTTTATTTTTGGCCTTTTTCCTCTTTTAGAGCTGTTTCCCTCCTTTTTCCTCTACCTTGGGCAGGTTGTTTCAATAAACAAAACCTTGTCCTTATTACTACCACTTTTCAAGTGCCTTCACTTGTCCTTGATGCTTAGCCTTTCAACAGGTGCCTTCTGTTATGTCCTGAATAAACATACACATAAAACACACACACATACAAATGTATACATATTTTGTATAGCATGTCTATATATATTTAGGCACATATTTTTAAAATAAACATTCAACTAAGAGAAACACTGAGTGGTAAAAGAAAAACTAGCAAACTGACATAAAATGTAGCAATCTTACTTATCAAATGGAACAGGTGTCTTTTTTAACATTAGTTGATGCCTCTCATTGGCCATTTATTTCTCAGTGGGCTTAGTAATAGATGACATGGCAGCAGAGCTCATACCAGTGGTGGACTTCTATAACCAGTGGAATAGCCAAGAAGGGTCAAGCTGTGTCTATTGATTTGGAAGTAGATTATACGTCTTATCACAAGCACCTTAGCTTTCTGAATGTCCTTCTTTTCTATCAAGGAGTGTCCCCTTGTCCATATCACATGTTGTCTACCATCTTTAATGTTACTAATACATTAGATTATTTATGGAATGTGCTTCGCCCTGTGTCTGGCTCCGTGTAAGCAGTTGATAAAAATGAGCTACTATAGTTATCACACTTTGATCCTTACCATGTTTCCTAGATATATTGAGGGCAAATAATTGAATCTACATTTTATTAAAAGAAAACTGAGACTAATGGTGAGGAGGTTACCTAACTTGTCTTTGGCCTCAGGATTAGTGAACAATGTTATAGGTATTTGAACTAAGAACTGCAATCATTTAGGCCAATATCAAAGTTTCCTCAATATCAAACTTTAGAAGTAGTTTGTTATTCTAGTTTTCTGAAACTCTCCTGAGGAAATACAGGAGATACCATTTCTGTCTTGTCTCTTCTCTCTGGTTTTAAACCTGTGCCTTGTCATAATGTAAAGGCCCTGTATTTATTTAAAACTTATGAACACATTTGACCTGAAGTGGCAGCTGAACTGTAGTTCTAAATAGCTTCTATTCAGCGTATTCCATTAAGTGCAATTTTATGAAAATGTCATAAACAAATCAATCACTTGACTTAATTTTCAGCCACCATCAGCTTCTATAGAGAATCTCAGCCATCAGAATATCCATAAGAACATATGATAAAGTACATATAAAGTACTGTGTGAGCACAATGAAAAAGCAATGAGATTCTTTTGGGGGGTTCAGGGAAAGCCCCTGAGTGAGGGTTTCATTTGAATTGAGTATAAACTGATGAATAGACATTTTTCCATTGAAAAGGACAGATAGGCTAAGTGTCTCACACCTGTAATCCCAGTACTTTGAAAGTCTGAGGCGGGCAGATCACAAGTTGATAAGTTCGAGACAAGCCTGGCCAACGTGATGAGATCCCGTCTCTACCAAAAAAAAAAAAAAATACAAAGATTAGCCAGGCATGGTGGCATATGCCCGTAATCCCAGCTACTCGGGAGGCTGAAGCCTGAGAATTGCTTGAATCCGGGAGGCAAAGTTGCAGTGAGCCGAGATCGAGCCACCGCAATCCAGCCTTGGTGACAGAGTGAGACTTCATCTCAAAAGGAAAAAAAAAAAAGGCAGACAGAAGCAGAAAGTAGAGTGACCCCTATCAGACTGCGGGGGACATTTGAGCAAATATATGAAGATGAAAAGAAACAATGAACGATCCAATATGGTTGAATTGGGTGAGTGGCAAGAGTGGCTGCTGGCAACCTGTGAAGGACCATGCATGCCAGGTTAAGAAGTTTAAGATAATTTGGTAGTATTTGAGCTGCAATAGATAGTTTCAGGGAGAACTATGCCATGACCAGACATGTGACTTAGATAACCCTGACAGCCAGAGGATGGACAAATGGGCAGGGCTGAGACTGCAACTAAACTCCTTTACAATTTCAGGAGAGAAATGATGAGGCATAAGACAAAGCAAGTGTCCATGGAGGTGGGGAAAAGGGAGCAAATGCCAGAGAAATATTGTGGTTATGTTCAGTGGAACTTGGAACCAGACGAAATATACAGAATAAGTGCAACAAAGGAGACAGAAAATTAACTTAGATAGATGGGTTGATAACTGTAGCCATAATTAAGGGAAATATATTAAGCTCCTCTTTTCAATAAAGATTAGATTTAATTATGAAAATCTCATCTATTCATTTACCATCTTTGTTTCTATAATATATCTTGTATCTTAATATAAAAGCAGTCATGGCAGTCCTCTGCACTGTATTTTAGTAGGTTTTTTTTTTTATCTTACTTAACTATAAGCTCCTTGAGGGAAAAACAGTCAAGCCTATCCCATTCATCCTTTGCAAACCCAGCACCCTGATTCCCAACAGAGAACGCAAGACATATTTGATGAATTAGATTGAATTTAAATCTACATATAGTGATAGGAATAAATGCCTAGAGGATTTTCCTGTCTCTGTTCCAATTCTTTGGTTTAGCTCAGTCTTTTTATTTTGGCTCCTGTGAGCTTTTTGCAGTGCTGCAAACACTTCTAGCTGACAAGAGAGAAAAAGAAAGTCAGTGAAAAGGAGGAGGGGGCATTGCAGCATCTAGATTGAACTCTGCAGGCTTGCCTCTCTCATAATTTTCACCTTTGATGGGGAACTGTCCCAGATTTCATCCACCAGGCTAAGGTTCGGACATGGTACCTTCTTAAATCAAGCTTGAAGGGAAATTGATTGAAAAGAAAACACCATTATGGGAAAACAATTCATTTTCTTCCCCATGACAGAAGGTAGACTTTTGTCTATACTGTAGAATAAATATTATCTGGCTGATTGCTTTAAGATCTGGAAGCTCAGAGGAGTCATGAAGGCTTTGCTCACTCTTTAGAAGGAAATTACCTTCCAGTTTAGAGATATTTGACACAAAGGTTTTGGTTAGCTTTCAAAAAGTAATACTTTTTCTCCCTGTGTGATTATTTATATTAGCTTGATATAGGTGCATGAAAACTTGCAAATATTTCTGCGTGCCGTTGTGTGTTTCTACTGAAGCACCCTCCAGACAGGGAGTAAGCAGATTTTTAAAAATATTTCTATAAGGCCCTTAAATAATATTACAGTTGTCCAGTGCTTTGTGTTGAAAGAAAACAAATTTAAATTCATAAAGGTGGAATCAATATAAAAAAAGGTAGAATGATGGCTACCTGATGCTTCTAGTAGTAGAAAACACTTCATTGTTAGAAATAGCCAAGAAGGCACTTACGTTGTGAGACACCCATCCTTTCCATTGACAAAAGTCGGATTCATTTTATCTTGCAGAAATTGCAAACTGGCATCCCCTTGGACAAAATCTAGCCCTGATAATACATATTTGGCCAACATAGAAGTTACATTATGTTGGCAATTCTTTTCTACTTCAACACAGGCCCCACCATGCCCATTATACAATGGCTGGCCTAATTCACACATTTAAATTTCTGGTTCCCAGAAGAGTTGAGGTTGACTGTCTTGCTGAAGATTTTTAGTGCGACTCTGCTTTGCTGGAAGAAGAATTCCTACCTTGCAAAAAGCTCAGATGCATGTCTTCTGAGAGTGGAATGGACAAGGAACGAATGTACTTGTTTATAGTACTTCTATAATGTCTCCCTAAATCACCTTAGAAGCAGAAATCTTACCCAAAATATGATGCTTGCCAGCATATTCTGTATCACCCATCATGCTCTGAACCATCATGCCTGCTGTCTGGGTAGCTCTTGCTCTACGAGGCAATTTGTGGTATAAAGGTTTTTGATTAAGTTTTCGCCAGTGAAGATGTTGTCAGTGTACAAAGTCAGCAGCGCTTCTTGTGAAAGGGTCGCCTCTCAAGCCAATCTTGGAAGCGTAACATTTTCTTGACCCCTTTAGTTCTAATGACGTCACTTTTATCCTGAGCTAGAAACATGGTATCTTCTTAGCTGTTTATTCTCTTTCTTATTTCCTCTTTATACCTCTCCATATTTCTTCCTCTATTTTTCCCTCCCTCTCTTACTTCTTTACATCATTCTCTCATTCTATTTCTTCCTCTTTTTTTTTTGAAACTCTTAGCAAGAGTTAATGGACTTATGATCTAAAAATCAGGTTATTAGAATCTTTGTCATAAAAACCTAGAGAATTGATGTTTGAATTCTCCTTGGCTTGAGTCAATCCTTTATCCTTTTTAGGTAAATGAATTAAGTCTCATGCAATTTCCTGTGTGGGAGACTCTTTAGATGAATCATAAATTGAAAGCCCTGTCTGCTCATCAAGGGGCACAATTTTAGAGTTTTCCTGAGTATTATATGCGCACTTAGTACAGTCATTGGGACGCATAAAGCAACCATGTGCCTTATTCTATATGAAGTCTTGGTTCATATGTGATTATTTAGGTAAAGTATATAGCTGAAATTTTACATCTTTTGATCTCTTTCCAGAATTTCCCTGAGCCATTTAAAAATAACCTTTCTTTACTCATTTTTGTCTTAAAACATTTTTATTGGAAGACCTTAGACCTAACTTTAGCACTAGAGACTAAAAGTCATATCTCACTTAGTTCTACAATCTCTAGTCCATTTTCGATACTCCGAATACATAGCAAAGGTGCTATTTTCACCACTAGAGTGACAGAATGTTATACATGTTGGGATCCTACAAAGTACTGTGGAGAGTAATGAGCCATTGTAGAGCCTACAGGGATATATTTATATGCGATATTGTTTTTGTATCAGCCTCAAATGTTCCTAGAAACAGCCAGACAGGTCTTCCTGAAAATGATAATCTGGAATCTTTACTTTTGCAATTGTTCTATGATACTTGTTGAATCTGCTCACAGTTCTCTTCTCTTTCAACGCGCAACTCCCAATTAATTCCTTGGGGCTGCAATAAGAGAAAATTAAAAGGAACTCATTTGATATTAGACGGGATCATACTTAGTATATACCCATTGCATTGTATAATAAGTGAGCATGAGTATCATTCTGTTTCATAGCCCCAAACTTTTCCTTGAAATAATTGGCAAGAGGCCAGAGGAAAGATAGTCAAGATTTATTAATACCTTCATGATGCTAGTTATCTCTATAAACTAGTGAATTATTTTCCAAATATTGTATATAAAAAAATTGAGGCACCGAGGTGTTACTTAACTGATTCAAGTTCACACAGCTAATAAACAACAGAGGCATCGTTCCAAATCAGCTCCTCATGGCTCTAAAACCTGTGTGTTCTTTCCATAATAAGCTGCCTCATTTACTGAGCTTTTATTGTGGTAATTATTTTACATGCATTATTGCGTTTAATCCTCATAGCCTTGTTACGTAAGTACTGACTGTCCCCGTTTTTGCTGATGAAATAGGATTCAGAGAAATCAAGTAGCTCTCATGTTGTCTCACAGTGAATAAGCAATAGATTCAAGATTACCTCCAGAGCCTGTGCTCTTAATCACTACAGAAAATTATGAAATTACAAGGCATAGCCCTGCCTTGCAGTACTAGCATCATCATGATGAGATAACACAAAACCAAGGTTCTTAAGGAATCCTCTGCACTTGGGTGTATGTATGGGAGGAGAAGAAGGTGTTCTAGATCGGATAGTAACATGACAAATTCAAGGATGTAAGAATGGCGTGAATGTTCAGTTTTATTTTCATTTTAGATAGAGTTATATGATAACATGGAAGGAAGGAACTTCACTCTCCTGGAGTGTAGACTTGTCAGAAATGGACTTGACAGAGAGCGTGACAGCCATGGGGTCTGATAGGCTTTAGAAGGCAGGTCATAAAGAGCCTGGAGAAAAGAGCGTGCATTGCAAACCCTGGACAGACGGCAAAACCACTGCCCAGGTAAACCAAGGCTGCAGTCTAATCTTGGAAGGAGAGAGTAATTTAGGACAGCAAAGCAGAATCCATCTCCTTGAGCAAAGCTTCAGGAAAGCCCTGTCTGAATCTAGGGAGGTAGCTTTAGGAGGGAAAGCAGAAGAAGAACATTTGCAGAAGAAGGAAGAGACGCACCCTTGGCCCTTACACACTGCTCCCGCTGCTCTAACTGAACATGCCGTAAGTTGAACACCAGTGACCACCAGCAACTGCTGAGACTAAGGAGAGCAGCGACAACTAAGCAATTAACCTTTGGTGATGGGTGTGAAATTCTAATTAAGAGCAGAGTCTCTTCTATCAGGTGGAAGGGAGAACATCAGAAAGATGTATGGGGGGAATGAAAAAGACCAGCATGTTAGCAAGTCAGATTTAAAAGACATTCAAATGTATGTAAGACGGTGAGAGCAAAGAAGGAGATCACTGACCAATTAATTTTTCTGTTTCCCAGTCCAAGTTTCTTCTCCTTTCTCTGTAACCCTGCAGTGACTGCTGTGTATAAAACCGAGCAGCTCCAGGGGGAGCTGACGTTGAATGCTTATGCTCCTCTCTGTCGTAATTCCTTTCTTCATTTGCTGAGTATCATTGGTAATTTCTATGTAAATTTTCTCAGAGTAGCAATTTAGCAGCTTTTCTGTTGACAAATGAGGAACAACTTCATAGTCAAGTGACTGCATGTCATCTTTTGCGAGGAGGTGGAAGTGGCGCCTTGTAGATTACAGGGATGGATGCTGGAAGTGGGCGATCTTGGGGAAGCCTCATTACCTCAGTGCCCTATTTAATTGCGCCCATTTGAGATAGGAGAAAATAAGCTTCTATATCTAGGGAAGCTAGCTTCTTGTGAAGAGCGATTGTTCTGAATCTTTTCTCTTTTAGTACTTGGTTAATGAATACCTTTCAAACAGAGTCGAGAGGCAAGACCCCTCCAATTTTGTCCAGAAGCCTTCATAAACAGAGACATATTTTGTTTTGTATAAGATGCTTCTCATTGTCCATATTCAGGAAGTAGGCAACAGTGGCTTCCTTTTTGAAGTGACCAGGGATGGATGCAGGCAGAAAGGTACCATTGCTTTCTAGATGCCACCTTTGCTATAAGAATCGAAGTCCTTTAAAGTGGACTCTAAAACTTCACCTAAATCAATTCCCAAGGAGACAGCTCCTATGCAGTTTTTTTCTCCTAACTAGAAAGCTTCCTCCTGCCTCTGTGCTGAAAATGGGAAAGGTAGATGAATGGGGAGGTCTTTTTTAAAGCCCAGATTTCTGGAATTTGTGGTCCTTCTACTTTCCCGTCCCCAGCAATGACCTTCTCCTCATTTATTCATGGCAGAATCATATGTATAAAACTCATTTATGCTGGTCACCGTTCTAAATTCTGGATGGTGGAAAAAATGATGCAGGACCCCTCCTTTCATGAAACTTTCATTTTAGGAAGGAGGAAACAGTAAGCAAGTGAACAGATAAGTAAATGGTGTAACATTGTTTAACAGTGATGGGATGGGAGGAGGGGTAACTGGAAGGGTTCATGGAAGCCCACTCTGCAGAGATGAGGGTTAAACAGAGATCTGAATGATTGACAGAGCCAGCCACTCACAGTTCTAGGGAGGCATGCTCCCGGAAGATGGCACAGCTATAACCAAGGCCTTGAGGTAGGAAAGAACATAGCTTGCTGATGAATTAGATACATAGCCAGTCTGCTGTTATATTCTAAGATTATTTCAGACTCGGAAGTAGGGATGTGTTTGCCTCTCTAGCTCCATAGGCCCTCAGGAGCCTGTTGGATACGTTGTTAAATTCAAGTCAACTAGCTCAAAGCAGAACCCAGCCCCTTCTCTGTCGTCTTCTTTCTGCTGACTTCATATGAAGACGGCTCACTTTCACTGCCTTCCTTTGTGGGCATACTCAGCCTGTGAATTAAAAACAGAATAAATTTTCTCATCTCCCCTGGATCCTGGGGCAACTAGGGCCTGTCTAGGCCTCAGTTCGTTCCCTAGATTGGGATTAAAGTAGCTTTCCTTGCAATCAGCTAGATACCAATTTAACAAACATTCTCTGGCCCCTCCATATGTAACCACTGCACGGCCTTACTCATTTCTTAGGATTCTTCTCCCTTTCTTTTCTCCATAAATCCACACTTTAAAGAGTTTTTCTCTGTGCCTTTCTTATTCTCTTTTATGAAAAGCCCAACTTAGTTTATTTATTTTTGCCCTTAAAGTCCACCATATGCAATTAGGATGTACGGAAGCTATTATCTTAAAACAGTGAGAATCCTAAAAATTTTTTTTCCCATCCCCACATTCTCCTCAGTATGTTCCCTGCCCTTTGATGCATGAGAGGGTGAAAACTTCACATGTGTATTCTATGATAATGCACCATAATTGTACAAGTGTTTTCTGTAAATATCACTTCATGTAATTTTCATAAAAACCTTGGGAGATCAGCAACACAAGAACTGATGGGAATCTCTGTAAGGGGGGAAGTGGGGATGCAAGGGAAGTCAGATCACTTCCCAAGTCCAAAGCTCAGAGCTTCACGTTGACACCCAATCTGCACCGACCTTTGACCTGGCATCACCATCCATGGCTATTTGTTGGTGTCAGCATCCTGGATAGGGGGATTTCTTTTGCTTTTTTTTGGGTTGCAGTCTCATTCTGTAGCCCAGGCTGGAGTGCAGTGGCACAATCTCAGCTCACTGCAACCTCTGCCTCCCGTGTCCCAGTTCAAGCAATTCTCCTACCTCAGCCTCCCAAGTAGCTGGGATTACAGGCATGAGCCACCATGGCCAGCTAATTTTTCTATTTTTTAGTAGAGATGGAGTTTCACCATGTTAGCCAGTCTGGTCTTGAATTCCTGACCTCATGATCTGTCTGCCTCGGCCTCCCAAAGTGCTGAGATTACATGTGTGAGCCACTGCACCTGGCTGATTTTTTTTTTCAAGTTGTAATGCAATGGCTAATAGAGAAGAGAGAAGGTAGGCCTGAGAAAGCACTGGTTTTCTTCGAACCCTGATTTATTTTTTGGAAGAAAGTAGATTAAGGCATAGGTGATTATTTGTTTCTTATATCTTTCAGAAAAAAATCAGGTGTTCTATGACATTACTGAATATATAACCAAAAAAATATAAAACGTTCTATTACAAAGATACATGCATATGTTCATTGTGGCATTATTCACAACAGCAAAGACATGGAATCAACCCAAATACTCATCAGTGATAGACTAGATAAAGAAAATGTGGTGCATATACACCTTGAAATACTATTCCGATGTAAAAAGGCATGAAATCATGACCTTTGCAGGAACGTGGAAAGAGCTGGAAGCCATTATCCTCAGGAAACTAATGCAGGAACAGAAAACGGAATACTACATGTTCTCACTTATAAGTGGGAGCTGAACAATAAGATCACATGGACACGGGGAGGGGAACAACACATACTGGGGCTCCGTCAGGGGAGGGAAGGAGGAGAATATCAGGTAAAAGAGCTAATGCATGCTGGGCTTAATACCTAGGTGATGGGTTGATAGGTGCAGTAAACCACCATGACACACATTTACCTGTGTAACAAACCTACAGATCCTGCACATGTACCCCAGAACTTAAAATAAAATGACTCATTACTTTCTCCACTGTTTTTTTTTTTTTTTTTTTTTTTTTTTAGCAAACATGTTCTCATGCAGAACACAGGCAAGCATGTCTAATGTGTTCCATTCTGCGTCTTGCTCTTGCATGTGGTTGAAGATGACTATGGACTATCCATGTCACCAGTTATGGGTTCTGGTGTGTATATGGACACTTCTGACTTAACTCAAAATTTTTCTTACTGAGCCCTATTGCCAGCTAGGGGAAATCAGTTTCTATATTAAGCAAGGCTGTGTCCAACTTTTGAAAAGGAATGAATAGTTAAAATTGTGCATTTCTCACTCTGGCTCGCCGATAGCTGTCGCCACCGCCACCCCCAACTCTCATCTCCGCCACCTTCCCCAGCAGTGGAAAAGTATGTCATATGTGTGTGGGGTGGGTACAGATAGAGAAACTTGGCAGAAATAGGGTGAGAGATGTGACTAACACCCTCAACTAATTTCTGTGCGTGTTCCCAAACAGAGCTTCAGAGAAAGGAGCAAGAGCTCCTTGTGTTCTAACCCAAGCCACCCCTTCACACTCCCAGCTTTAGCTCACTTCTCCACCTTCCATGCAGTGTTGCCATCTGACCTGGCCACTGAGAAGTTCAGACCTCCCAGCAGGAGATCCGCCACATAAGCTAAAAATAAAAGCTGCTACTTCGCCATGGATACCATTAACCCAATTAGAGAAAAAGAAATTACAGCTTCATTAAGTACAAGCAGAATAAACTCCAATAAAGCAAACCCAATCAGTTATACAATTTAAAACTTTACTAAAAAATCAAAATGATTTGAAACTACTGATCACTTAAATGACAGATGCTGCATGGCAGTCATTATTTGAGCCAGTAATTCAGCAGAAGTCCAAGGCTCCTGTGAAGCAGTACATGTGACAGGGACAGTTGATGATTCCTACACACAAAATTAAATGGAACTAGTTTTTGAGGGTCTGCACCTCTCCGTGAAAAGGGATTGTATCCTTCTGAAAGTCCTTTTGTTTAAAAATATGATCAGGCTCTGAACGAATTTTAGGTCTTGATATTAACTAACAGAAGGTATGTATTTATTAAAATTTTGTATGAAATAGGGGCAAACTGGGGCCTGATTGATTGATATTGGAATTTGATTTATCCCCAGAAGTGCCAGGATATTAAGCCTCTGTTACTCCACAAGTGAAACCACTTTGCTTCTGGTGGGTGAGGTAAATCTTAGTTTAGAATTGGTAAAACCTCAAGACTTTCAAAGACACACAGGCTCCTATTGTATACTTGCTCAAGTTCTTTTAATTATTTACAATTCCCTGCAAAGAACATTCTTGGGGGCGAGTCCCAGAACAGAGGTGAGTCTCCAGCTGTGAAAACCATAGCAAGTGTGGCAGGAAGCATCTTCGATTCAGAACAGAACTGCCACTCATCTGTCCATCAGAACAGGGGCAGGAAGTTCCTGCTGATACTGATGGATGCCACAAATCAACTGGAGTTGTTCCCTGATCCATATTGGCCTTGGACTTGGTGCTATCCTGGAAACCAGATTCATTGCTCAAGGAGGTGAGATAAGAGAAAGCAGCCTAACCAATAGCCAGCTCAAATTGCGAGCTCAAATGACTGTGGCCTCAAGGAAGTGAGCCTCTGAGAACCAGCCTCTGACAATGGGAATCTCACCTATTTGTCTACTTTTGGGGTAGATCCAGACACCATAATGTGTCAGCAGCCTTTTAGTTGCTGAGACAATTGTCCCAGAGTACACAGACTCAATCTAAATCCCTCCAGTATGTTGTCAATGAATTTATGCCACACTGATTTTCTAATTTGCAGTTTTTAAGTCAATGTACTTTATTTTCTTTTAAAAATAGTGTTTTATATTTTCATGCTATAACATATTCCCATTGTATTAAAATTGGCAAGTAAAGAAAATAAAATATGTGAAGTCATTACTATCATTTTCCCAGAAGTGATGTGCTAACAATCAGACATATTTCATCCCCAATTTTTTTCTATAGACACTTTTACTTTACCATATTGTGTACTTGGGTCTATTTTCAACTCTGAGCCACCTGCTATATTGAACAGTTTCTACAGACACCATGCTGTTTCTTCTTTCCTTCTTTCACTCAACAATCATTTACTGAGCATTTTGAGAAAAACTGGGAGGACAGAGATAGAATGCTTTTGCATTTTATCTGGAGTCAACTAGTTAGAAACCAGAAACAACTGTCTGGAATCTCTCTTGTTATTTGCACCTTTACAATCCCTTCACAGAATAGGTCCACAGTCTTGATTTGGTGACTAAATGAAAACAAAATGGAATTCATCAATGTGGATTTGTTTTGTATTGGCTCGAAGTTACTGGCAATCTGTGATGACATACACCACTCCCCACCATAGACACACGCGTTTAAATGCAGATGCTGTATTAGTCTGTTCTCAAGCTGCTAATAAAGACGTGTCCAAAACTTGGTAATTTATAAAGGAAAGAGATTTAATTGGCTCACAGTTCCACATGGCTGGGGAGGCCTCACAATCATGGCGGAAGGTGGAGGAAAAACAAGACACATCTTACATGGCAGCAGGCAAGAGGGCTTGTGTAGGGGAGCTCCTGTTTATAAAACCATCAGATATCCTGAGACTTATTCACTACCATGAGAATGGTGTGGGAGAAGGCACCCCCATGACTCATTTAACTCCACCTGACCCTGCCGTTGACACATGAGGATTATTACAATTCAAGGTAAGATTTAGGTGAAAACACAGCCAAACCTATCAGCGGCACACACAATTTTATGTGTTTGTGAAGAAGACGCAATTGTGGAAACTACTTAAAAAGTATAGGTCAACATGGTGAAACCCTGTCTCTACTTAATATACAAAAATTAGCTGGGCATGGTGGCGCGTGCCTGTAGTCCCAGCTACTCGGGAGGCTGAGGCAGGAGAATTGCTTGAACCCAATAGGCGGAGGTTGCGGTGAGCTGATATCGAACCACTGCACTCCAGCCTGGGCAACAAAAACAAAAAAAAAAAAAAAAAAAAAAAAAAAAAAAAGTATAATGTCAGTCTCATGAATTGGGGAGAGTTAGGTGACCCTGTAATGACACCTGTGGGCTTGCATTTTATTCTTGATCACTAATAAACCATTTTTCATTGCCCTCTGTTTCAATAAACCCAAAAATCTAGGGTTCACAAAATAACGAGATTAAGGAAACCACCTGCTAACTATTTCGATAGGAAACCTTTCCTGATTTGAGAAGGATGGGTAAGGAGGTGGAGAATGAGCTTCTAAGGCACAGTTTTGATTTTCCAGAAAAACTCATCTTCTTAAAACTGATAATCTCACCAACATGAGGCCTACCCACTGACTCGTAACAGCCTAACTGCAATGCATCTGTCTGAAGCTGTTAAACACAACTCTTTTCAATACATTTAGCCATCTTCAGAAAAGGTGTTTTTTTAAAATTCAAGCTAGGTTTTCTTCCTTTATTTGAAAAAGAAATATGACACTTTTAGGAATATGATTATATATGCATATAAGGAGGAGAAGCAGAAAACTTAGAAGGCAAGCATTTCCTCTTTTTGAGAGATAGAAAGAAACTCCTAGGCAATCAGAGCAGAATATTCCCAACCTTACCTTTGATCCACCCACTGAGCTACTGAATAAATGCTTAATATATCAGTGAGTTCACAAAGTTTCTTTTCCTGCGTCCTTTAAACTGCTCGATCTCAATCACCTCTACTGAAATGTTATCCTGAGAAAACTACAAAGGCAGCTCACCACTGATTCTTCGTTTATGAGGGTTTCTCAGGAGAACATACAGCTGAAGATCACTAATGTTCCTCCTTGGTAGACCTCTTTTGCTCTTCATGAGGATATCATACTAAATGACTCATTCGTAATTTATCAGAGCTTTTTCCTTCCCCAATCCATTCTGCTTAATGCATTTTTTTTTTAGTTTTTCCTGTATTTGGAATGCAGAAGTCCAGACTTGGTGGGAACCCAGAAGGGAAAAAAGTAAAAGACCAAAATGACTGTGAAGCTGAGAAATCCAGGTTTGGAAGGAGTGGCATCCTCATAGGTGATCATCCTCACAAATGCTCACAGAAGTCCATATGATACTGCTTACATTGCCTGGGCCTTTATGAAAGGAGCAGGGTCATGCAAGATTAGTCATTGTCCAAAGAGCAAAGAGCATGGAAGTCACCAATAGCCTGCAAACTCCTTTTGGCTCCTTTAGCCCTTACTACTTTTTTATGCCTTTAACCTTACTTGATTATATTTTCTTATATACCAGATATAAACCAGGATGGTTGGGGGCCATTATGTATTGAGCACTGCCCAACTCAATTCACTTAGCTTGCAATGTGACTGGCTCCTCTCCTCTAGAGGTGCTCAAGGTGCAACCCACATAGCCACACCTGACAGCCATGTTATCAGTGCCCAATATTTTAAACACTTCGCGGGCAGAGACTATGAAATAGAGAAAGGTTTGAATAGTTATTCACAGAATTCAGTTAAGCTGAAAAAGTCAGAAGACGAGACTAGCTCCACTGACTCCAGAAAAAGTGATTTGGTTTCCCAAGGGTGAAATCTTCCCCCACAGACATGTACTGTTTGGCAATATGTTTTTTAAACCTTTAGAATTGTAATGCTTTTTGCTGGGTTATATGTTCTCAAATTTTGCCTCAAGCTCCATCATTCCCTGTTTTATTATGGTAAGTTTATCACACATTTATATACCTGCCAGGCTATTGGAGATATTTTGATATGTGGCTTGCCCTTTCTGGGTCTCATTTAACCTCTCTAGACTGCAGTTTTCTCAACTGGAAAAATTGCCATCATATCTGCCCTGCCTACATCATTAGACTTGATGACAATTCAAAGGAACAATTCAGGCAGAAGCTCCGTGAAGATTGCAAAACACAATATAGGCTACATTATCATTAAACTACTTGATAGTCTTATAACTTTTTAGGGTAATGAGACATAATCAAATGCAACTTCATATATGTAAGTAACACTTCTTCATTCTTATCTTGTAAAACTGAATCTTCATCCTTTGACTGATAAGCTGACCAGCATAAACCTTGGAGAATCTTAAACTTCTGAACACATTCCACTTCTCTCTTTATGTTCCTTTGTGGATCTCTTAGGTGTATGCAGAGAGTGAGAGTCCACCCTGCAGGTTACCTTTCACTCAAGATTGTGGCGTCCTATTCATTGTCCAGTTCTGGACTTTTTTTTCCCCATCACAGAAAATTGGTGTCACATTGCCATGTGGAGCATCTCTTCTTCCCTCTTAACCCTTTCGCTTCTTCAGTGGTGGAGTGCCCTCCTAAAACTGGAGAAGAGAAATCTAAAGCAATGTGTTTCAGAGTGAAAACATCAATCACAAGAAACTCTCAAGCCTTAAAATGCATTCAGCTTTTGAATATAATACATTATATCTGTATTTATTGGTAAAATATTAAGCAAAATGATAGACAAAATGTAGACTATATAAGAATCTATGGAATTGACATGATTTATATACCCATTCAAAGCTGAGTCATGAAAAAGGTACAGTGTTTTCATTGTACATTTTTTTCTATCCCTGTGACATCTGAATACTACCTTCACCATTTTTTGTCATATTCACCTATCACTTGGACTAATGTTTACTTAATATTCTTCAAGTTGATTTATTTTACTTATATTTATTTTGAAAGCAAAATATATAATTCTAAAGTCAGTATTCTTGCAAATAAAAGATAATTATAAAAAAAGCTTTAAAAACAATGTATGTTGTTATATTTTAGCTATGTATGTAGCCTGACAAAAGACAAGAATTAGTTCTCATTTTAAAAAAGTAAAAAAGGATATTGGCAAATTTTTAAAAGGCTTTAAGTGCCTATTTTCTCTTTGAGGAAATAAAGATCAAAAGAAAAAAGTTAATAATTTTCCATAATTGTGATTTGGAAGGATTCAACATATTTTTTCGTTATGACTTCAAATCATTTAATATATCAAAAACATAGTCATAAACACCAGGGTAGTTGTCTATTTTGATTGCAGAGATTTTATTTTTATACATAGATGTTTTCAATATAACCTAAATTTCTGGGAAGTTATATATTTTACATTTTATTTTAAAAATCTTTCTTCCCTCACTTCTTCATTGAAGTAATAAGGGACTTCTTTAAACCAAAGTTTCCATTATGGATAATAAACAACCATCACAACAAGAAACTACTAAATGATTACAGTTCCCAGTAGAAGTGCTTTACATGGATATTTTACTTCAACCCTCACAACGGCTCCATAAAGCAAATGCTATTAGAGTAACTGTTTTACAAATGTGAAAAGTAAGGCTTACAGGAATTTATTAGTTTGCTATGATCACACAGCTAGTATGTCAGGCAATCTGATCTGGCACCTGCAATGTTAACCTTTCCTGAAATAATCTTACTATTTTAAAAAAGTATTACTAATAATGCTAAGAGGCTATATTTTACTATTTTTTTTGAAAAGTATGTTTATGGTCTACATCAAATATTAAAAGCCACATTCAGAAACTCCTGCACCATTGGAAAATGAAATTTTACAATTTGGATTGCTGTTTGGAAAGCAAGGTTAAACAAATAAACAAAAATAAAAAACCGACAAAAGCATTTCAATAACCATTCTGGATTTTTTTTTTCATTTTAAAAATGAATGTTCAACGTTTCTTCCTCCTAGTGTATTGCTTTACTTCCTTAACATAATCCTATTTTATTAACAAGACTGGGAGGACACAGGTTAGAGTGAAGTTCTGAGAGATGCTTTAGAGCCAGAGAAAAGTGAAAAATTCCGGAAGTCTTCAGAACCCAAGAAGACTTTGGAATTGGCAGCAATGACTTCCACTGGTATTTTCCCATGTGGCTGTAATTAATCCCATTCCCATTTCTACTCTTTTTATGACAGAATTTCTTAACGTTAGAATTATTGACATGGTGGGTTGTATACGTCTTCATTGTGAATGGCTGTCCTGTGCGTGGTAGAATGTATAGCAGCATTGTTGAGCTCTATCCACTAAATGCCCGTAGCATCTCCCAAGTTGTGACAATAAAAAGTATTTCCAGACTTTGTAAAATTACTCTGGTTAACCACAGCTAGGGATTACCTCAACTTGTGGTACTTTTCTGCTCATTTTTCTTCTGTTAACTGGGATCTGCCATTATTGCTGGTGGGCATATTACTGTTGTTGCCTTGTCCTTTAGTAACGGTTCTTTCTCTGCTCAGAGAAAGGACATGTTTAGAACCTTTTGAATCTTAATAGAAGCTCTTTTACTATTGAAGGTATATCAGTGAGATAGAAAAATGACTGCATATTGACATTTATCTAAATATTTTCACTTTGATTTCAGTGTTGAATCAACATCTCTCTCAGCTTGTCTTCCTGGAGAAGGATATTTTCTGGAGGTTCTAGTCAGGCTTCATAGTTACCAAAGTAGGCGGGAGTATTACCAGCTAGGGGTTACTGTGGAAACCAGAAAATAAATGGACAATGCAGGGACTGCTTTTTGGCTAGTGTAATATTCTAGAATCCCTGAGGCTTGTTTTTAAATCAGAATAAGCTGATTTTATGTCTCACTTTTGTCTTGTAGAATTACAGAAAGCAGCAAATACTTATCTTGGCATGTCCTGTCATGACATGAGCCAAAAACTGTCTTATTCATAGAATCCCTGTCTAGGGCAATAGTTGCCTTATCACCATTTGAGGGAAACACTGCTGAAACCCTTGGAGACCCCAAAGTTATGTACTCTCATTTGATGGATATGTGACTCAAAATTCACATTGACCACATCAATTCAAAATCTTACCAATTAGACTGGTAAAAGAACTCTGGGTACTTTGTTGGGAAGGATGATGGAGAAGGGATAAGTAAAAATGCAAAGGATTATGAATAACAAAAGACTTGAGAAATATTTTGGACTTCAGAAGAACTCTATAAGGGAAAGATATTTGCGATGGGACTAGTAAGTACCACTTTTCACCTACTGCCATTTGAAAATTGCCTATTAACATTGTTTTTTTCTGAAATGCTGCTATGAGAAGGCAGGGATGAGAAGGGGATTGTGATTGAGTAGAGATCCATTCTTTGAATCAGGTCCTCATTTGTAAGTTGTGGTTTTCTGTACATTAAGAAGATAATATATTTTTTTCCTAACATGGCCTCGTATTTTCAGCGTTTTACTCCACCTTATTCAAATGCAGGGTGATTTATTTTTCTCCTTTATGCCAGGTGACCTCCCCCCTGTGTGTACCCTCTCTCAGAAGTATTTCTTTCTACTTCTCTAAATCAAAACAAAAGTTCAGCTTATGTTGTGTAGAAAAGGCCCTGTTAAGGCACGTCACACCGTCCTAAAGCACATAAGTTATAACTTATTTGTGTATTTACTTTGAGGTGCCATTCCTGAGTATCTAACAGTGAGATTAATGAGCTGGTTAATGTGGTATAAATTTGGGGTAGAAATCATTTTTAAATCTCACAAATACCTACCACTATGATGTGTGAAGCTTTGGGTTTTTATGGCTGCAACTCAAGCAAAGAAATATTTGAAAGAGGTGATTTGATGTTAGTATTTAATAAAATGTACTTGATTCACTTACTTGCTGAAGAAGCACCCTTCTTTACTATCATCACTGGTTTTTATATTTAGGTCTGTGAATTTATCCTTTATCACGGCTTACCTTTGAAGACGGTGGCATAATTAGAGAGTTACAGGGGGACTTCTGAAAGTTGTAGATAAATTGAACTAAAAGATAAAAATAAAAAATAATTTTATGTCTCCACATAAGCTCCATCAGGTTCAAGACATTTTTGTAAGCTATGATATCAGTCATTTAGTCCATCCTTAAACAACTGAGGTTCCTGAAAATGTAACCAGACTAATGCAGTCTTTTTGACGTTACTAACTGAAGAAAACTGGGTGCCCTTTGAAGACATTTTAAGATTAGGAAACAACATTAGGAGCCAAATCAGGGGTACAAGGTGGTTACCTAATTACTTACCATCAAAACTGTCACAAAATTGTTCCTGTTTGTTGGGAAGAATGAGCAGAAGTGCTGTTGTGGTGGAGAAGGACTCTCTGGCAAAGCTCTCCGGAGTGTTTTTTTTTTGTTTTGTTCTTTGTGTTTTGCAAAAGATTTGGCTAACTTTCTCAAAACACTCATCAACAGCAGTGTTACTGTTCTTCGGCCCTCCATAAAGTCAGTGAGCAAAATGCCTTGAGCATCCCTCAAAACTGTTGCCATGACCTTTGCTCTTGACTACTCTGCTTTTGCTTTGATTGGACCACTTCTACCTCTTGGTGGCCATTGCTTCGATTGTGCATTGTTTTCAGAATCCTACTGATGAAGCCATGTTTCATTTCCTGTTACAATTCTCCAATGACCTGTTTGAGGATCTTGATCTCATTTGTTTAAAATTTTCCCTTAAACTCTGGTCTTGTCTTCAGCTTATCTGGGCACAGTGTTCT
Organism: Sapajus apella; assembly: GCF_009761245.1. Lineage (NCBI taxonomy): Eukaryota > Metazoa > Chordata > Mammalia > Primates > Cebidae > Sapajus > Sapajus apella. Next base: position 23,726,220 of record NW_022436960.1, on the reverse strand, counting down.
TGACACCAATTGGGTGAAAAATTTGCCCAGTGCTGGTTTTTCAGTAAGCTTTGCTAGTGAACCAATTGAGATGTCTATGGTGCTGGCCATTGTTCATGCTGCTAATTGATAAACCTCTCCAATTAGGGCACAAACAAGATTATGTTTTTCTACAGAAATTGAATGGATGGTCTGCTGCTGTGGGTTTCATTCTCAACGTCATTTTGTCCCTTCTTAAAAATAATTACTCATTTTTAAACTGCTGATTTATTTTGGCCATTGTCCCCAAAACTTTTTATAAATCGTCAGTGAGTTTACCATTGTTTCACCCATAAATTCACCACAAATTTGATGTCTGTGCTTGCTTCAATTTTAGCAGAATTTGTATTGCTCTGTTAGGGGCTTTTAGAAAATGAGTGCCTTATTTCTCTTGCTCCCTCAAACTAGATCATGTTCAGACATGTTGTAACAAGTTAGTAAAAGTTTATTTTGGTACAAAGCCAAATAGAAATCTATGCATATTTTTTTTCTTATATGCATTTTCCACAAACATTTTGAAGACCCCTCATATATTCATCTATATATATGGCCTGTGGGAAATCTCACAATGAAAATTAAAGACACAGGTTTACTCATTGGAATGAAATAGCTTACAGGAAATTCCCACAGCTGGCTAGAAAGAGTTGAGGCAACCTCTTCCCTCTCCATGGCTCCAGTATCACCCAAAGCTTTTCCTCCTAAGCTCTAAATCTTTGTTGCAGTATGCCTTCTTCAAAGGTGCTTACAAAATGGCCTCATTTCAAAGTATGAAAGGTATTTTAACAGTTAGATTGCAGCTGGAATTTTAAAGCCCAGACCTTTAAAATAAATAGATAAAAAGAAGAAAAATAAAAACTCTTTATACAAATTCTTAATCTTTGTTTGCTCTCTGTATGAAATTGACATCGCCATAATGACTTTAGTCTTTTCTCTGTCCTGGATTCTCCTACTCTCCAGCTTTTAAAATTAATCCATTATGGATAGTGCCTATTATAACAGCACATTGTAGGTGCCCCATTACTTTTGTTGCTTTATTCACCTGCATCCTCACACATCATGTGATTGTGCTTGCAGAGCACATTGAACTACAACACAGTCTTTCACTCCAAAATCTGTCACCAAAAAGCAAAGCAAAATCTTTCCCTCCTTTACTGAATGGATGGCTGGGTGGATAACTGCTCTTTGCACATGTTCATGTTGAGTAGGTGCTGTATAAAATCACTTGTTCTTTTTTTAATGTGACTCACAACAAAATTATCCCAGCTTTCAGTAATCTCAAGGAAAAAAAATACTTGCCATCTGCAATTTACTGCTTTTAACCTGAAAAATAGGATATAAAATGATACTCAGATACTTAAGAGGCTTCACGTGTTGTAGGCAGAAGCTGACAGATGGCACATGGTAGTAGGCTGGTACCTTATAAGAAGGGAAGACAGAGGCAGGTAGACAATGGGATGGAAAGCTTCTTGGGAAAAGGTCATGACAACTCTTGAAGCAGAGATAATTAATTATTTCCTATATTCTGTGAATAGCCTGCTTATACAAATAGCTGATGTCCTCAGTAAGACATAGCAGTGAATCTATGGGAAAGGAATCTGTAAATAATAAAGGAAGGGAGCTTCTCTTATGTCTATTGCTAAAGGGATTATCTTAGCATTCAATTTTAAGCCATGTAACCTGGAATGCTTACTCAATGTATAATTCTTTTTCTTACTCTTCATGCAATGTATAGACTTGGATTCCTATATTGGGAGAATAACTTATCTCTTTAAATAACACCATAATTTTCATTGAAGGTAGTGGAGAAAGAGAGTAAAGTGAAGCAATTTTCGAAACTCTGTCTTCCATGGGCCATATTCCTACTCATCTGTGACATCTAACGTGATAGATTTTCAATAATAATTTGTAAAATCGATATTTGGAGAAGTTTATACATACTTCTCAATCCAAGACTATAGAAACTTCTGCATTCTAGAATGAATGTGTCTCTATCAACTGTATTCTGAAGGTAAGAGACATTTCACATTTGATTGCTTCAATCAACATTTTCCAATGCAGATCACTAGGCAGAAATGCCTTGACAGGGCATATATTTGATACATAATGATTATTTGCCTTGACTTTTAACAAAGTCCCATTTAGAAAGTTTGAAAGACTCAAAGGCAAATGTGATTGGTTGTATGCTAAAGCATGTTCAGTATGTGTTTTGAAATATCTTTAAAAGTTCCCAGGATGTGGCACATATCATTCACTTGCAGCTGAAAATCTCTAAGTTGAACAAGGACAAGTATTTGCTTTGTTCCATGACGCACTCCACGTGTGACTTAAATGGCAGAGTGAAGCCTCTAGTTTGTAGATTTTTGCTTTGGGAGACAGGGAGCTGTCCATAGTTCTGAATGGGTTATGCTTTAAGGAGGATAGACACAGGGTGCAAAAGAAAGTGATGGGGATCCCCTGACCTGCATTGACTTTAGCAATAAAGGCACTGGAATAATGAGATCCCATGGAATTTACCAAAATACGAGTAGAAACAGGTGTTAAAGGCAGCCCAGACTGTAGTTCAGTCTAAGAACATCTAAGCTGCAAGTTCAGCCATAAAACTAGAGCCCTGCAGTTGGTTTATCTCAAGGCAGTAATTTTTAAAGGGGGGGGGGGGGTTAAATAGTCTTTCCAACTGTAGCTATATTACCTGAGGCAATTAGTTTACCTATTTTTTAAGGCAAGCAAGTTGGGTCTGACTGTTATTTGAAATCTAATGACAAAGCCAGTTGACACTGTGCCTCCTCTATTCCCCATTTCATCCCCTTTCCATCACTGTTTTCTCCACCCTGCCTATCCTCATTTCTTTTTGCTCTTCCTTTTTTCCTTTCTACTCTTCTCTATTCTCCCACTCTTTAATTTCTCCTCTTTTGCGGCCCTCCCATCCTCTTTCCTTCTCTACCTTTTTCTCTCTTTTTTTATTTCTTTCTCTGTTTCTGTCTCTGTCTCTCTCTCTCTGCGTGTGACTGAATTACCTCTTGAGTCAGCATTTAAATTTTGTAACTGGATGTTATGGGTCTTTGTAGGTTTCACTTTGGGAGAACCTGATCAGTGGTGGACTTTAGAGTTACTTTGACATGTTTACAAAAATAAACATCAGTAGTTTTAGAGACTGCCATTTGAGCAGTTATAGTCAACCTCCGCAGAGGCTTGGTAGGCTTACCACAATTTAACCTCACTCTTCCATCATTTGTTCTCTGCTCTGTGAAACAAGTACTGTACTCTTCTTCAAGCCCAAGTGAATAGGGCTTTTCTAGGAAATTCTTCGGAATTATAAGAAAATAATTCCTTCTATGAGAAAGGAAAAAGTGGTGGCTTTCGAAGTAGATTATTTACCATCTCTCTCAAGAGAGATAACCCATAATCCTTAACAAAACCATGTTCTAATGACGTCATTGACCACAGCATCTTCTATCCCAAAGGAGATGAAAATAACTAAACTCCTGTCCTGATGCAAATATAAGAAATGCAGTGATGACCTGACAAGTCTGATTTCCTTCTTGTCCTTGTTATACTCTGTTTACCCCCATTTTAAATTATCTCTTCCTCATTTCTCCATATTATTTAATTTAATAAGCAAATGTCCCCTGGTATAAGCTGTGTAAATATTGTAACTGAATTACTGTCTGTTTACTTAACTCATTACAGAAAACTATGATAAGGTTTTTAATTACAAAATTAGCCCTGCCAAATCAATTTCTTTCATTTAATGAACTTCAGAAGGTGGTACAAAGAGGATAAAAATCATGCCCTTTCCCATGTTATTTAGGGTACTTTTTTCTAAAAATAATTATTATATAAAAATTGCCAACAACAATATTTTCTTCCTTGTCTGTTTTTGTGTGATTCCTTTAAACTGTTAATTTATGCCAAACTTGTTGAGCTAAGATTTCATAAAATACTTCTCTTAAACCTATATTTTATTCTCAGCATTGTCTTGAATATCTTACTCTGACTTCCCTAGCTCCTCACTTATCAATTTGTTTCTAATCTTCTCCTTCATAACCTTATGAATAAGCTTTCTATGTAGTGCCTTGTATTGCTCTTTAGACCTGTCACTTACCACTTCTTCTTCTTAGGATACTCCTCTCCACTGTACTTTTTACATCTATTCTAGCTATACATTTTTAAGTTCTTTAGCACAGATAAACATATCTGATAAAGCAAGATCAAGTTCAAAGATGCTTTATCTTGTTTGCATCCAACAAACTGGGGTTATCCTGAACTCTCAGGCAAAACACGGTAAAATCCTGACAACAAAATGAAGTGACATTTATGCTTACATATATCCTTCCTTGTTTTCTCTGTTTTCATTCTAAATGTAAATATCTAGTCCATTTCATTTATGTGTCTAATAATCATTTTACTTTTACCTTAATCTGTTTAGTAAAAGTTATGAACATGGCTGTTACAGAATTATCATAATTTCCATGGAGAAACTTCTGACATATTTTACTGAATATTTTTGAAATGTTACACTTACAGTTAAACCTAGAGAGGATTCTTTTGGGGAAAGGGACTACCTTATGGAAATGTGGGAAATTCTTTCTATTCTTTCCCTTTTTTTCATGCCTAGTTTCCTAACATTAGATTATTTATATATACTAGTAATTAAACTTATTTCAAAATCTAAAGCTAAGGGAAATTAATGGGTCATTGCTCAGAAAAATGCATAGTAATTGAGTTTTCTAAGACTGTCACAACATTTGATCAGCAGTGTCCTTACTGAAATTTTGTGGTTTCTTCCTGTAGACAAGGCCACATGCAAATGAAAGCAGACTTAAAATATTTGTACCTGTAGGTGGAAAATCAAATCATTAATGGGGAACTACATATTACTGCTATGCCACATAATTTGGGAGCTATAAATCTAGGATGTCAGACATCTTTTTTACGAATGTCGTAGTATTAATAAAAAATTCTCTTAATGTGTTTACAAATAAATTGGCATTAATTCTATGAATTCTTTCTTTGAGCATTCCTCATTTTTAGTCAAACTCTTGGTGGTTGAGTTGCAAATGGTTATTGCCTAGTGAGATATGACCTATGAAGAATAATCTGTTTTACTGGATCGCTTGGTTTGGAATGTAGCATATGCTTGTCCAGGTCCACTTCTGATAACCAGGTCTGTTGGTTCTTGCTACTGCGTGAAATGGCATAATAATTAATTCAAAAGATGGTTGCTTTTCCCTAGAAGTCTTTAGGATCTTTTAAGATTGACTAAGTCTACAGAAGAATGAGAGAGAATCTTTGATTTATTTGTGGTCTAGAGGTTCCATGACTGTGAATCACAAAGTTGTGGCGCAATGGACTCACCTCAGAAGATTTTCCTCATGAAATTAAAGTTTCATTTTGTCTTAAAAGAGTCCACTCTCATGCAGTTTTGCATGATCTCATCAAAGCAAGAATCCAGCTTCCTGATCTAGTTAACTGGGAATCTATATAGACACACACAATCCAACCTTTGGGGCCTGTTTTGTAAACAGTCTTTATGTCATGACTTAGAATACCGCATGAGAAATTTCTCCTCGAAGAGAGATGACTGCTTTTGACAGTTGGCTTTTCCCAGTGCAGTCATTAGACTGCACGTGACTGATGTGTGTGCATGTTTGGGGAGGGGTCTTCATTCCCTGGAACTATAATGTCAGGTTTCATATTGTCTGAGATCAGCATCTCTTCAGAAGCAACCATGTACTGCTTTTTCCCCAAACCACCTTCCCTCCTTACCATAACTGGTTATATAATCCTGCATCTTCTATTATCCTGACTGCTGATCCGTGTCTGATGGCTATGCCAGGTCTCACAACACCAGGCACTTTTGATTACTGCACTCTAAGCTGCTTAATAAGACAATTAAAAATGATGTACAAATGGCCATCACAATGCAACTGGGGATCAGGAAGAGAATGTTCTATTTGCTCCAATATTAAAAATGCATGCCCTTCTACAGTTCCTTCTGCAGCTGCCTTTGATGCCAGTATTGGTTTACTTCCTTTTTAGATTTTTTTCGTTGTTGAATATCATTTTAAAATAGTTCCTCCTAAATAATGTATAGCTGGAAAGGATTCAAGGGATGTGTTACGGATGCTAGATTGGTCTGAAATCTTCCCTTTAGCGGGGTGAACACTGCCTAGAATTCTGGAGTAGTTTAGAAGTAGTACAAATGGTATTTCACCATGCCAGCTCCTTCTCAGTTTGAGGGTCAAACCTAATTTAAGCACTGACACATCCATCTTGATCATTTCCTCTTTCCTCCTATTGTTGCATTGATTAAAATGGGCAACTCTCCCAAAGATTGTATTGTGAGTCACACAAACGTTCATCTATAAAAAATGGAAATTTATCAGAAATAATGACCTTGATATTTTGAATGTAATAACTGAGAAATTAAAGTAGAATCTCATCTTGTATGTGTTGAAAATGCTCATTTTTTGTTTCATTTTCTTTAGTTTTTTTCTTGTCCAGAGAAATGAAAATTGATATTAGCCCAAATATTAAGAAGATTGTCTATTTTTAGTGCTGAGACCCAAAGATTAGTTAGATGGGCATTGGCAGGGTTACCATAACATGTCTTAGGAAGGATGTGTGGAATGGATTTTAAAAAAAGAACAATCTTTGAAGCCAGATATTCCCGTATCTTATTCTTGCCTCTGTTACTTAGTAAAGTGTGGGACTTTGAGCAAGATGCTACATGTGTCTGAGATTCCATTTTCTCATCTGTAAAATGAATACGCTAATCTTAACATCCAGGGTTGCCATGAGAATTGCATAAGGTTATCTGTGTAAAGTTCCTGGCACACAGTAGGTACTCAGAAAATATTGATTCCTTTTAATCCTGTCATTTGGGAGCACAGATGATAAAACATTTATCGCTGTTACTGGTGTTGTTGTCTCTGGTATATCCTGGCAAATGCAGTGAGATACTAAGCAATTGATGCTGAAATTACTTTTTCAGCACTAGATTATAACATTTTTATGACAATTTGAAAATTAACCCATCTCATGTGTATCAATAGCCCAGTTTTGTGCTATTTTCAAATAATATGAAGGCTACAATGATGGTGGCCACATGATGTGAAGGAATTTTATTTACGTCAAACTTCCCACAATATTCTGTTTGCTGAACCATCACTGAAATAAAACCAATAAACCTGTCACTGGAAACCAGTGACCACTGACCCACTTATGTGATCTGGATGGCTTCTTTTCTGATTGCCAGTTACTGTGATTAGCAGTAAGGAGGAGATAGCTAGTGTGATTTCCTTCAGGGCTCCCCTTGGACCTTATGTTTATTCCCCCCTGGCTGTCTAAAGTTCTGTTTACCTTGAGGAGCCTCCCATATTTAATAGTTTATGAAGGAAGACCAGCCCATTTTAGGGCACTGTTAAATTTCAGATACTCAGGAAGGCCAATCCTTAGTAAGTGCTTCTGATCAAAGCATTGTTTCTTACCTTCTGCTTTTTAAAATTGCTTTTACTTTTCTTTCTTTCTTTTGTTATTCCTATCAGGTTTATGATTGTATTTTTCTCTTCAGTGATGTCTAGTTGTAGGTCACCACTTAATCTACTACTTTATTTTTTCTGCCTCAATGTTATGTCTTCTCACCTCTGGTTCACTTTTCATGGAACTTTCTTCACTGAAACTTACTTGTCAGTCCCAGCTCTCTGGAGCTGCCAAAAACTCCCTCTTGGCCCTACCTGCTTCAGCCAGCATTATATGCAGATATATCAGGTACCATCTGGGCCCCACCTTTCTCATATAGACCAACCCCAAATCTGCTTTTGTTTTGTTTTGTTTTTTTGGGGTTTTTTTGTTTGATTTTTGTTTTCTTTGCCTTTAGGAATTATGTTTCTCAGAGAAGAGAGATAGAGAAACCAGTCCATAGCTTATCTATTTGAACTAAAACAGAATCAATGACCATAGTGGCATAAGTACCCATTGATTTTGAGCTAGGCCTTGTGAGTCTCTGACTGCAAGGTCACCCTCCTTACGTCACCAGTATGCTGAGCCTTACCCAGTCCTCAGCATACCAAACTTATGTACTGAGTCACTCTGCATCAATCACACACTGGGGAAGGAGCAAATCTATTGGCAGGGGATAATACAGGATGGAGTTAGCACAAAGGCTCTTATTCCAGTATTCCAAAAATGGCTTTCTTTCCATATACTTGACCCAGCCAAACTGTTGTGTGAGAATATTTACCTTGAAGTTGGTTATTAGAGGGAGATAGTTGATATTCACATGTTAGATCTCAGTAGACAAAACGGATAGTATAGGGAAATATTTTTTACTCCATATTAAACTTAATGTATCATCTTTTAGGAAAGCGTCTTTCTACTTCTGTATTTTAATAACATGTTAAAATTACGATAAATGTATAATGGTTTTAGATTTTTTAGGTGCTTATCTTTTTCTACCATGACAAATCTAAGTTTCTTTTCCTGATTATTCTTTTTTTTTTTTTAAAGATGGGGTTTCACCATGATGGCCAGGCTGGTCTTGAACTCCTGACCTCAGGTGATCCACCCACCTCGGTCTCCCAAAGTGCTAGGATTACAGGCGTGAGCCACCGTGCCCGGCTGATTATTCTTGATTATAGTCTCCCCTGCAAGGCCAATGTTATCTCCCATGTCTTTCCTTGACTCTACCAAGCCTGGTTTCCTCACTGTTGACTGTCCTATCATGCGTGTTCATCTTTGCATTCTTCTTGAAGCCTATAAGCGAAATTTCACTGCATTCTCTATCTTTGCAAATATAGCATTTCCTTCCAGAGTCAGTTTCAAGTCTTTTCTGGTCACAAAAATCACCACTTATATTTCTCTACATGAAATTTATCATAAAATGCAATACCTAAATTTGTAGGGTCTTGTATTGTTTCCTGTGCTATTAAGTGTATCACTTTGCCTCATTCATTAGAGTACAAATTGCTTCAAGTTAAAGGAATGTGGAGACTATGGGCACTTCCCTGGTTCATGCGATGTTCTCACAACATTGATCATAGCACAGGAATGAATGTGTGATTATCAACTGGTTAGTGGCTGGCTTGCTTTAGATATTCATTCATTCCTTAATGATGGTTGTCTAGATTATGGATTACAGGTGCTCCCTTTCTTCCTGAGCCACCCTTGAAAATATGTTAAATTACATGTTATTCTTTGCCTTAGATTAGTGTTTGTTACTGTGAAAGAATTGATTATAGTGCTAACAACAAGAACAACGTTAGAATTCTTTGGTGTGACAATAGAGATAATCTGTTATGATCAACTGTCGATTCACCTAACATTTATTGAGCACCTACTATTTGCTGGGGCTGCATTTGCTGTGATATAATGAGGGAAGGTGTATACTTCAATCATAAACTCAAAGATAATAACGAGAGAGGGAGAAAAGTATACTCAAGGCTCATAAGACAGGAAGGTGGATAAAAGCAATTAATATGGTGAAGGATAGAAATTTATCAGAGGGATACCTCAGACAAAGTACTTGGAATTGCTGTGGACTTGTTTCACCTGACTGGATTTCTATGCTAGGGTATAACATGAAGAGTCAGTAGACATCTAGATCTAGCAAAAGTTGATTTTAAATGAACTGGAACTAAGAATAAAGCCTTAGTTGAACTTCATTAGTCCTCCTTGTCTCTTGATCTCCTTTATTAAAAAAAAAAAATAGGAGTTAGCTACAGAAGACACAAAGTAAGGTCTGAGCTCTCTTGGTCCATTGGAATTATGAATTATTTTTGCTCTTATTAATGAATTGTGCTGCACTTTAACTCAGACTGAAGTAGTGCCTATCTCAGTAGAAAAGTGACCTCTATTTGGAATCAACCCAATTGATACAGAGAATCATGGGGCTTTTTTTCTCCCCAAGAATAACTATAGATGCTTTGTTTTATGTCATTCTCTACCTTGCTTATCTTCTCTATGCTAATTCCTCTCCAGCTCATATCTCTGCCTTTCATCAGACACTGAAAGTCACTGACTCTTTCCTTGAGCCCCTTGGAATCCATCCTCTATTGTACACACATCCCCTATATTCTTTCCCCTGTAATTTTCACCTTAATTCAATTTGGCTTCTCCTATTGACTCTGCTCCCACTGAAGCTCTTGCATGTTATGATACCAAGTGGACTCTGCTTCCCATCACCTGTTCCATGCCTTGGGATAGCCATTGCCAACAAGCAACACCTCCCACTAAGCTACATGTTGGAGGATAAATGTCTGTCCTCCACAGTGGCATCAGAACTTTGGCTCATGACCTTTGACATTCTATCCCTGTGACACTACTGAGACATGTCAGCATTCATGTGAGTGGCTCTTCTAAAGTCAGGGTTCCATGGCACACGTTTACCTGTGTAAAAAACCTGCATATCCTGCACATACACCCCTGGACTTAAAAGTTCGAGAATGAATGAATGAATGAATGAATGAATGAAAATAAAATCAAGGTTCCTCTGCCTCCTCCATCCCAAGGTCCTCCCTTCAGGCACTTCCTGGTCCTCACCTCATCACTTCTCATCACTTTTGTCTGTCTTCACTTTCTGCCTTTCACAGCCTGGATCCTACTCACAGAAGCTAAGGCTCTCAGAATAATACATTCTCCAAGCCCTTTAACTCTTTTCAGAATACACCCTTTCCTCAATTACAAAAGTCACATGAGATTCTACCTGCAATGTCAGTACACGTCAACAATTATTAGTCCTTTTGTAAACTTACTACCTAAGATTTTGCAGTCCCTTTGGTGTCTATAGATCTTGTCAATCTGTATCACTGGGGTGCCTCTTTTCTGAAATGAAAAAAAAAATCCAATCTGATATTGTTTTCACCTTTTATTCCTCTGCCTCAGAGTTGATCATACTTACCTTTGTCACTTTTGTCTCACCTAGGTCCAGGCATGAGCATGGCCCTGCTTCATTTCAACTTAGCCTGTCATTATGGCCTTCAGGTCTCCTCTCATCTCCTGGAATTGAGTTCTGTAGATTTTATCCTGTAGGCTCATAATCTGCTAAATAGTGTTTCTCATGTTTTCAAATAAAACGAAAAGTGGTAAAGATAGAAAATACACTTTTAGGGCTTCTTCTAACAATTGTATGTTCCATGGAAAGCTTAAGTCTTACAAGGAATTCTGAGGTCCAGATAAGGAAGGATAGGGAAGACACACTGGTAGGAGGTTGCCTAGGGCACACCAAACACTGCAAAACGTATAGCAATGCCAGGCAGATCCACAGGTGAGACTGAGACTAAAAAATACATTGTTCTTTGGGTAGATTTGGCTTAACAACAAGTCAAGACCAATTCTAAATATATGTAAGGCATCAATGACCTTAGCCAGCGTAGGCATAAGCTGGCATGTCTTATCTCTTATGCAAAATTGCAAGTTCTCTGAGAACAGAATCTTCCTCACTTAGCATATTACTTCTTCTATTACATATTTTAAAAGATAATTTTGACTGTACTGGTTAAGTTAAACTTAGTCCATGCTCTTAATTGATGAACACATATCTATCTATTGAGCACTATCATGAAAAAGTTATTTGGTGAGGATATACAGGAATCCCAAGGAAGGTTAAGACCTTTGTTCTGCACTCTAGGAGTCTGTAACGTAGCTGAGGAGAAGAAACACCTAGTAAAAATGTACCAATAGGACTTAGACAAATTATTTAACTTCCTTAAAATGTAGTTTTTAGTATACAAAATGGGAGATTAAAGTTGGTCTTCTCGGTTCCTTAAAATTCTAGAACTCCAAGTAAACTAGATATACATCTGTCCATACTTATGTCAAATGGATGCTATTCACAATAGGTGCTACCGGTATGCAGAAAAGAGATATCTGGAAATTGGAGTAGATGTGTGTGTATTCATGGAGGTGTTGGAATTTGAGCTGAGCCTTAAAGGAATAGTCTTGGAAGAAAAAATTATTCTCTGTCACTGAATAACATGGGCAAAAAGTACAGGGAAAACACACCATGTAAATTTTTTGTTGTTGGGGCAGGCTTCAGCCAAAAGGCATTTAGAATTGCCTTGACTTTTCCCTGCTCTGGGTTTCTCCTGTCTGCACACATTTGTTTCTGTGGTTTCAGAATCTAGCTATTTTGATGTGCCAAATCTCTTAAAAGGACCTATATTTGTTGCGATAGGAACCCCTATAGGAACTTGAAATAATCAGAATTTCAAGAGAAAATGATAGTTTCACTCCAGCCTGGGAGTGCCTGACCCACCCCATGGGCTTAGGATACTAATCAGTGGCTCCCTGGATCAGTTATCTGATCCTGTCACCAATCAAGAACAGGACTGCCATGTCTCAAAATGCTACCTTTTCGAGGGGAAGAATATTTCTCCTTTAAAGTATGTTTCTGAGGAGGTAGAAAATACAAATAACCCTTTTAGGAGCCCTTTAAACACAGAGACTCCTCACTTAGGGCCCAGTTAGTAGGAACAACCAACCCAGTCTACAAGGTTTTACTCTGCCCTTGAAATTACACTTCAAAAAAACCATACACTGACTCCCCCCAGGCATAGAAGCAGGATCCAGGTTTTAATTCTGACCTTAATTAAATCTTTACACAAGCTCTCTATTTGCCTGTCCAATGAAGAAGGGCAAATAGAAGGAAGTAAAGAGGATTTGCTCTTCTTTTTTCTTCCTCGAGGGTGAGGTACCCAAAATTGTCTATCTTAATTTGGAATGGGATGAATTGGATTTTGTCGTAAAGTTATAAGGATGTGTTATAGGAGTACGTGTATACAGTAGTTGAAATGAGTGCCCAGAAATCTTTCTAGTTTTTTCCCCACCTCTCATGGAGTTTCATTGTATTACCTTTCACTTAACAAAGCCAAATCATTGAGAGACACAGTTCCTCCACCAACAGCAATCAATTCTGTAACTCATTCTTACCCAGCTGTTTCAATACCATGCATAATAACACTGTCCTTTGTAATGCAGGGAAAAAATCCAAATCACAATTTGTCTTAAATGTAGACAGTGTTTTAAAATATATGCCTGATCATAAAAGTGGATATGGTATTTAAATGTGTCAGAACTTTCTTGGTCTTCTATCTTCCTCCTTTTTGGTTATTGTTGAAAATATATGGGGAAAACTATGACAAAAGAAATAGGCCCCACATCTGAGTTTTAAGTTCCTGGTTTTTGATAGGAAGAAATTTTTTCGTTTATTTATTTTTTCCCATTAGTAAAATAATTCCAACGGGGATAAAGTTCAGTGGTCTCTTCTGTGTGCAACTCTGACTTTTAAGAGTAAAAGGAAAGTAAATGTGATATCTCAATACACCTCAAACCAGGATTAATGTTTTACTTTGTCTTGCAACAATACTAAAATTAAAAGTGAAACAAAACACATTTTAGATATGACACAGTGAGCACAAGAACAAACCTCTTTTATTGATGGGAGCATATTTTAAGACATCTTTTCACTTTTAGCCTTTGGGTTACTCTTAATTCCTTGCATAGGGAACAAACAATAAATGAAGAAATATTTGGGGAAAGTTGCTATACATAAATAATAACTTGCTAGGAAAAAAAAAGCAATTCACTGCGAAGCCATGTATCCCGGCATTTGAATCATGGTGATAATACTTATTAGACCCCCAAATTTAAGCTTCCACTGCCTTACCTGTAGAATGGAGACCAAAAAAATTGCTCTTGAGGCATCAGTAAAAGAAATTGAATGTATCCCTCATGTTTATTCTGATAAGTTTATTCTTACTTTTTGCCTTGTGGCATTTACCTTTAACAATTTTGGATAACCCCGAAAGAATGGAAGAAAAGATGGAAGGTATGAGGGAAGGTGGAAGGGAAGGAAGGAAGGAAGGGAGGGAGGGAGGGAGGAAGGAGGGAAGGAAGGAAGGGAGAGAGAAAGGAGGGAAGGAAAGGTCTTTGTTTTCTGTAGCTGACACAGCTAAATGTTGGCAAATCACAATAAGTAACAAAAATCTAAAATACTTAGGAAAACATTTAACAAGAATTTATATTTTTTAAACCATAAAAATGAATCTGACTAAATCGAAGACTCTGATTTTGGATGGTGACGATTTAATACCAAAGTGATTCCCCACTACATTTCTAAGTAAAATCTCCCTCTGGTGACTTTTCCTTAACTGCCCAGAGTTATCTTAAAATTCCTGTGGAAGAATAAATATTTGAGGATAGCCAAGGAAAATACAAGAAAAAGATTTCGAGGAAGAACTGTGCTTTATATTTCTAATGTAAACCCATTGTAATAAAAAAAAAACAATATATGAAGCTGATTAAAAGTGGGCAAATAGATTAAAGGGCAAAAACAGTAGCTCAGAAATTTTCCCCAGCACATATGGGAATTTAATCACTTACAAAGTTGTTACTACAATTTAGTGGAAAGACGGAGAGTGGTTTTTTGGCAAATGGTAGAAAGATAACCAACCATTCCTATTGAAGAAAATGAAGTTGGTGCCTATCTCACATAGTAAGCAGAAGTAAATTACAAGTGAATTGAAGATTTAAAGATTAAAAAGTTATCAAAAATATTGGAAGAAAATTTGGGCTAGAGGTACAGCCTAGTGGTTGGTTGAAACATTGCTAACCAAAACAAAAATCCCATATGCTATAATATTAAGAGAAAAAAGGTCAACATATAAAAATTTTAAGAGAAATTTAGGCCAGGTATGGTGGCTGAAGCCTGTAATCCCAGCACTTTGGGAGGCCAATGTGGGCGGATCGCTTGAGCACAGGAGTTAGAGACCAGCCTCGGCAATATTGTGAGACTCTATCTTTACATGCACACACACACGCACAAATTAGCCGGGTGTGGTAATGTGTGGCTGTAGTCTCAGCTACTCAGGAGGCTGAGGTGGAAGGGTTGCTTGGGTCAGGAGGTCAAAGCGACAGTGAGCTGAGTTCACGCCACTGCACTGCAGCCTGGGTGACAGAGCAAGACCTGTCTCAAAAAAAGGAAAAGAAAAGAAAAAAATTTACAGTAAAAAATCTCATTGGCAAATTCAATATGTAAATTATGTATTTGGAAAATGTTGTAATAAAGTGTGCCCATGAGAACTGCAGGTAGTTATAACCAAACACCCAAATAACTGTGGTTTGAACAAATTAGGTGTCTTAATTTTTGACATGTAGTAAGAAGTTGGAAGGTAGGTAATCCAGATCTCATACAGTGACTCCACGTGGTAATCACAAACTGAGCTCATCCTACCTGTCTGCTTAGCTATCAATCCAGATCTCATACAGTGACTCCACGTGGTAATCACAAACTGAGCTCATCCTACCTGTCTGCTTAGCTATCCTGACTATATAGGGTTTCATTCTCATATTTGTCACTTCCTGTTCACTAAAGGCTTCTCTACCTCAGGCAGGAGAAAAAAAGAAAATAGGAATGTGAAAGGAAAAAAATGTATACGTGGACTAAGTTTGTATCTTTTAAAAGAAGAGACCCACAAGTCTCTTCTGGTGAATTATGCTTATATGTCTTTAGCCATAAATGTGTCTATCCCAAGGACAACTGGTTATTATGATTTGTTTTGTAATTGTTTTTGTTTCTTTAATCTGGGCATATCTGCAGCGATAGCATTAGAGTTCTTTTACTACAGGGAGAAGAGCAATGTTAATTTAAGAAAGGTGGCTAGCAGTGCCTGACACACAAATGAAGTTAATGTCTAGACTCTACCTAGAATTTTAAAAATTGGTGATTAAGGGAAACAACCCAATAGAAAAATTGGTGATAAATATGAATAAACAATTCACAGAAAAAAAAGGGAGATTATCCCTAAACCAATGAAAAGATGCCTAGCCTTTTTCATCATCAGACAACTTCAAATTTAAGTAACAATGAGGTTTTTTGTGTTTGTACATTGGCACAAATGTCAAAGAGTGTTAACTCTTATTGCCGCCTGAGCTGCAGAAACATTTTTAATTGTTACAGCTTTTTTTTAAAAAGGTTAATTTTTGAATGGCAGTTTCTATTGAAATACACACACACACACACACACACACGTTTTGATCAGAAATCCTAATTATGAGACTCTCATAGAAATAAAAATGCCAGTATCTAGCTGTACATAACCAGCATTGCATTGTATTTTGCAGTGGTTTAAAAGAAAAAAGAAGAAAGGCTAAGTAAGTGTTCACGAATAGAAAAATTGAATTGTTAAGTAAATTATAGTAAATCCCTGTCAGGGACTATTACGTAGTCACTTTGCAGAATGGACTTGATCTATCTTCATCTAAAGCAGATGACTTAGAAATATGTCCACAATGTATTGTTAAATGAGGAAATGAGATGGTAATGGAGAAAGATAAGAAGGATGCAGATTATTAATCTGGGTTGCTAAGGGTTGGAGAGAAGAAGGGAAGCAGTAGGGGAATGTGGGATGGGGAAAGCAAAAGAAATCAAGTTTTAGATATGTATGTAAGTAAAATAACTTAGAATTCAGATTTCTTTTTTAAGAGACCTGAAATAAGAAGGAAGAGAAATCATAGCATGAACTAAGTTTAACAAGATCAGTGGAGGATAAAGAACAGAAGACTGAGAATTTTCTTGGAGCTGTTCCTGATTAGATGTTAGAAGATTTTTGGTTATCACCAGTCCTCTTCAGAAAAAAATTTACAAACTTATAAAGATCCATTGCACATGCTTTATATTTGTTTCATATCAATATGGCTAGTAAACTCTCTGGAGATCTTTTTAATAAAGAAATAGAAGGTCTAATTTTTTAAGCAGGTGAATGTGCATTCTCTCACTTAAGCAGACAAATTATATCCACAAGCTAAATAATGAGAAGGGTATACCATAGTGTGTCACACTGCTGAATTACATGCATCCTTGAAAAGTGTGGGCTGCTTTAGAGTGGGAAAGAGTCTTCCCTGCTTATAACTGAGTTCCAGAATTTTCCCAGCCATCTGATTTCCAAGCCCAGAGCTTTGGCTTCTGGGCCCTGTTGTTGGCAGTGAGGAAGTGGGATAGCACATTGTTTAAATCACAGCACTTCTATGTTTTCTGGCTAAGTTACAAAACAGTGTTGTATTCGTGAAACTGAATGTCATCAGCACACACTTGTGGGATGCACAAAGCATGCACAACTCTGTAGCAGCACTCTAGGCAAGCGTATCATTGCATTTAGAAAAAGGTGTTGTCGCTTCCTTTAGGAAGTTTATGAACTAAAAGAAGGCAAAAACAAAATAAGAAACAACTAAACAGAAAGCAGTGCATTGTGCTTTCCATCACAGCAATTACATTGTCTGATTCTGAGCTTAGCTCAGGGCTGTGCACCTTTTAATACTCAGGAATATCCATTGAATAGATGAATGAACCAACCACGTTAACAGGAACTAGACTGCTATAGCAATTCTTAACTGGTAGTTTTGCCTTCTGCATCACTCCATTAGAATCTATTTCCATTCAGTTGAAAGTAAATGAAGGCAGCAAACCACCTTGCCATGTATGTACTTATGCAACACTCCTGCATGATCTGCACATGTACCCCAGAACCTAAAGTACAATAAAAAAAAGAATGCGAATCTGATAATATGACCCTCTTATTTTTTCCCTGTGGTTTCTAGATAGCTTTAAGAATCAGAAAGAGGCACTGATTCTAAACCTGAAAGTGTGCTTTGTGGAGCCTGCATGATGTTTGAAATAATTGAATTAGAATGCCTTTTAATGAGGTGGACACTCTAGTTTTCCCAGAGAAAACCTCTAG
This sequence comes from Sapajus apella, assembly GCF_009761245.1. Classification (NCBI taxonomy): domain Eukaryota; kingdom Metazoa; phylum Chordata; class Mammalia; order Primates; family Cebidae; genus Sapajus; species Sapajus apella. The sequence continues at coordinate 23,708,470 of NW_022436960.1, read as the reverse complement.
CCTATGGTGTTAAATAATAGGTGATTCCCCCAGCTACAGGCTAGAATCCCAACTCCTCAGTGATGTACAGGTTCTTCCCACTTTATCCCTTGCTTATTATTTCAGTCTTGAGTCCCACCATTTTGCTATATGCAACCAGCATTCTAGCCACGCTGGATTGTTTGCTGTTTCCTGAATGTACTGTGCTCATTCAGTCCTCTGCAAATGTGCCCATGCTACTTCTTTCTCTGGAATTGCTTATTCTGTCTTATTAACCTCGTGTACTCCCTCCTATCCTTTCATGTTCAATTAAAGTGTTACTACCCTCATAATATCATTTATAACTCATCTAGAACAAAGTTAGATATTCACATCTTCAATCTTCCATCTATTTATGAATTGTTGCACTTTTTATATTGATACCTACTTATCTGACTCTTCACCCATCAGAAAGATGGAGTTCTGTCTTTGTACCTTGCAGCTGTCAGTGGCTTCATCACAGCATTCCTATCACACGGTTTTTGTTGATGAAGCATTGTTGGGTAGATAGATGGATGCATGGAATGGGTGGTAAATGGATGATGAACCATTAATTGAAATACGGAGTGGTATAGAGTTGGAAAAGTTACTGTTGAAATAGCTCTAGGGAAAAATATTTTTTAAGAGTTGTATAGGATGAGATGAAGGTGAGGATGACTAACTGTAATTTTATCTCTGGAAATTGTGAGTTAACATTTGTAAACAGGGTGGATATTTTGGAGAGAAGGTGCTATATAACTACAGCACAATTATTTATTATCTTCTAAAATCGTCCCTTTCTTTGGCATGTTTAAAACCTAAAGTCTGGTTGGCATTATAAATATGCATGAGCTGTTGGGGGAAGAGAGCATAAAGTGTGAATCACACTTCAAACAGACCCACCCCTCACTCCTGACTTGAAGTTTTTCAGAAGTGTGAAATGAAAATGCTTTAAAATTAGAAAATGTGCCATCAGAACTTTTATCAGCCCTCAGAGAAAATAAATAATCTCTAAATGTGGGGAATGCTGGGGATATTTATTTAGTTAGTTAGTTTCACAGCTAAGATGCTTTGATAAGTTTTTGTGTCATAAAATGCACAAATTAATTTTAATGAATGTGGGAAAAAAATAACTTCTAAAATAGCCTGAGTACCCAAGGCTGCAATCTAGGGTTTCGGAGGGATTATTTAAACCTAATCTATGGACAAATTATCTTATTGGGGAAAAAAAACTCTTATAGGTGTCTTTTCCTCTGATACATTTGCATTTGAAGAGTGATCTTGTGGCATTTGAGGAGTAGGTGAATTTCTGGAAAGAGACACGTGGATCTTAAATTGCAAAACGTTAACAAAAATGAGGGAAAATAGTACAGTTAGCTCTTTGCTTTCAAGTTTGTGGAAAATGATTTTTTTTAAATCAATGTTACTCTTAATTTCTTAAGCATAATAAGATTGAATTGAGTATGAATATAAACAATCATGATAAAAAGTCAAATAAAGGATGATGACTTGACTTCTTTTTTTTTTTAATCACTAATTTGTTTGAAGAATAGTCTATCATTTTCAGAAACTGTGTGACCACCAAAAAAATGGCTGGTGGTTGTCATCAAGGCCAGTGATTGAGCACAGGGACAAAGAGTGGTGCACCATTGGTATCTTCAAACTGTATGTAATACATTGGCATCACCTGCTAGGCTAGAGACAGCCCAGACTGCTGAGCTCCACGCAGGTTTCCTGATGCAGTATGTCTGGCGTTGGGCAGCATGAGTTGCATTTCTCATCCCCTCCCAGGTGATACTGATACTGGTGGCTCAGAGTCTACACTTTGAGAAACACTGCTCTATTCCAATACTTACATGCAATTTAAAAAAAATTATGTAACGACCATCTGTGGTTAAATGCTGAGCTCATTTTATAAACCTTAAGCATCTTGGTGAGTGTCTCTGTCTTTTTTTAATTGTCTGATAATTTAAAACACCATTTTATTAACCTACTATTCTGGAAGTTGAAACTCTATCATATTTACTCTGTTATTGTTAACTGCGTCGTATTTTCTGCGGTATGATGGAACAGAAATTGTTTTAAAGGAGTGGGAAAACAATGCTGACTTCCATAAAATTGTTGTCTAACCTCTTGATTGAGTTATAGCTATTGTTACTAATTTATTGCTATTTTTTTGCAACATGCCCATGATTTTTTTTCTATGTTTCAGATGGAAAGTAAATCTGCATAGATGAAACCTAATTTAAGTATATGCTGTTACATTCTGTTTTTTTTTTAAGATACGTTAGAAATACAAGGAAAAGCACAAGACAACATGATCTCTCACCTGTATGCTTATGTTCAACTGCACATCTTTTTTTGACATATCTCAAAAACATGCAAATTTTGACCAGTACCATACCAGATACTGGAAACCAAGGAATAAAATGACTTTACTCTGGGATGTGAATGTCACTGAATCAGCAGCTTTCTACCAAACCATTAATCTCTGCCCAGGTCCAAATTGCTTCAGTGATTTCCTACCACTCAGCATTTTCCTTGGTGAAGGACCCTTCCAAGTCTTCTGACTTTTCTTTCTGCTACAAGGAAGGCTTTCTCTTAGCAGCTATTTCTAAAATAAGGCTGATGATGAGAGTGATAGATGAAGAAACCTATCTCTGAGGTTTGTCTTCTTCTTGTACCTGCTGATAACACTCAATTATCAGCTCCTCTTCATACCTAAAAGGTATATTTCTCTATTATTTCAATACGTTTTGTTCTGTCATTTCTGATGCTGTTCATTTTTCACTTTCTTTCAGAGATGTTTGAGATTTCAAGCTCCTAGACTAGACATATACAAAGAGCAAGAAGATAAAAAAAATTGTACCTGGTCTTTCCTGGGACTAACAGAATACTTGACCAAGAATCAAGATTACATACTATCCCAGTGTTAGTGGAACCATTTCACTGCTGGGTTTTCTTATAAAACACACAGCTTGAGCTGTATTGTTGATCTACTTAGAGACATATTATTATCATTTTTAAAAAATATCTGCTGAGATGAGTGTCAGGCAATGGTTCATCGTCCCAGGACCAGCAGCGTTAGCAAATTTCCAGTTCTCACCTCAAACCTGCTCAGTCTGAAGCTCTAGGGGAAGTGTCCAGCAATTTCTCTTTCTACAAGCCCTCCCAGGTGATTCTGATGTACACTGAAGTCTGATAACCACTTGCTTAAGAATTTGGAAAGTCTTAGAAATAAGGGCAGGACTGGGTGGAGAAAGTGGGGAGGTCTGATTATCTTTATGCTTGCTACCCCACACAAATTAGTGTCCGTAGGGGACACTTTCATTTGTTTGCTACAAATAACTGGGAGCTTGCCAATGGTGAAGAAGATACCCAGGGAACATTTTGAATATACACTTCATTTATCCAACCTGGACAGACCAGGAGACTTTATTCCAAGATCCTGCATGGGTGATTCCCCTCAGGTGGAGGGCTGGTGGTTTTTGCAAGCACCCAGCCACAACTGCCACTGCATTCTACTCTGTTTAGTGCTCTATCAGTGCGCCTGGCCATTTGATGCTCATTCCTCCCTAATGTTGTGAGGTATTTGGTCCAAATAGTGCAATTCACATTTGCTTTCTTTCTCTTCTAGTAAAATTTATAGGTTGCTGTAATAGCCTGTGTCTACCCCAGACCACAATTATAAAAATAATAATAAATTATCTCGCTTTCTCTGGGTTTTCTTTCAGGCGCAACATGTGGTTTGTGGCTTATGGAGTATTGATTGTACATTATCGGTTGAGCTCACACACTGACAATTACATGTAGCGCCAAGGTAGCCGTGACAATGTAGTCCAGTTGCCATAGCAATGAAAGAAGGACGATTGCTGCTACCTACAACCTGCTTTATAGTGATAAATGTGCTGCTTATTTCATTTTAATTGAAATTTGAAATCATAGTCTCTAGCAAGAAATAAATGGACTCGCTCCCCATTTTTTCCCCTTGGCCACACAAAACAAGTATTAATGGGAAATAGTTGAGCATTTTTAAGTAAATATCAAGGTTTGTGAGAGTATGTTTTCCAGTAGTTTCGTGGGTACTAGAAGTAGATGAAGAGTGATACTTTGCTGAATAAAAATTGAATTAGCCTTCATGTTTTTGCATACTTAATTAACTGCTATTTTTTTATTTCCCTAAGTCCCTCATCTTAACAGCTTACCCTGCATGGTGCGCTTTATATAATAGAGTCTTTAATGGATTTACTTGCTGAGTTTAGTTCATATCTAAAAACTCACCGCAGATATCATAAGGCACTTGAAAATTAGAATCACAGCACACTGTGGAAGATTTTACATAATTGAAAAAATTGATAATAATAATAAATATTTAGCCACATATGGTTTCATTTCTATGCCAGTGCCTCATCTATACCTTAGACCTAATAATCACACTACACTCATATACAATCTATAACGCTATATGTAGCATAGAGAGAGAGACATTATGAAATATAGTCAGAAATGAAGAGATTCTATGTTAGTCCAAAAAAAGGAAAGAAATTTAGTATAGAAAAGAAACCAACTATGGAAATGAAGAATAAGATAGTAAGTAAATATATATAGATATGTGTGTATATACATATATGTGTATATCTATATATACACACATGTATATATATGTGTGCACATATATGTATATACATATATTTGTGTACATATATATATATGTATATATATACATATATATATACACACACACATGAAGTGCCAAACTATTTTTAAAAGTAGGAACTTGGTTTATAAAGCTTCTAAATATGTCATTGGAAGACTGGGTCAAACCAGAGATTCCACTTTGACCTTTTGATCTTTATCTGAAAGAAGTCAGATGATTTCCCTTTCCAGGTACAAGCCTGTAGGTCAGCACATTTTGTTTCCTGAACTATGTGGCGTGTACAGTAGATATTCAGGACAGAGAGAAACCTATGGTGTGGAGTAAGATTTAACTAGAGTAATATGAAATCTAGGATCTCCCTTTAAAGAGCTTATGATGACATGTGGCTGGGCATGGTTGTTCACGCCTGTAATCCCAGGACTTTGGGAGGCCAAGGCAGGTGGATCACTTGAAGAGAGGAGTTCAAGACCAGCCTGGACAACATGGTGAAAACCTGTCTCTACTAAAATTACAAAAATTAGCAGGGTGGTGATGGTCGCCTGTAAGCAGTGGTGGGCACCTGTAATACCAGTTACTCAGGAGGTTGAAACACGAGAATCACTTGAACCCAGGAGGTGCAGGAGGTGGAGGTTGCAGCGGTGAGCCAAGATCACATCACTGCCTTCCAGCCCTGGCCAACCAGAGTATAACCTTGTCTTAAAAAAAAAAAAATGCTTGTGATGACATGAAAACTTATTTTTTGTTTTTATAAAGTGACCTCACAAATTGTGCACAGTTGTGGGGCATCTGAAAAGCATCTCAATCATTGATTCCAAAGCTCTGCTTTTAGAAGGAGTAAACATGACTTGGGGATTAGGTGGCACCCATCTGTGAAAGTGGATTCTTATCAGTGGGGTTTCTTGGGTGACTGGGTTCTAAGAAACAGGAAAGCATGATTTTCCTTATATTTTCAGTCTTTGCTGTTACTCCTAGTTATGATCATGGTCCTCCAAATAATGATGACAATAATAAAATGATCAATATCATGTTTAATTTATTTTTATGTCCTTTTTAGTACTTACTGAGTACCTAGCATGTGTAAAGACAGTGCTCTAAGTCAGTGGTCCCTGATCTGTTTAGCACCAGGGACCGGTTTCATGGAAGATAATTTTTCCATGGGCTGGTGTTGGGGGATGCTTTTGGAAATATTCAAGTACATTACATTCATTGTGTACTTTATTTTCATTATTACTATATTGCAATATATAATGAAATAATTATACAACTCATCCTAATGTAGAACCAGGGGGAACCCTGAGCTTGTTTTCCTGTAGCTAGACGATCCCATATGGTGATGATGAGAGGCAGTGACAGATTATCAGGTAGTAGATTCTCATGAGGAGTGTGCAGTCTAGATCCCCAATATACACAGTTCACAATGGGATTCATGCTGCTATGAGAATCTAAGGCTGCCGTTGATCTGACAGGAGGCGGAGCTTGGGTGGTAATGCGAGCAATGGGGAGTGGCTGTAAATATAGATGAAGCTTTGCTTGTTTGCCTGATGCTCACCTCCTGCTGTGTGGCCCAGTTCCTAACAGGCCAGAGACCAGTACTGGTCTTTGGTCACAGGGTTGGAGACCCCTTAGTCTAAGTGCTAAGACAAGACTTGGACCTTCATGGAGCCTATATTCTAGTAGGATTGAGACACACATTAAACAAGTAATTACACAACAAATTACTTACGTTCAGTCATAATGAAAAAAAAAAACTAGCTTCTACAGGAGATTATGAAATCTCTTATACAATCTTTAGTGTTAGCAGATAATTTACTCACCATTTAAAGATCATCGATTAAATCCATTTTAAAATGGGAAATGACTTTGAAAAACAGACTTACTACACAGAGACACATAAAGAAAAATTGGGTACCTATTAAAGAGAAATATGGCTATAAAATCAGAATAGATTATACAAGGTCTACGTTTGAATTGTGCCATGTGTCAAGTTTGTTAAGCATATAGATAAGATAAAATTATTTATTATTTTGCTCTTGACCTACTTTTATTTTTCATATCCTTAATTCCAAACCTTTTCAATTTTATTGAACTTTAAAATACATATATTTGATTCATTTTAGTTTAAATAAGTGAAATTATTGCCAAAACCTCATTGTTAGTCTTAAAGCGTAGCCCTACTTCCCCATACCTGTTTTTTATGTGTTATAGCAAAATTTGTACTAGAATTAACCAGTTCAACCCAACCATGTCTTTCTCTGTTTCATCCTTACATCGACTGTGAATTAACTCAGTGGATTTCTGTGTCATGTATGTATTTGCTTTCTAATATGTCTTCATTTTAATGTAAAATGGTTGAAAAGAAGGACCAAGTCATCTGAGAACCCCACAGCAACAAGTAAAATGCCTCACATCTGAAGAATGCTCAGTAAACATGTGCAGTGGGAAATCTTGATTATATGATTGTTAAAAAATATATCTGTTTATTTAAATTAGTAGGTCTGACATTCAAAAGGTAAAACTTTCAGAATTCTAACACAGTTCTTGTTTGGACTAACTCTAGTCTATAATCTCAACTCTAGTATTTTCCTGTCTGTACTGTGCTCACATAATGGCTATGTCTCTTACCACCAAAGCCCAGCTCACTGCCTACAATGGCGTCCTGCCTCTTTACTTCTTTCTCTTTTGCTTATCTGACAGGCGCTCACATTCATAAAAGTCCGAAGGATTCCAGCTTAACGTTTCAATCCCACAAGGTTGACTTCCATAGTGTAGCCTGGAACATCTTGTCTGTGAACACATCTGGAATCCTGAAATGGCTTTGAAGCCATTACCAGCAACAGTTCTGAGTTCACAGCATTTGAGAAGAAAATTGAGGCTTGGGAACTACAGAGAGTCATTTCACAATTCCAAAGTAATACCAAAGCAGCCGCAACAACAGTGTTTGGGGGAGATGTGGGCATCAGATGGCCCAGAGCTCTAACAGCCTACCTTCCACATAGAAGTTGCTCTCTGTTTCAGCCTTCAGATCCTTAAATATGGATAGGGTCCTTAATTTAGTGTCAAGGAATTGATTAGAAAGCTCCTGTAATGTAAGCTCATTGAAGAAACTGTTTTGGCAAGCCAGATGATATAATTAGCCCAAACAAGATATGAAATATGCAGTGTTTTGGGCAGCTGTTCAAGAATTTTTAATTTTGTAATAAAAGAGACGAGCAAAGCAAACAGCAAGAGTAGATGATTCGTGCTTATGGGTGAAAAAGAACAAGATAAAAAGATTCCAAGATAACATTTGCCAGATGTGGATAGTACCTTCAGGTTTCCATTATCCTTCTCAAGACACTAGCATTTACAAAAAACTCTTATCATTTCTACCTTTACAAAAGTAGGTGCTATGTCAGTAGTGTCTTTACAGGATACACAGATATTCCTCAAACTAAAATAGAATCACAAATTTTGGTCTCATCACAGACATTCATTTAAGGAACATTTCCCTCCCCCAAACCCATGCTAACCTAAGCTTTCTGGAGGATGATCAAAGTGATCTGAATATTGCAGTACCTAAGTCTCACTAATGGGGCGAACCAGGGGTAAAGAGTTTAGCACTGAGTGACTAAGGATAAGTATCAAAGGAAAATAGTATCCTTGGGACTTCTCTGTAAATACCAGAATCACTTTTGTTTTGTTTTCTATCAGATATGTGTCTTTATTGGCAATCCCTAATGGAAATTGCTCTCTAATTTTCCTCAAGTCTTATTTTTTTTAGTTTGTATATGAAAAGATGAAATGGATATTTAAGGATGTTGCACAAATACTTTGGCTTGGCCCTCCAGGCTCTCAGGCTTTTGTGATACTGTGTGGCATTTGTGTCAATTGGGTTCTGCTATAATTTTATTAGCAAGCTTCACATCTCAGAGAATTTTACAGAGCTGAACCTAACACCGTTGACATATTGTTTATAAAGGGTTACATTGGCCGGACACAGTGTCTCACACCTGTAATCCCAACACTTTGGGAGGCTGAGGCGGGCGAATCACGAGGTCAGGAGATTGAGATCATCCTGGCTATGGTAAAACCCCGTCTCTACTAAAATACAAAAAATTAGCCAGGCGTGGTGGCACGTGCCTGTAGTTCCAACTACTCGGGAGGCTGAGGCAAAGAAATTGCTTGAACCTGGTAGACAGAGGTTGCAGTTTACCGAGATGGCGCCACTGCACTCCAGCCTGGCGACAGAGCAAGATTCCATCTCAAAAACAATAAAAAAAATAAACAGTTACATTATCTTAAGAAGTTATTATTATTATTCCATTTAAACATTATTATATTTATGGTTCTAATAAGCTTATTTCTTAAGCAGAAATACTAATGCCTAGGAAAATTTCTGAGAACTGGTTCACTTACAATGAAAGGAAGTTGCTCCACACTCTAAGTTGTCTTCTCTCCATCTTCTTCATGTAAAATCCTGGACACTTGGGCCAGGCGTGATGGCCCACGCCTGTAATCCCAGCACTTTGGGAGGCCGAGGCAGGCAGATCACGAGGTCAAGAGATCAAGACCATCCTGGCCAACATGATGAAACCCCATCTCTACTAAAAATACAAAAATTAGCTGGGTGTGGTGGTGCATGCCTGTAGTCCCAGCTACTCAGAAGGCTGAGGCAGGAGAATTGCTTGAACCCCGGAGGTGGAGGTTGCAGTGAGCCAAGATTGTGCCACTGCACTCCAGCCTGGTGCCTGGTGACAGCGCAAAACTCTGTCCCAAAAAAAAAAAAAAAAAAAAAATCCTGGACACTTGCAGATTCATAGCAACTCAGAGATTATTAATCCAATTGATTTTAATAAAGACTATCTTGAAAGATATACATGGTTAAACACTCTAATTTTAAAGGATTCATAGAGAAAACAATTCTGTAACATCTATTTCCATATGATTTTCATAATTTCATACTTGGGAATTTTTACTACAGATAATTTAAGTTTTTTATTTCAATCCTGTTTTATATATGAGGATATTATTTCTTCTTTTCAGCATTAAATTTTCTAGATGAAAAAAATACTCATTTCTCCCTAAGATTTTACAAAATAATTTCTGGCACTTCTCTAGGTTTTCTAGCTGTATGCTGGTTTGCGATGACTTGGGGTCCAACTGCCTGGGTTGAATGAAGGTTGGCCCCACCACTTACTATCTATCTGACCTTGAGAAGATATTTAACCTCTCAGTGTGGGGATGATAATGGTGCATATCTCATAGGGCTTCTGGGTAGATAAAATGTTCTGATACATGCAAAATAGTTAGAATAGTGCTTGCCTGGCATACATTAAGAACTCAGTAAATTATAGCCATTCTATTTTATTCCATTCCATGTTAATAGTTCAACAGGAAATAGAATTGCCCACAAACAATTCTATCATGACATCAAAGGTGTTTCCTGAAAAAACAAAGTGTTTCTTACTTACTTAAATATATTAAGTAAATATAGAGTTGTGTAGAAATTTTAAAATTTTGCTTTACCATAGGACTTTTAGACCTTTTTCTATATAAATACGCATTGTATATATCCAAAATGGCTAATGTGCCATGGTTCTCTATATTCTTTTATCAGATGGCTTTTTTTTTAATGAATCACCCACTAACACCTTCAATGAATCAAATTTGGAAAACAATGGACATTCACAATAAAATCCATTTCTGAAAACCCCAAAGTTGATTTTTTCATGCTTTCAGTAATTACACTGAAATTGTCCCAAAGGCAAAGAAAAAAAAAATCAAATCTCCCAAATTTCTCTGTCCTTTAAAAAGAAACTCCACCTTAATTACTGGTAAGGAGCAAAAGATCTCACTTTGATGGTAGTTACATTTTGTGATGTGAGGGTGTCAGCTTTTTCTCCAAGGATGACCTCCCAAGGACAGGGTCAGTCAAACCTACACTTCCTAGCTGCCTTTGTTGGCTTTGCAGATTTCTTTCTCATGAGAAAGGGAATCCATGATGCAGATTTTCCTGTATTGAAGCAGGCAAAAGATACAGGTCAAACATTTAAGGCCGTTAACTAGAAGTTAAATCAGGAACAACACTTACGTAGAAGCATTAGTTCAGGGTAAATGCAAAATTTGTTGCGGCATCGATTCTGACATTTTTCTCTGCTCCTTATAGCTCTGAGCATTTGATCTATCTGTCATACACACCTAAATGAAGGGAAATACACATCTGGACAGATTCCCCCCTATTGAGTTTCCTTCTCACCATTTTTCTGCTTTGGTAGTTAACTAAGGCCATGGGCTTTATTCACCTAGAATCAGCCTAAAATTAAGGATCCTGGCCAGAATACCAAAGTGTGGTGCTTGTAGTATTTAAGCATGCAAATAAATTCCTTTTGAAAAATTTCAAACCAGTGTACCATGAGCAGAGTCAGAGCCCCTCTTGAAAGAAGGCTGGTAAATTTTCAAAACCACTTTGCAGTTTTCATAGGTGGCAAGGCATTGTATTGTTATTTTTATTATTGCTGCAAGCTAACATTTGTTTCCAGGAACTGGACTAAATGGTTCAAATTCATTATCTCATTTAATCTTCACAATATTCCTGTGAGGTAGAAAGTATTGTTATCTCCATTTTAGAGATAGCAATTACCGAAGAGGCATCTGGGGCTAAAACAGATTAAATTACCTTTTCCCTTAGATTCAGAGTAAATGACATATTGCACCCCAGAATAATTCAGTGCTCACCATAATGATTTACCCTTCTAAAATATAATGTAATTTTCAGAGATTAATCATTCTAAAAACTGGATAAGGATAAGGAAAAAATAGCGAATGTCCTTTTATAGCGTCGTACTAGATTTTACAGGTGATTACAAAAAGACCCCTTTGAGATTTTCAGCAATGGACCTTTCTTGGATAGGATGGAAAATCTCTCAGCTGGTGTGACTAAATTGTTTGTGGCTTGAGGACACGGGTCGTGCTCTCTGTGTGTACCACTCACTACGTCCCTCACCGTAGTTCCTGCGTAAAGCAGAAATTCAGAAGGGTTAGTTGAGAACACGGATGACAATCCAACACTATAACCCAGCAGGTTGCGTCTTGGTGTAACATTGGTAGGTTTTGTTTCCCTTTGTACATTTTTACCATGATAGATCAACTAAAGTTTCTATCTTGTTACAAGTTCATTGCACAGGTATCCCTTATTCCTTCATTCAACATTGCAAAGAAAACATTTGTAACATGTTTTGAGTCACTATTAAGAGACATTGCATACAGTCCAAAAGTAGCATGCATTTATTAAATTCAGTACTTTGATAAATTCAAAGGAAACCTTTATTGCAAATTGGTGGTGGTGGTGGAGAGTCTCTTTCCAAATAAGACCTAGAGTAAGAAGTATTTCCAAGTCTCCTATTTTAGGAACCTCAAATCTCCAAATTTCAGATATGTGGAAGAAACAGATCATTTCCAAGGAAATGTGTGTTGCTTCTAGCCCTTTGGCTTGTACAGTACATATTTCTTTTCCTTAGAATATACTGGAAAGATGAAATCTCTAATAGGTGTCTTTCTGGAGAATAGTCTTTATAGCAAAGTTTTCTTTACACAGGGCAACCATGCACATGTGGTTAATGAACCTCCAGAAAAAGGCCATTTCTTCCCTAAAACAAAGCCAAAAAGGCAATTGAGTCAAATAATCTCAAACTCCCCGGAGGGGACAGCAGCCCTTTTTAAATCTACCATACTTTTGAATAGCTACCATTGGTCATTATGTTCCAAATGGCTTTGTAAGTGTTTAGGCATCATGTGATTGCTTTGGAAATTCTGTTTTTCAGAGTCCTGGGACCACTGCTTAGTCCCTTTCTTCTTTACGTCTTCCTCCTCACCCCTTTCACTGTTCTGCCCAATACAAAGTTCAAGTCATCTAGAAACAAATATGGCTTTTGGTTTTGTAGCAACAATTTTTTCCTGAGTCCCTTCCCAGCAGGGTACATACAATATAGGCCTGTGAGTATAACTTTCGACAGTGACACAGAACAGTGAAAACTGTAAGTCAATCTATGGTGAGTGCAATCCTACGTTATTTCATGCATAAAAAAGTCATACATCTATATACATATATAACCTATTTCACAGTAACAACAAAAACATATTTACCGATTCATCAGAAGATAGGCAGATTTGTGTGTCTATCCAAATGTATTACACTGTGATTTTTCTCTTCCTTGAGAAAGATTTCCCTGAAGACAATATTTATGGCAGGGCAGGAATTTATATCACACTTGAATATATGTTCTGACAAGGAAGCACATTGCATTTTGGAATTGGGCTATATTGGACATTCTTCAAAAAATCTTCTAAAGGGAAATAATGTTTCATCTACTCATTTGTTCATATTTTCCTATAATTTTTAGCCAGCAGTCCTTTACGGATCAGATATTGCATCAGAAAGGAAGGGGAAAATATTCTTGTCAAAGAGACATTTTCAGATAAAGTTGAAAAGGCCCATAATCCTTATTGAAATTTTTTTTATCATCATCAGGCTATTCTTGACATCCAATAAAATATCAGCTCTTTCTCATTTAACTGACAGATTTCCTCCTTTTGCTTTCCTTTTTCCCTCTCTGTATCTATATCTTGTCTCTCTCCAGGGTTCATGGCATATAGTAAGTATTGAAAAAATAAATTTAAGCCTAATTTACATATACTTGTGAAACCTTATTCCTTGTTATAAAGACTTTAAGCTTTTCTAAATGGAAAATCAGCCATTGGTCATTTTTAAGGGACACTTGGTAGTTGCTATTTTCTGGAGTGCAGGATCCATTAGCATCATCGCTGGCATTTAGCTGTCTTTAGTTGCCCTGGTGTGCTACTGGAGGTGAGTGTCCAAACTCCAATAATGTTTGGTTTCTCTCAATATTCCAAGGTTATATATGGAAAGAAGCCATAAACGTTCCGGTTACCGATCCAGAGAATTCTTGGGGGAAAAAAAAAGCAAATTATTCTTAAGATTCCCCTGGAATTCTGAATCTCTTGGTAGAGATGCATGGGAGGGAAAAGGGAAACTTGGTCTGGTTTATTCTGAATGCTTTCTTCTCACCTTAACCATCTACGAAGTCACTTGAAAACTGTTGAATAGGAGAACATGTAGGTATCATGAAAGAAACTATGCTGTAGCGGACTTCTTCAAGGTCTCAGGGTTTGCTCTTATGAACACTTAACATACTCTAAAGCATAATAGCCAAAACAATTCAGTATGACTCAGACGTACACATATGTGATTGTCCCATTGAGTTTTCCATCTCCACTAAGTCATTGTCACCTTTTTGCCTAAGTTATAGCAACTGGAAGCCAATGGAGTCAGTTGAGAAACCCCCAGGAGAAAATACTCTTTTGTGGTCTTTGGATAAAGTCTTGAGTGTCAGCAGGAATGGAGTTCTAAGAATACTGTTATGCCTGTTGTGTAAGACACATGAATTAATGAACTATAAAGAAGTCATCACACCAGTATGTCAGAATGCGAAACTGATATAAGAACACAGGACGGGGCAGGCGCACTGGCTCACGCCTGTAATCCCAGCATTTTGGGAGGCTGAGGCAGATGGATCACTTTAGGCCAGGAGTTCGAAACCAGCCTGGTCAACATGACAAAATCCCTTCTCTACTAAAAATACAAAAATTAGCTGAGCCTGATGGTACACATCTGTAATCCCAGCTACCTGGGAGGCTGAGGTGGGAGAATTGCTTGAATCCAGGAGGTGGAGGTGGCAATTGCAGTGAGCCAAGATGGTGCCACTGCATTCCAACCTGGTCGACAAAGCAAGACTCTGTCAAAAAAAAAAAAAAAAAAAAAAAAAAGAACGAACACAGGACAGACACCAACTCAAACAAACTATGGAAGCAGGTAGAGCAAATTGAAATGAAAAGGCATGGCCGGTTGCCAGAGCAGGAGTGCCTCAGAGATTGATGATAGGTAAAGACAATTTATGTACCAGTTGGTCTAATGGCAGTTCAGCAGGGAAGAGGCCTTTTGAAGGTGATGGCTCAGGTTGGCCTACGTGTTCCTGCCCAGTTTTAAAGGTGTCATAAACCAGTGTGACTGGGGATTTATCCAGGTTCTGACTTCTTGCATCACTATGTTCCTACTTACATTGAGATCTTGGCATATTTTGTCTCCTGACAGAGAGGAAATAGAAAATATCCAAATATTGCAGCCTTATGGCATAAATGGATAAATATAAGATCTTTCCTTTTACCATTGATGACAGTAAACACTATTGATAGCTTTCTTTCTTTTTTCTTTTTTTGAGACGGAGTCTCGCTCTTGTCACACAGGCTGGAGTGCAACGGCGCAATTTCAGCTTACTGCAACCTCCGCCTCCCAGCTTCAAGCTTCTCCTGCCTCAGCCTCCTGAGTAGCTGGGATTATAGACACCCACCACCATGCCCAGCTAATTTTTGGACTTTTAATAGAGATGGGGTTTTGCCATGTTGGCCAGTCTGGTCTCAAGCTCCTGACCTCAGGTGATCCACCTGCCTCGGCTTCCCAAAGTACTGATAGCTTTCTGTTTTCCAAGTATGTGATATACGACTCTGAAATAATTGCAGCAACCCAGTTAGAATGACTTACTAATACTCAAAGAAGTTAAGTCTGCCTAAATGCATACAGCAGGTGATTAAAACATGGATTTGACTGCTAATTTGTTCATGTTTAATATCCTTGACCTTTCAACTTTGTTATAATAGTACATATTGATATTCTACTGGCAATAAGAAAGCATGCCTTACCACTTCACACATAGAAAAGCTGACTTCTAAGAAAATCTCAAATAGAGGTGGTCAGGAAGCCATAGGACCAAATGAGAACCCAGAAAGCACAGTGCTCACTAGATGCTGCTTGCAATGAGTGAGTATAATGAGTAAAACTTGGGTACTAAAGTCAAACAGAACTGGATTGGTATCTTAGCATTTATTTGTTGTATAACATCTCCAGGTTACTGATCATCTCTAAGTCTTTGATTCTTGTTCTGTAAAATATTATCATAGTAGAGATAATAATAACGCCTACTTTAGAGATAGTTGTCAAGATTAAAGTGCAGAGCTCAGTGCTTGACACAGGGTAAACATTCAACCTACAGTCAGTCATCTTCATTACTCTTGTCTCACCAAGGAACCAAGCAGGAGGTGTTGGCCATATGCAACCTTGAAATAGAACTTTAGATGTGATAAAATGGACCCCACAGGAAGTATTTGCAGATATTCCAGGGATATTTTCTAGTACACTTATGCAATATTAGATAATCTTTTCCAAACTGATCCTATTTAACCTCAAATCCAATGAAAAAACACTGAAAGGCAAAAGAAAAGTCACCTCACCTTCATAGTTCTCAGAATTACCATGTAGATATCAAAAGAACTCTTCCAGCTCTGAAAGTCTGTGACTAATTTTGTTAAACCTCTACTATGTGCAAAGTTTGTTACTGGGATGAAGGAGGTTGACACCTTCTGAGAAGCAATATGTAAAAAGACCTGTACAACCCTTATGTAGAATTAGCCAAAATGGTAAACTTACCCTATGGCTTTGCCACAGAAGGATTTTAAAGAGAATTTAATTTTTTTTTAAAGTTGAACTTCTCATCATTCTCACCAAACTGACACAGGAACAGAAAATCAAACACCGCATGTTCTCACTCATAGGCGGGTGTTGAACAATGAGAACACATGGACACAGGGAGGGGAGCATCACACACTGAGGTCTGTGGAGGTGGACTAGGGGAGAGACAGCAGGGGGTAGGGAGTTGGGAAGGGATAACATGGGGAGAAATGCCAGATAAAGGTGATGGGGGTGAATGCGGCAAACCACATTGCCGCATATGTACCTATGCAACAATCCTGCATGTTCTTCACATGTACACCAGAACCTAAAATGCAATAAAAAATATATGTTAAAAAAATTATCAAGTTGAACTTCTGAAAAGAATGGTGATGTTATAAATATGCTATAGCCTCTAAATAAGAATAGTGATGTTTACAGGAATATAAATTAAAGAGAACACTAAAGGGAAAAGAGAGATGGATTTTACCCTCTGGATCTGACTTTGATTTTAAAGTGCACAGGCAAGAGATTGGTTAGAGAGATTTATTTCAACCTTTAGTAGTGTATTAGCAGTGTCATGAAACAAGGGATATGGTTAAAGGAAAGGAAAGAAATATGAACAAACAAGAGTATCTTGGAATCTAGTTTATTTAAATTTAGCTTATATTGCTGTTGCATTAATCTTAATATAAATCATAGTTCTAAGCACATTAAGTAAGCTTATGTTGCAGTCAATTTTTAATTTTGCAAACCTTAAGCAATGTTTATTATTATAAGCTCTGAACATTTTTTTAATCATTGAGAAAGCCCTTCTCAAATGAAATTAAGTTTCCAAATGGCCAAAGTAACTAGCAAGTAGGGAAAAAAAATCTGTTTAAACTCTCATTTCAATCACAGTTATGTGGAAACATCTTGTGGACACTAGTAAAGGAAAGAGGAAGAAAGAAGGTGGATGGAGAAGATACGTGGGAGGAGAGAGATCCCCACGTGACTAATGCATTTTGTGATGTGCTTTTCTTGAATGAAGGCACCTTGGAATTCTTACCAAGTAGGGAATAGTTTACTTCTGACTAGCACTGCCCTGCAGAACAATGTCAATTTATTGTAGAACTGCAATTTTCGGAATGTAGATATGATCAATTCAATCCAGATGAGACAATCCTATAAATGTATTAATAGAAAGAGCTATTTGAAACTTAAACATCAGAAGTGTTGTAACTTCAAACAGACAAGAGCAGAATTGTAGTCTAATGTAATTAGTACAGCTTTTCACAGGATATGCTTATATCAATAATATTCTTGTGGGAGAAATAGAAACTTGTAAGGAGAGGCTTCTAGGATGCTTAGACAACCAAAACTTTCATTTGACTCTGATCCTGATGTTACATTTTCCCAGAATTCCTCTCACCTGTGCTGTTTTCAGTCATTGCTCAGATTATTTTGAATGATGGCCTACATACATCTTCTCAGACATGCAAAAATTCCAGAACCATCTTTTTCCTCCCTTTGTTCCGAGAAAGATCTAGGAACTGCCTAGCCTTGGGCTACATAGTACAGCTGACAGTTTGTTTTGGGAACTTCCAAATGAACATATTTGGTGTGGCACGGATGCATCCCAGGAACAAGATTGTCTGACTGGAGGAGCAATTCTGCTTCTGGAAATTTCTAGCACATGAGAAGATAGCTGGAGGGTATGTTTGTCTGGGTAGTTTGGAGGCTCGCTGATGATATAAAAGAAAGTAAGAAAAAGGCAAAGATATCCTTCAGCGGGCTCCCCCTTAAGAAAGCCAGGGATTATGGAGTTTTATACCTGAGGTAGGACAGGTAGTCAGACCTGAGAGGTCTCAGTGTCTCTCTCTATGTTGGATGTAATTGCTTTTCATTGTCAGTACTGAAAGAAGGCACACAAAATACAAGTGAAATGTGTGTGATAACCCTGCTTTGGTTTTCGGAGACAGTCTTCTTACACCTTCGGATCTCCTAGATGATCTGGGCCTTCCAGAAAATACAGGTCTTGAGCTCTATTTGTTGGTTTATAGTTTTCAGGTTCTCAGATTCCGCCTGTTAAGATCTCTCATGTGATTCACTGATTTTTCTAATTTAAGGTAGCTACTTTTTGTGAAGGAAGAGGTTATAAAGTCACATTTTTATTTTCTTGTTTTTTTTTCCTCCTGTATTTCTGCTCTGTTTTCCACATTCCTTGTCACTGTCAGAACTGGTAATTAATCAAGACTCAGTCGTGACTGGCTCCTTTTCCCTCCCCTTTTATCCTTCCTTTTCCTGCCTGAGCGATGAAGAAGAATGATGTCTCTTTTCCTGTCCCCCTGGCTACTTCTCCTTGGAGCCTTCAAGTCAGACCCCATGACAAGATATTCCCAGTGAGTGGAGAGCACTGGGAATAACAAATGTGACTCCAGGAATCAGGCATCAAGGGGTGGACTTCCTGATCTCTGCCACTTGCCATCATCTATCTCTCCGTGTCAGGAGGCCTTTGGCAAAAGCAGAAACAAAAGAGAAAGGAAAAGTTCTCATCGTTGCATTTTGGTATCTTGAGAAACCCAGAGGTACCTTTGCAATAGCACTAAAAAGCGATGAGTCTTGAGTCTTTCCCAAGGTTTTGATACCCACCAGCCCACGAGTATACATGTAGGCATACTTTTACTCTCTGCTTTCTCCAGCTTAATGTTTTCCAAGTGTCTGGAGGGAAATAAGAGCAAACATCTTTGGTAAAATTGGACAAATCTCTTCTTTGATTATATGATTGGTTTATGTCTCTGAACACCTTAGGACTCAGTCTTTACTCTTTTAACTGAGGAGATTAGGGGAAATACTTCCTCACCCACCACAGAGTCTGAAATTATGCTCTTAGAGACTTGACTCATGCCTTTGGGTGAAAATGTTGCATTTCTAAGAAGACCCATGAAAACAGAAGTGAGTCTAGGTAAAATGAAGATAAATATAAGTCAATCAATGATATCCTCCTACAAATTCCTTTACCAGGTCTATTTACTGTGGAGATTCCTAATGGAGAGCATGGCCTTAAGGAATTGGGAAATAAAATAGTTAACTTGAGATAGGTTGGAAGAGAAAATAATTTCTAAGAAAGGAACACAATACTGCCTGAAAATAGTACCAATGTATTTTTACAGATTAGTTTTTGCTGGTTCCTAGACCACATGGCTAGATGGGAATTCTTATTGTCAGATTTGCTCCATATCCATTTAAGAAAAATGCCAGATTGACATCATCAAGTTACAATTAAAAAAAAAATAATAATAATCCCTGGGAGGGAGCACACTAGTCAGAGGTGAGATTCAATGAGGCAAAAGTGGCTGCATCTCACTTCACTGTCTGTAGAGGCTACGGGCAGATCTATGCAGGCTGAGTTAAGTGAATGACTTGATAGCCTGGATATCTATCTCTGTTTTTCATAGACATAGTGTCTTAGTTTGTTTTATGCAGCTGTAACAGAATGCCCCAGACTGGGTAATTCATAATGAACAGAAATTTATTTGGCTCACAGTTCTGGAGGCTGGGAAGTCTTAGTGCATGGCATTGACATCTGCCGTGGGCCCCTGTGCTGCCTGATCCTGTGGTGAAAGTTACCACATAGCAGGAGAGCATGGGAGAGGGCCAAAATCAATTTTATAGCCAACGCACTCCTGTGATAATGACACTAATCCATTCATGAGAACACAGCACTCCTGACCTAATCACTGCTTAAAGGTCCCAATTTTCAACACTATTGCATTGGGGATTAACTTTCCCACACGGGAACTCTGGAGGACACATTCAAACCAAACCAAACATCATGTTTTTTTTTTGTTTGTTTGTTTGTTTTTTTTTTTTTATTTAGTGTGTTTTAGTATATTAGTTGGGTCTCATTTGCTTGCTTAAACTGTTGTATGGAAAAAAAGGAAATATGTTGTAAAGATACAGAGGTATATTATGAAGCTCAAATTAGGTCAGGAATGTTATTAATTTAATTAGTTACCCATGCAATATGCTGCATAACGAACAGCCACAATAGCTCGAGCAGCACAGGACAATAAACACTTATTTCTTAGGGAGCTGTGGGTTGCTTGAGGGTCAGCTATGGCAGCTTGAGATTGCCTAATGGTTCCACTAATCTCAGCTGGTCTCACTCAGGGGTCTGGGAGTCAGCTGAGGTTCAGATTATATAGGCTTTGCTCAGTTGGGCTAGGTCAGCGCTGTTACACATCTCTTATCCTATTTCTGGGTCCAGTCTGCTAGCTTGGGCATATTTTTTTTCTGTTTTTACAGGTTAATTTTGGCGGATTCCTGGACCAAATGTCTCTATGGAAATTCTCCTTCTCAGGTTTGCCTTATATCCGCTTAAGAAAAATGCCACATTGGCATCTCCAAGTCCCAGTCTAAAAACCTGAGAAGGAGCATGCTAGTCAGGGCATGAGGTCAAATTAGGCAAACGTGATGGCACAGCCCTGCTGTAACCAGCTCGAATATAAGACGATAAGCAAGAGACAAAAATAGTCTTGAACCACAT
This sequence comes from Sapajus apella, assembly GCF_009761245.1. Classification (NCBI taxonomy): domain Eukaryota; kingdom Metazoa; phylum Chordata; class Mammalia; order Primates; family Cebidae; genus Sapajus; species Sapajus apella. The sequence goes on along the minus strand of NW_022436960.1, from coordinate 23,687,731 downwards.
TAATGACATACTGATTATTTGAATTAGTTAATTTTGCTAGGAGTAGAAGTAAGCGTGTGGTTTTCAGTTGCTGCTTACCCAGAACAAGATTCTTAGTAAATTGACTGGTTTAGTCATTTGAACTTGATTCTTGGTAGGAAGACTTTGGAGTGGCTTATCTACAGTTTTTTTCTTCTCTTTTCCTCTTCTTGCTATGTCTGTAATTTCCTTTTTCTTTTTAATTCCATGTTTTACTGGGAATCTCAAAGGATGTTTGAATGAACTCTGATTATCCATTTTATTTTTTTATTTTTTTATTATTTTTTTCTTTTTTTTGAGACGGAGTTTCGCTCTTGTTACCTCGGCTGGAGTGCAATGGCGCGACCTCGGCTGGAGTGCAATGGCGCGATCCCGGCTCACCGCAACCTCCGTCTCCTGGGTTCAGGCAATTCTCCTGCCTCAGCCTCCTGAGTAGCTGGGATTACAGGCACGCGCCACCATGCCCAGCTAATTTTTTGTATTTTTAGTAGAGACGGGGTTTCACCATGTTGACCAGGATGGTCTCGATCTCTTGACCTCGTGATCCACCCGCCTCGGCCTCCCAAAGTGCTGGGATTACAGGCTTGAGCCACCGCACCCGGCCTGATTATCCATTTTCTTTGTTGTCACTGACTCCACTGTCAAAACCCCAAGCCAGGCATCAGCTCGGTTTGGTGACCTGAACTGTGTTTTAAAGGCTGCTGACTGATCGGGGGTAGTTGCTAAAGGCTGGAGTGGCAAACAACACAAAGTTTGCTGCATCGATTTTGACTCTTCCTTTCAAGAAAGATTTCTGTGCAGCATGCGATGCTGCACAGTAGGGCAGCTTTCAAAATCGGAGTCAGTCCTCTCAAACCCTGCCGTTGCTTTTTCAACTAAGCTTATGTAATATTCTAAATCATTTGTTGTGATTTCAACAGTATTTACAACATCTTCAGGAGTAGATTTCATCTCAAGAAAATACTGTTTGCTTATCTGTAAGAAGCAACCCCTCATCTGTTTAAGTTTTGTCATGAGATTGCAGGAATTCAGTCCCATCTTCAGGTTCCCCTTCTAATTCTACTCCGCCACACATTTTTCTGTGAATCTGTTAAAATATGGATGATCCAAATAACTTTTTTCTAATGTGATTTATATGAAATGGAAGCATGTTCTATTTCCCCCTTATGTGCTCTTGTTTTGAATTGCAAATACTCAGTTTTGCATATATTTAAAAGTTATTTTGACAGTATGTAATGTAGATTTAAAGCATTCTGAAGTTGGCTGTTTTCCCTTGATCAATTCTTTTTTTAGAAGAAACACTGTAAATAAACCAACAAGTGTCAGAACATACAGTATAGTGAACAGCCAAGGACAATCTGTTATGTTATTCTGTGTATTAAAAACCAGTTTGTTTATGCCACTGGGAAGATTTCATTTTTAGTATCTGGATTTGATGGATGTAGTGAGAATGATATAATTTGCTTCATTAGACAACTATGCCACAGCTGAACGCTGTGCATTACTCTTAATGCTAAAGGGAGATAATGTAATGATAGAAAAAGTTAAGGGAACCAAAGAGGCAATATTCCTAGAATAAACAGATGAAAATTTAACTACGATGCACAGAAGTTAAATGTCAGTAATTCCTTTCAACTAGGTCAATGGAATGGGGCAGGAACTTGCTTCATTGCGGAAGTGAGGTTGTTAGCTGTTTTACCTAGAAACCTTGAATCTGAGGAATCGTCTCCAGAGAACACCTGATATGAGCTATAATTTTATTAACTGATTCTCCAAAATGGGGATTGAATTACATTTTGTAATTCAATGTGAGATGGATTACAAGTAATTTCTTAGTTATCAAACTTAGAAAACTCAGAGCCATGGGAATTCTTTCTTTCTCTTCCTATTTTCATCTTTCCTTCTCTTCCTTCTTCTTTTTCTACTTCTTCCTTCTTATCTCTCTATTTTTACCTTATTCATTTCCTCTTGTGCCTTTCCATCTTTTACGTTAGGAATTAAATACCCTTGAGAGTGAAATGATGAATAAAATCTGCTAGTTCTATGAGAAGGACAAAGTAAAATATGTTGGGTTTTATTTGTGATTGCGCTGATGACAGATAAAGAAGCAACACTGAGGATGGAAGATGAGTAAAAACAAATTACAATGTGCACTAATGTAGTTTTTAAAGGAGAAGATATAAAGATGTACCAGAGTTCACACTTTCAAATTGTTAGCAATCAATTGAAAGTCGAATAAAGTTCTATGTTGAAAAACATATGAGAAAAAAGCAAGGACCATTTAAGGTGATATATGTTAAGAGCAAATCAACTGATAGAGATAGAAATGTGGGTGAGGAAGACAACCACTATTCACTGGGCTATTCAAAGGAAAGTGGGCCTTGAACTGGATTTTGGATAACACTGAATAAGATTCAAACAGACAAACCATGGCTTGGGCCCAGTTTGAGCAAACGATCAGAAGCAGCACTATTCTAGACATGTGAGAATATAAATTTGGCTCAAGAAGAAAGGTTTCAAATGGCAGAGAACTGTGGAAAAATAATTTGGGGAAAACTTATAAAAGGCCCTGAGTACTGACATTGAACCTTGGAATCTATTCAGTACATATTTTGAGAACCATTGAGGGTAACTATGGAAAAGAAAGATGTGTACAATGTAATAGAACAAGAATTGAGAGGTCATTGGCTGGGGGAGTTGGCCTACCCAGAGAAGGGTGAGAAGGAATACATTCTGAAGGCTGGCACATAAAAAGAATGAAGGTATCAATGAAAAATATTTTAAAAGCCAAGAGAAGGAGATGAAAGTGGTAGTTTTAGTTTTGAAGGTGAGAGTTTTGAGGTTTTGATGACTATGAAATAGCCAAGTGAGAGTACCCATTTATCAGTGGGAAATCCTGAACTAGAGTTTGAGAGAGTTTGCTAAGTTAAAGTTGTGGGTTTGTGAGTTAGCCTCCTGAAGAGGATGGTTGAATTCATAACTATAAATGATATTCTCCAGAAAAGAAGTTTTCTCAGAGGGTTTGACATATCCATGATGAGAGTATAGCAGGGAAGCAAGGCAACACTGAAGAGAGAAGGGGTGGTCAGAAGAACTGCAGAAGTGGGGCAATATGTGGAATAGTGAAGGTCTTAGAACAGACAGAGGACCTGGGCCTTGAAGGCCAGCTGGGTCATCTTGAGATGAAGATAGAAGGAAATGGGGGTGACTGGGGATGAAGAACAAAAGGAGCCCTAAATGTTTCTTTTTTTTTTAATTTATTTTATTGCATTTTAGGTTTGGGGGTACATGTGAAGAACATGCAAGATTGTTGCATAGGTACACATGTAGCAGTGTGATTTGCTGCCTTCCTCCCCATCACCTATATCTGGCATTTCTCCCCTTGCTAAATGTTTCTTATAGTCATCATCTTATCCATAGAAACACATCTCTGGGAAGGAATGAGTTAGGTTTTTTTAAATTTTTCCTTCATTAATACAAATAGAAAAACAGGTGGTGAAACAAATTGGAAAACAATGTATACACAGCTAACACTCTTAAAGAAAAAGATTTCACACCGTCCCCTGCTAACCTGTTCTGATATTCAATGGCTCTTGTTACCCAGGAGTTCTTTTTTAAATCATTATCTGAAATCCGCATTGCTCTCCTGTGAGCAGTATTTTTTTCTGACTTTCCTCTGTTTATCCTCAGGGGACATAAAGAACATATGGCAACTATCTCTCAAGTAATAATCCTTCATATTTTGGAAATACATGTTACACAAGATTTTTCCTCTCTAACCTTTTATTCTTCAGGCTAAATAATACTAAGAAGTTTAGGCTTTCTTTATGATCATTTCTTCCCAGGGCGATGGTGCAAACTGAGTCAAATTCAGCTCGTAGGACTTGGATGAAATCTATATTGAAGTCACTGGTTTGAATTAGTGAACAGTATCGATGTCAAGTTTGCCTGTTAGGTACAAATTAAAGAATAAAATGATGACGACCCTTTTGCGAACAACTCTGTGCATCTTTTGTATCCTGAGAACACTTATCAAAACTAATAGATGAATAATACATCTTTCAGAAGAAGAAAACTGATGGACAAAGGGGTGAAAATGTAGCATTTATCTCTTATGGCCGATGCCTGGCGTATATCAACTCAATTCATATTTGCATGAATTTATGAAAGCAAGAATGAAAAAATATATACTCAGATATAAAATTAGCAATATTATTTTTAAAAGGTTGTTAAAAGTCAAGGCCAGTCCGTTGGGCTGTTTCTTAAGAATGTGATATTTTACTTATATTAATATATTCAGAAACACCCAGTGGTGTTAAAAGGTCTGAAATGGACAGGATTTGGCCTTTTAGTGAATGTTGCCTCCACTTTCTTTCTCTAGAATTTATTCTATCATTTTATGACAGTCTTAATAAAGATTATTGAAAGACTCTGGGCATTAATTTATCAACCAGTATTTGTTTCAGGCCAGCTAAAAGGTTGGCACCATGTTCCAAGGGGAAGTTAAGTAAGCACAAAATCACAAACTATTCAAGTTGTTAAAGCTGCTGATTTAAGCCAAAATAGTAATTCTCTTGACAGCATAACAGTGAATGTTTACATGGCATGACCTCTTGCCAGGCACTGTTCAAGCACTTTCTACATCACTATATAATTTTTTTAATATTTACAACAACTCATTAAACGGATACTATTATTGTCCTTATTTTACATGTGAGAAATGAGAATTCACTAAAGTCATATAGTTAGTAAACCATAGAGTTAGGATTTAAATCTGGGTCCAAACCCTGTATGTTCAACCATTATTCCATGAGAGAGGTCTTCCAGGCTCCCCTTGAGTAATCTGAAGAGTGAGATGTGTATTATCTTTTTTGTTTTTCTCAATCAGTTGAGGTTTATTGATCTAGAGCTTGAGGGTGTACCCAAAATAAACATGAGTCACGGAAATCCTCTGTGGCCTGAGTTCTCCCTGAAGAAGGCTTTTCAGGAGGCTTGGTACTTATACATTTCCTTAGGAAAGAAAAGGTGTGTAGGAAGAGTTGGGGAGAGGCAGAAGAATGATTACTCTCATATTGTCTTTGTTCTGTGCATGAGAAAATAAGGATTATTAGTGTGAAGTCTAATAGACATGTCCTTGTTTTATGGGAGAATATACATCTTTTTCTTAAGGTATTAAGATTAATTTTTTTTTTCATAAGTTGTTAAGGGTACAGGTGGCATTTGGTTACATGAATAAGTTCTTTAGTGGTGATTTGTGAGATTTTGGTACACTCATCATCCGAGCAGTAAGCACTGCACCCTATTTGTAGTCTTTTATCCCTCACCCTCCTCCCACTCTTCCCCCCAAGTCCCCAAAGTCCATGTATCATTTTAATACTTTGCGTCCTCATAGCTTAGTTCCCACATACCAGGGAGAACATACAATGTTTGGTCTTCCATTCTTGAGTTACGACATTTAGAATAATAGTCTCCAATCTCATCCAGGTCACTGCAAATGCTATTAATTTATTCCTTTTTATGGCTGAGTAGTATTGCATTGTATATATATATATATACATATGCATCACAGCTTCTTAATCCACTTGTTGATTGATGGGTATTTGGGCTGCTTCTACAATCGTGCAATTGTGAATTGTGCTGCTATAAACATGGTGTGCAAGAATCTTTTTTGAATAATGACTTCTTTTCCTCTGGGTAGATACCCGGTAGTGGGATTGCTGGATCAAAATGTAGTTTTACCGTTAACTGTTTGAGGAATCTCCACACTAGTTTACATTCCCACCAGCAGTGTAGAAGTGTCCCCTGATTACCACATCCACACCGACATCTACTGTTTTTTGATTTTTTAATTATGGCCATTCTGGTGTGCATTATCTTTTACTAGAAAACTCTTCCTCCTGTTGAAATGGAATCTTTCTTCCCATACCTTTCCTTTATCAGTCTAATTTCACTACCTGGAGGAAGATGGAGATTATTTTCTGCAGAGCAGAATCTGGATCTGAAGACAGCCTTCAAACTCCTCTAGAAATCATTTTTTTCAGAATTAACATTCTCTCCTTCAACTGCCACATATGACATTTTTGTTTTATTTATTTAGCTTTGCAAAACTTCCCTATCCAGAAAAGGATAGTAGATAGTTCACACAGATATACACAACAGACAAGCAAGATAATATATATACCTCCAGGGTTTGTGGCATCAATAGATTTGATAAACACGCCTTTTGTGTCTTCATTAGAATAATAGATAAATGAGTTAGGGCTGTACAGAGTATAAATCCCAGCAGCATACCCCTATATACCCCACCTAGAATTTCTCAAATATCCAGGCCACATCTTTCTGTCTTAGCTACAATGTTAATTATCAATTAGCATGTTTATGTCACAATGTCCTATGACAGCATTTTTCTCTAGGATCTAATAACCCAGTAACCTTGGATGCCAGTGTTATTTAGTGATATGGAAGTGGATTTTGGATTCAAAATGTATGCTAAAGCTTTGCAATAATAGACAACTTAATTTCTGAGCTTCAGTCTCCTTGTCTAGCAGAGACCACAGGTATCACACACCTTCTTAAGGCTAGCCGTAAGGATTAAATATGATGTACATGTAAAATTCTTAGCAGATAGTAGGTGCTTAATTATGATGGTAGATATTTGTCAAGAATGACTCATTTGACCAGGGGAGAGCTAATAAATGTTTACCTAATAATTGGCTCTCCGAGGGAAAAAGCTCTGGTTTGGAGCATTTGATGATTTCTCTGGTATAAACAGTCCCACCAAAGTTTTTGATCTATCATTATGGCTTCATGGAAGGTGGAGTTGGGTAGCAATATATCCAGTCCAATGGTTCTTGGGAGCCAGTGCCAGCCAGCACCAGCTTCCCCCTGTGTGTGGCCCATGCTACACTTATATTCCCACTCACAAGTAAGATTGCAGCATTAATATGTGAGCGAAAAGATACAAAGAAAAAAAGATTTCCATTACAAAGAGCTCCTGCCAGGTGCTGAGAGTCCTTGAAAAAGAGATGGTTATTTTCGTTACATTTATAATTGTGAAGCTTCTTTTGCCTGCTCTGGTATGGAAGCACCAGTTATTCTTTCCAACTGAGCTTGGTTTTGTCTTTCTTTACCTCTCTTTCCCTCACCCTCCCTCTTCCAACACATGCTTCATTACCAAGGAAAGTAAGGGATTTTATGAGAAATTCTAAGGTTTGAACACCTAAATACCCATCTTCTTAGGATAGGTAGCATCCAGCATCCAGGTAAGAGTTGGGTATAAAAGGAAACATTTGTCTGCCCAAAGACAGCAGCATCAGAATCTTGGCATAAGAGAAACAGCCTTGTTTAGTATGTGGCTGTTTAAGTATTCCTTGTGAGGACGAAAGTCTGACTGTGCTCATTTTCATATTTTAAGTCATCATCAATTACACATTTGTAGGCATATTTCTTGTGGGCTGCCTCCAGTGGCTGTCAGTGAAACCAAGCAGCTGTTGGGTAGATATGGAAGAAAAACACCTTGAATGTTACACTTCTGATTGCTTCTCCTGGCACAGGTAGAGGTCCTTTTGCACAGGGAAGGAAACGACAGGCATGCATCCAGGTTCCTTTCTAGCTGTCTCTTTAGAAATCACTGCTTTTTGGACAGTCCTGAAAGCATGACACAGCTGAGATTTGGTATATGTACACACACAGCATCATATTTGATTTTGTCGCTCACTTCCTTCTGGCAATCCTTTGGCAGGTGGTATCAGATTCTTCTCTCTAAAGTGCATTACCAGCTGAGATTTCCCTTTGTGCTTAGTAAATATTTAGGCATTGTAGATTGCATTAGCAATGATTCCTTTTATGTTTCAAAGGCTGGAAAATTTTTCTTCCTTGACACTTCACTGTCATTGATTCGGGAAAGTGGTATGAGCCAAGTGGACACTGGGCAAGGAATTAAAATTTATAATTGCCACGAATAGTATCATTTCCTTAGCTGCTTCCTTGTCCTTGAAAATGGAATGCCTTGTAGCTTGGGGATGTAATTTTAGGGTGGCTGTGCTTTTGTGATATTTCATTCAATCCATTTAACAGTATTATTTTTCAATTCTAATTAATATTGATGTTTTTAATATGTATCTTAAAACTATAGTTTTTGAACGAAGAAGGCTTACAATAGACTCACCAGCAAAGGTGACTAGAGGTCTGCAAGAGTGATCATGGATAGAGCAATTTAGATGAACTTCCTCCTGAATTGCTGCCCAAAAAGTTTGTTAGTCAATCTTATCACCATAGTTAAGCACAAAGTTAATGGAAATAGGGCTCTATAATTTTGATGTAAAACATCAAGTACCTTATAATTATCATCATCATCCATCTTTATCCACCATCATCCATCACCATTATTATTGTATTTTTATTGCTTGGATTAATCCAGTCCTAATAGAGCATAATGATATGGAAATTATTTAATTACATTATAAGTACAAACTCTATCAAGTCAGAAATCATGTAGTCCTATGACAGAAATCCAGTAATATCACCTCCTGGTAGGATTAGCTATATATGCCTTTAAGATATAGAACTTAAACATGCAGAGGGATATGTAGATTGTCTGACAGCTGACTTTTCTTCCATTTCTCCATGTTTCTATGTTTAATTTTGCCTCTATGTCGAGGAATCTCCAGCACAGTGTTTAGAAGAATCGCTTAAGCTCTTCCTGAGTATAAACATTCTGGTGCTTCATCATTGTAGATCCCTGATAAGGCTCTTGGAATCTCTATTTTTGACAAGCATGTCAAATGCTTCTAATAAGTTGTCTGGAAGGACATGCCTGGAGGAACATGCCACTCCGCCCTCATAAAAGGCATCCATTTTTCTGTCTGTTTTTGTTGTATTGCTGCCCAAATGGAATGTGACTATCAATACATAATAATTTCAATTACTAATATATAAATTATTAGAGTTAATTTGTATCAAGTTATACTTATCATTAGTAATGAATAATAATGATGATGAATGATAGCAGATGTATACATGTGCCTCCAATGCAGATGCTCTTAAAGGATTTGCATGTATTAATTTTCACAAGGGCCTTCTGAGGCAGGTAACATCATATCCCCATTTTTTAGAGGAGAAAACTCAGCTGAAGGAGGCTAGTCACTGAATCACAGAAGGAAGAGAGCAGGCTCTAGAATCAGGTGGCATGGGCTGTAGGTCTGCCTGTAACACTTACCAGTTGTGTGTCAATGACAATCCTTCATCACTTCTTGGCTGTAAAGAAAAACTGGGGATACAGCTAGTACTACCTGCAGAGGGGTGGTGAGAATTTCAGGAGCTGGAGTATGCAAGTTAAAGGCTAGCCTGGAGAGTAGGCATGCTCAAGAAATGTTAACTGTTACCACCTTCTGTTGTGACAGCCCTGCCTTTCCAACACCTTTTCTAATGAGTTATTGTCAGTAACATGCCAGTGTTGCTTTCTGAACTGTGACTATCTTTAGCTAGTAAGGCTTGGTGTCTTTTTTTTTTTTTTCAATTTTCTTTTCTTTTTGAACAATGAAGAACATTCAATTTTCAATTAATCTTAATAGGCACACATACAAATATTAGGCCTAATTAATAACCTTATTACCTAATGAGAAAGGCAGAATGCATTGCACATAACCAGGAAACTAACGTACAAGTCTTAGTGTTCATTACTGCTGTGAAATTCATTCACATGTTTAGCAGAAAAGAAAAACACCAAAATCATTGAGCTCCTTTTTGCTACCAGATCAAGTTACAGACCTGAGCTTGTTCATAAACTTTCCCACATCCAGGGGATATCTCCTAGCATACCATCCCTCCCCAGCTGCTTCCTGGTCCTCTTGCCTCTGAGGCAGGCTCACAAACCCTGTGAGTTTTGAAATTATTTTCACCTGCCAGCATCAACGAGCAATCCTCTGCAAGTCTCCTCCCTATGTTCATTTCCCAGCTCCTTGGGTTATGGTTCTCAGTACTTAAGTGTCATTAGCTTCACCTGGGATTTTTTTTTTTAATAAATGGAAATTCCTTAGTACTAAATTCAGCCATGGAGCTCAGGGATCTGAGAAGTACCACCCCACCCCAAGTGAAGATGACATAGCCAGTTCTCATACTTCTCTTAGAAAAACACCAGCTTCCATTGTAGAGAAAACCAAAAATGCACGTGAATGGAAATTTGGGACATAATAAGACAAAAGAGACTGAGGTAGGAACTGCAAACATTTTGAAGGAAAATGAGGCTTTCCCTTCTGAGGATTTCATATTAACAACTTGTTCAAGGAAAGGGAATTTGCATCAACGTTCAGAATGGGACAGTGAGGAAGTGGAGTTGAATCTGAGAATATGAATAAGCAAACTGCTCTGAAGATGAGCATGTGGCATAAGGAAAATTGCCACTGGAATATTCCCTCTCTGCTTCCCTACCTCCTCTCTTTACTTCTTTGGCCCATTCTTTCTGCCCCAGCCTGCCACTAAAGTTCCTACTTAGAACGAACCAAGGTACCAGGGGATTGTTGCATATGCATAAGAATTGTTCTTAGAAGCCTCTGGGTTTGTTGATACGGAGGATCCCTATGGCTCCTTGATGATAATTCAGTTGTGAAGGTATAATATTGAGAAGCTAAAGTTTTTATAGGATATGCATTTTAAATTTTATTTAACAAATATATAAAAAGCACTATTCTATGAGTTTTGAAAATACTAACACGCTGAATCTTCTTAACTACATTGTGGAGTACGTAGTATTATTATTCCAGTGTTACAGATGAGGAAACTAAGAAGTAACTTGCCCAAAAGGTATAAAGAGGAGGGGACAAGGTAATTGCTCTATACTTTAAAAGAACCAGATTATCATATTTGTAGAAAGAAAGACTACATTTTGAGTCTATCCCAAAGAGTGTTATTTGAAGTAATTACAATGTGTAGCTCTGCAAGAATTGGAACCCACAACTCAAAACGATTTAAACTGTTCTGGAGGCAAAGCTAACTCTCTGGGAGGTTTTCTTATGATGATGATAAATATGTGGGGCCATTTAATTCAGGACAGTTCCTGGATTTATGGAAATGTGCATATGAGGTACGATTAAAGAATGGAAGTTCATTCATTAGACTCTATGCCATCATGGTTCATTTTTCTCTAAAGCTAAGCCAAGAACATCCGTACCCCAATTTTTTATTTTCTTGGCCAAAAGGGCTCAAATACTATCTCACACTAAGAACATTGAAATATTTACCAAAGATCTTCTTTTAGCCAAGAATATTTCTTCATTGCAATGCCTCTGAACATCTTCCTGAATCAATTAATATTCATCTAAACTTTTATTTTCTATGACTAAGTAACAGTAATATTCATAATAACAACTGGCATTCAGTGAGCTCTTACTCTGTGTGGTCACCATTTTGGGTGTTTTTTCCTATATTCTATTATATAAAATAGCATAACTTACTGTGATTAACTCAATTTTATTGGACATAATAGTTATTTTTCAATTTCTGTTATGACAAAAGATGTTTTATCAATCATATCTATAGGTAAACTATGTAAAAGTGTTTGTAATTATATCCTTAGAATGAATTTTCAGAAGCAGAATTGCCAGCATGAGAGTATACTTTTAAAAAATTTCAGTATATTTATCAATTTTCCTGCCAAGAATATTATACCAATCTATATTCCCACCAACAACATAGCAAGACTTTTATGAAAAGTATTTAAATTAATGAATTGCTAGTTAGCAACCTCTAAGTTTTTTAAGGTATTGTCTAGCAGTCTTTATAAAAATATCCAGAGGTCCAATCACCTGTTTCCTTATAAGAGGAAATCAAGGGTATACAGTATTTCAGTCTGTGTATAATGCACTGCTATGTAATTACTAGGGAAACTTCTCCAAAAGTCACAATGGGTAGTGTTAGAATTCTCTGAGTAAAGTTTCTAGTATTTGAGAGACTCACATTCCGTCATCATTTAAATCATTAAGGTCTTAGTTCACATGTTAAATTTAGAGAGTTTTCCCTCCTATCTCATCTAAAATAGTCTTCTTGAGGTCTCTTCCATTACTCTGTCTTGTTTTCATAGCACTTACTAATTATCTTTGTTACTTTATTGCTTTTCTCCCCATCATAATATATGCTTCTGGGAGTCAAGAACTCTTATACCAGTCATTTTATCCAAAGACATAAAATAGTGTTTGACACATAAAAGACATTTATATATGATGAATCAGTGAATGAGTGATGGATGAATAAATATTGGTCCTCTTAAATCCCACAGTCCAGTGTTTGCTATTTGTGTATAGCTGTTAGTCTGCAGTACAGCACTGGTAAGGGACAAAATATGCATACCGGGCAAAGAAATACTTGTGACTCTGTGATACTCAATTTCATAGACGAAGATAAGCAAGGAAGAGCCAGTTATTAGAGTATCAATGACATTGATCCTTTAGTTATAAGTGTAAGTGAATTTCCCCTTGAATTTACCCTATGAGTTGCTATTTAATGGTGTTAGACAGTTACAGATAAGTTTGGCAGAACTTTTCCCTTTGTTTCCTTAAGGGTTTTGCCCTTGGGTAACCATCTTAATCAATTTCTTCAGTCCCTGTCTTCCACGGATAAAGTCTTAGAGAGCTATAAAAGATCCTAATGTCAACTTCTCTTAAGATTTTATTGTCTAATAATGGGTGTTCTGAGAGACATTATTTTGAGATCAAGTGCTAAAGATTTACACTTTAACTAGGAGAATATGCTTGTTTCACTAGGACAGATATGTTTCTCTATGGTATCCCCAGCACTTACAGTAACTGGCACATAGGAAGCATTAAGAAAATGTTGAATAAATGAACAAGATAATCAAATTCTATCTTATCAAGAAACCCATTTGGGATCTATTATAGGTTCTGGGTAATTCCTCTGAGCATCAGTAAGAATCAATGCAACTAACTCTCTGGCTTATATCTAATTTGAACTGCTGAGTGTGGGCAGTAGAAATTATTTCAGTAGAAACTTAGCTGGCTTGGATTTACGAGATATTATTAGTCTCATTAAGAAAAATGTCTACCAACTTCCCCAATACTTTAGGAAGCTCATTTTCTTCAAAAGCTTTCTTTGAGATTTCATATAGCGCTCCTTGGTTGTAATAAACACTCCTGACTTCTGCATATTTGCTCTTTACCCAGCAATGATGATTAGATCAGTTACTTTGTCACCTTCTAATTCATTTATTTTGGATTATGCAGCTTGTATAAAACAATAGAGTCACGTTGATACCATAAAGTCTCTTCGTAGTATTTGTTTGATGGGATCATGGTATTCTTCATTGGGCTGGTAATCCCTATACAGCTTAGAGAAACACAGGGCTCTTTACATGTTCCTTTTTTCTTTTCTGTTTTAAATTTTATCACTTGGTTATTTTTGCCATCTGCTCTGATTGCCTCCTTACCCAAATCTAAAATTCCTATAGAAAATAAAAGAAAATGGGGTCTCTACTCTCCCTCAAAATAATATTTTCTTTGGACAGGTATGTTAATTTCTTCATATGTAGTGGTAAATGGTCCGGGTTTCAGAACCAAATAGCCTAAATTTGTGTCCTGACTCCACTACCCCCTATTATTGACTTTGGCCAAACCAGTTAACCTTTTCGTGCCTCAGCTTTCTCATGTTCAACATGGGGCTATTAAGAGTACCTCTCCATATTGTCATTGTGAATTATGAATCAATACATAAAATGAACTTAGAAGAATGACTGGCACATCACAAGTGCTCAATGTTAAATCGTTTTTATTGGGAAGAAATGGAAATACTTCCTTGTTTAATGCTGGAGAAAAGAATCACTAACCCATTGCATCTCTAAGATGATGATGATAGGCCGGGCGCGGTGGCTCACTCCTGTAATCCCAGTACTTTGGGTGGCCGAGTCGGGTGGATCACGAGGTCAAGAGATCGAGACCATCCTGGTCAACATGGTGAAACCCCGTCTCTACTAAAAATACAAAAAAAAAAAAAAATCGGCTGGGCATGGTGGTGTGTGCCTGTAGTCCCAGCTACTCAGGAGGGACTACAGGCAGGGACTACAGGCAGGGGAATTGCCTGAACCCAGGAGGCGGAGGTTTTGGTGAGCCGAGATCGCGCCATTGCACTCCAGCCTGGGTAACAAGAGCGAAACTCCGTCTCAAAAAAAAAAAAAAAGATGATGATGATAATGGCTGCAGTCGCCATTTATTACATGCCTACTGTGTGCTAGGCCTGAGCTCAATTCTTTGTCCTCCTTATGTCAGTGAAATCTCAACACAGTGAAGTATTATTATTATTCCACATTATCAATGGGGAAACAGGAGACCCCAAAGATTGAGTTCTTTCTCTAAGGTTAAACAGCTGTTAAGTGATGGAATTCAGAAGTGAATCCACTTCCATCTGATTTTAAATTCTGTCCTCTTAATTGTTATGTCATGTCACCTCTACAGTCTTCAATAATTGAGACTTAATCTTCTTTGATTATTAAAATCCAGTGGCTATTCCAGAGGATTTCAAAATCCTTCATGACTTTCAAAAGCAATCGAAGTCCTGAAAACAAAATTGTTGTGAAGTCTATCAATGTAACCCAAAGCAAGATAAACACGTTTTAAAGACTTTCACAGATAAGACTCCCCTACCTCGCACCGTTATGCAAACAGTGTGATTTTCCCTGGTATTGCTCTGAACATTAAGGAATTAAAACACTGAGGCTGGATTTGTCAAGAGACCTATTTTTGTTTTGTTATGTTGTAATAGCTGTTGTTTCTCATGTCTTTCTTTTTCCTTCATTCTACTTTTTCTTTCTCCAATCTTGGCTTAAAGGGCAACTTCCTGTGCATGTTCAGGAATCTGTGGCAAAGGGAACAAGTACGATAATTTGTCTGCTACCGTTTGGATGTTAATATCGTCTCAGCAGCCAGGAAAACAGACAGAGCCCCTGTGAGCATCATTGTGTTTGGGCTGCGGCTTCAGTTGCCAAAGTGCAGTTTTTACTGTTGGCATTTCCACCACCTGCTGTGGGTAATAACCATCTAAAGGACAAATCCACTTGTCTGTGATTTTTCTTTCTAGGCTTCTTTGGAGAAAGACTATGAAGTGATTTATTCCTCTGTACATATGAAACTGCAGTGTATTCTCCGGTGCCTAGTTTTGGCCTCTGATACTCTGTGTTCTCAGGTTAATCCACTAACTTGCCTGGGGGAAAAGGGACAGGAAAGATGGATGAAAGTGTTACGAAAACAGTGATGAGAAGTATCTTAAGAAATCCCAGCCACTGCCTCTTCTTCCCTGTTCCCACCTGCTCCTGAGAAGTCCTTTAGGAGAAGCCAGGCCTGTTAACAGCTATACTTTATACCTGTTGTTTTAAATGAGACAGTGTTTCCTCACTATGTGGATATAATAAACAGTGAAGCTGTCTTCTTATATCCCCCTGAAAAGGAGGCAGACACACAAGCACTACGCAAATGGTTTCGTGCTCAAATGAGTGTTGGCAATGCTGGATAAAACAAAGTGAAGTAGATCTTTCCATTGCAGGCCTTCTCAGAGCCTTAAAAAATATTCTAACATATTTTTGAATCTCTAGGAGAGATATATAGTATGCAACATTCTCCAAATTTATTTGACTTTGATATGTTTGTGGTTTTTTGTTTGTTTGTTTGTTTTTTAAGCAGCTTGAGGGACAAAAGTTCTATAGAACATACTTTGGCTAGATTATTTTCGATGCATTTTTGCAATTTGGTTTATAAACTTACCTTGGAGGTTGGGCCAATTGTCTTGTTAGTTCGGATAAAATATATTTTTCAGGTTGCAAGTGTCTTTTCAGTGGTTCTGAAAAGATACTACAAGAATATTATCTTGTGATGACACTATTTTCTTCCCCACCTCTGTTTTTCCCCGGTCTTCAGAAATATTCAAGTATACCTAAGAAGAGGAAACTGGAGTGGTAGAGGTGTATGCCTCTGTAGACAGACAGGTGTGTTAGTTACATTGTATGCAAGTACTGTGTAAGTGGGCCTTATTAATGAGATCCCAAGAAACCATCAAAAAAGAACAAACCCCAAATTTCTCTTTGTGTACATTTCGAAAGTGTTTTTCCTTTTCTATTCACAAGCTTAATTTATCATGCTCATGAAACCAACATAAATTTATGGAGGCAGAACATAATACAGTAAAAAGACAATGTGATCCTTTTAATATGACATTTTTAATACACCATATCACAAATTACTTCAAAGAAACAAAAGAATAAGGAAGAACTTAGGAGATTCTTAAAATAGTACATAGCACATTTCAGAACTCATGTGTCAGAGCTTCCCTGATGGGCCCAAGTCCTGTCTCCGCTCATTCTTTCAAAATGTTGTCAGCACCAGTTCCAAGAGGAGAGACTGACCCTTGTGATGTCCATAATATAAAGTGTTCACGTGACCACATGGCATTTCCATTCTTGGAAAGCTACGCTACTTGGTCCTAAGAGCTCAATCATAAAGATGTGTTTTTATTCCCTTCAAAGTCAATTAATTTCATGAAATAATGCTGAAATAAAAACGCTTTATTGTTAAGCTTGGTGTAGTCATAACCACACATAGCTGTGTTCTGTCATATGTAAATTGAACTCTGTCATATCAATTTTTCAGGAGGCTCTCAGTTAAATTTTCTTAAGTCTTGCTGATAATGGATGTAATGCATGCATTGCCCTGCGGTGTTCTACATATTACTGTCTCATGGCATATATAGAGAGAAGGTGGCAGTGAGGACAATTCTGTGCTCACCTGGAAAATTTTCCACTGGCACAGGAAAGACAGATGTCCCATTTCTAGTTGATAAAGTGCCCAGACTGTGCCTTAGAGGCCAAACGTGGAGGGAACTCAAATTGCCTTTTTGTTTATTCTAAAGCGGTCTTTGTTTCAGAAAGCAGGATCTGAAGAAATATGCTGCAAGTCAGGATGACTATAGTTAGCAGTAATGTATTATATAGTTTCAAATAGCTGAAAGGAGGATATTGAATATTCCCAACACAAAGAGATGACAAATATTTGAGATGATGGATATGCCAATTACTTTGATCTGATCACTATACATTTACACGTATCAGAACATCACTATGTGCCTGATAGATTATATATAATACTTTGTCAACTGAAACAAATTAGAAAAAAGCTTACTTGTCTTTTTGCTAGATCTGGATGTGGATCCAGCTGAATATAATTTTTTCCCAGTTCTGTGAATAGGATGTAAGTCTTGGTTTCTGTGCTGTAGTGTGCGTTATACTTTTGCCTATCTTTGTTGGTACTTCTGTGGGAAGGAGACAGGGGCTCTGTCAGAGGTTGTTAGCTTGTTGACATTTTCAGCCACAAATTCTTCATTTGTTCTTATAAGTTTTCTCATTTCTTTGAATTTTCCATTAACGTTCAATCTTTCACTTATATGAAAGATTTTTTTCTTCCTCCTGTTTTTCCTCTTCCATACTTGTTCCAAATTCAGGAGGCAAATAATGGTAATTGAAATTTCTAGGAACACATTTGTGAGCTTAAAGTCCAGAAAGGTTAGAGGCAATCTTTATTTTGAACTGTAGCTATGTTTTAATTCCTTCAGGAGACTAGCACTCCTCAGGGATACTGAGACTGGCACTGGTGCTATTGGATATTGAACAGAGTGAACATAAAGTATTCTCCTGTATTAAGATTATTTTCAAAAGAAAGCTCTATTTTGTAGTTACTGTCACTTTTCTAAAGATAAAGCTTTCCTGTAGCTGTGGGTCTCCACAATATTGATGGCCCATTCCAGCACTATTTAAAGGCAGGGCTTTCTCATACTTTTTATAATATTTGCACCTTGTTCAAATAATATTTATTAAATGATCTAATAAATTCAACAGCACTTAGAAACAATAGAGATGGAAAATGAAGTTGTGGAGTCTGTGAAATGTGTGTGTGTATAGTATGATATATTGTATATATAATTATATTATATATTAATTATACATATAGTATGTATAATTATAGTATGTCTACAATACTATATATATAGCGTGTGTGTGTGTGTGTATGTGTGTATATAGTATTTTCTATATTATATATATATATACACATACTACTCAAGCCTGGGAAATTTACAGAAGAAAGAGGTTTAATGTTCTCACAGTTCCAAGTGGTTGGGGAGGCCTCATAATCATGGCAGAAGGCAAAAGGTAAAGGCAGTCTTACATGACAGCCAGCAAGAGAGGGAATGAGAGCCAAGTGAAAGGGGGAACTCCTTATGAAATCGTCAGATCTTGTGAGACTTATTCACTACCACAAGAAAAGTATAGGGGAACAGCCCCCATGATTCAATTATCTCCCAGTGGGTCCCTCCCGCAACACAAGGGAATTATGGGAGATATAATTCAAGATGAGATTTGGGTGGGGACACAGCCAAACCATATCTCATATATATATATATGAGGGGGGGAGATTGATAAAAGTTATAGAAGTAAATGTTAGAAAACCATTTTGTAAAGTTGGAAAGTAGAAACAGAAGAACAAAACTGAAAGAGATAAGTGTTTTCACTAGTGTTTTTTTCTGGTGTGACTCTTCCCCAGATTATTCTGGTTATCCATGGCTGTGTCACAGACCACTCCAAATTTCATGGATTAAAAATGACAAGCATTTTATGATGTCATGGATTTTGAGGGCCAGACATTTGGACAGGGCACAGTGAAGATGGTGAGGATGGTTTGTCTCTGTTCCCTGATGTCTGTGATCTCAACTGGGAAGAACTGAAATGCTAGAAGTGACAGGCATGGCTGAGACCTAGAATTACCTAGAGGCTTCTTTATTCATGTGTCTGTGTCTGAAGCCTGGAACGGGATGATTTGAAAGCTGAACTTAGCTGAGATGGTGTGGCTTTTCCATGTGACTCAGGCTTTTCATGCATGATGGCTGGGTTTCTGAGAGATACGTCCTGAAAGGAAGTATCTGGAAAGGGAGCCTTCCAAGAGAACCAGGTGGAAGCTGCATTGCCTTTTCTGACCTAGCCTCAGGAGGCACACAGTGACATCTCCACCACATTTCATTTGTTACATGCAAATCACTCAGGACAAACAGATTCAAAGAGAGAGAGAAGGAGCCTCACTTCTTGGCACAGGGGAGAAAAGGTCACATTGCAAAATAGCGAGTTGAATGGAAGATGTTACACCTAAATTTTGAAAAATATATTTCTCTACGATATTGTTTGGTCATCTGATAAAAGAGTAAAAACTTATGTACCTTTGTAATATTTCATTGAGAAGTGTATCAGGCACTTTATCTTGCTAATGTAAGATGGCTCACTTAAAAATGTTCTATATTTGAAACACTGCCTTTCTTTATGTTTCTAAAGAGTGCTTTAAGGTAATATATAAGGACCAATCAATATTACTTTTTTTCATTTGTGTAGCTTATTTAACTGTAACTATTTAATAAATATTGTAGGTACATTATGTTGGTCCATTTTGTGAGCCTATAAAGGAACACCTGACGCTCAATAATTTATAAAGAAAAGAGATTTAATCGGCCCACTGTTCTGCAGGCTGTATAGGAAGTATGGTGATGGCATCTGCTTAGCTTCTGGTGAGCCCTCAGGGAGGTTTTACTCATGGTGGAAGGTGAAGAAGGAGCAGCACATCACATGACAAGAGTGGGAGCAAGAGGAACGGTGGGGTGCCACACTCTTCCAAACAGCCAGAACTCACAGGAACTTGCAGAGAAAACTCACTCATGACTAAGAGGAGGGCACCAAACCGTTCATGAGGTTCATTGCATCCCCGTGACCCAGACACCTCCCACCAGGCTCCATCTCCAACATAACGGATTACATTTCAATGTGAGATTGGAAGGGAACAAACCATCCAAACCATATCAAATATCATAGAAGAAAAAGTAAGAAACATATGCGAACATATAAGTGAGAAGATAAGCTAATGAATTATCAAAAAGTAGAAATAGTAATGTCCAGGCAGGTTAGCATACACAAGTGATGTTCTAGTGGTTCTCAGTCTTTATTGCACAATGTAATCATCTACAGAATTAAAATCAAGTCAAAACAAAAAGCTTTGGTACCCTGCTTCTTCCCCTAGAAACACTGATTTAATTGGTCTAAGGTATAGATCAGGCATCAACATTTAAAAGCTCCTTAGGTGATTCTAATGTGCAGCCAATCTTGAGAATTATTGCTTTAAACACTTTGTAAACTGTATGAAAAAAGAAAAAGATGTTTAATTATAACGTTTAGTTACATGACTGCACTTTTATCAATAAGATCTAAATTCTAATCTAAACAGACATTCATTTGCCTCTTCCCTCTTCAACAGATTAGTTCCCAGCGGACACTGTTGGATTCATATCTAGTGTGTAGATAAAGCCCACACACCAATATTCAAAGCAGAAAGCTGAAAGGGGCCTGTTTCCTTAATAATATCATTGAACCACTGAAATATTGACCTCATAATTGCTCTCATGTTGACTTCTGAGAATATAGAATGTTTTTCTTTTGTTTCGACTAGATGTTGGAAAATTCTGTAATTAGTACCCACAAGTATATGAAATGTTCCTGTGTATAAACACATTTTCTTGATTGTGTGGTCAGTCTGCTGGACAGATCCACTATGAATTCAGACAGATGTGGGTTTGAATCCTGGCCCTGCTACCTTTAATAAGTTTAACAATCTTATCTCATGATGCCTTGCTGAATCTGTCCCACTGACCCTGACTGATGGATGAAAAGAGCACTCAGACACAGGTATGCAGTGTAAGGGCAGCTAGGGGACTGCCCGACTCTAATAGCCAAAGTGCAGCCTGGAGAAGTGGCGCTGCATGCTTTTATTCAATTCAGGCACAATGCTGAAAGCCGGGTGCAAACACAATCTGTAGGTAATTAACATTTATTGTTCCCCTTTCAGGGAAATGTCACTCTCGTGGATGTTCAAAGGTCAGTTCCCGGACAACTTCAAACAAACAAGCCTGATCCAGATAACTTCCCCTTCACTCCCTTGCACAGACTTCTCACCCTCTGCCTCAGGGTTAGAGAGCAGCTGCCTTCAGCTATTCTCTCCCCCTCCCCACCAAAGCTAAGCAGAGCCTTCCGACCTTTCAGACAGAAGGCCTGCTCCTTTCTCTATAGCTTCTCCCGCCACTCTGACAGATTTCCTACAATGCCTCCAAAAACTGGGAGAATATAGAGTACCTGTTTCAGAAAATGATTTTAGGAATTAAAATCATCCATTTTTTCATTCAGCAAACCTTTGAGCACATGAGTATTCCAAGATTGTGTTCCGCACATGGAGTATATAGACATGAACTAGACAGCCATACTTTGCAGAATGGGAGAGAAAGGCAATAAGTAAGCTAAAGAGGAGAAGACAATGTCATTTTCTGATAGAAGCTGGGATAAAGAAAGGATGAAGCAGAAAAGTGTGATTGGGAGATACTTTAGGTTATTTGAATGGGACAAGTCTGAGACTCAAATGATGAAAGGCAGCTCTGCAAGGACCAGACAAGCGCATCTAAGTCAGAGAATTGCTAATCCAAGAAAAGTCTTATGGCAAAAATAAGATTGGTTTATTTGAGAACAACAACACAAAAGGCCAGAGAGCCTGGATCTAATCAGGAATGTGGTGGAAAGTGAGAAAAGCAAGATTGGATGGGTAGACGGAAGCCTGATTATGTAAGCCAGGAAGAGGAGGTGGGATTCATTGTAATTCTGATGATCATCATTTATAAAACTTTTAGCAAGGCGATAAATTACCTAATTTTGTATATAAACAGGCAAGGGTAAAGGGAGAAGCCTGGTTAGCAAGCTCTTGTAAATAGTCCCAGTGAGATATGATGGTGCCTGTGTTAGGGTGGTGCTGGTGGAAGTGAAAAAATATATATTTAATGCTGCTGTGAACCCAAAACTGCTCTAAAATATAAGATCTATTTTTTATTTTTTAAAAGAATATACATGTAAGTGAAACACATAGATTTATATGGTGGGCACTCAGTAAATGCTATTACACACACACACACACACACACACACACACATTTTTAGAGATAGGGTCTTGCTCTGTCCCCCAGGCTAGAATGCAGTGGCATGATGATACCTCACTGTAACCTTGAATTCCTGCACTCAAACAATCCTCCTGCCTCAGCTTCCTGAGGAGCTAAGACTACAGGCAAACCGTGCCCAGCTAATTTTATTTTTTATTTTTTTGTAGAGATGGGGTCTTGCTATGTTGCCCAGGCTGGTCTCAACTCCTGGCCTCAAGCAATTCTTCTTCCTTGGCTTCCCAAGTGCTAGGATTACAGATGTGAACCGCAGTGCCTGGCCAGTAAATGCTATTTTATTCATAATGTTATCATTACCATTAGTACAACGTGGAAGCAAGATTGGCCTCTGTCAATTAGCATTGCTTTGGTGGAAAGATTTACTAAGTAAAGCAGAGACTTTTCCAAATTGTACCCCTGAAGGTACACTGAGATACTAAGAAGACCTGAATAGCTCAATATCTCTACAAAAGGATTCCATAGACTTTTGCGCTTGAGACAGAGTTTTGCGCTTGTTGCCCAGACTGGAGTGCAGTGGCGCGATCTCAGCTCACTGCAACATCTGCTTCCTGGGTTCAAGAGATTCTCCTGGCTCAGCCTCCTGAGTAGCTGGAATTACAGGTGCCCACCACTACGTCTGGCTAATTTCTGATATTTTTAGTAGAGACAGGGTCTCATCACATTGGCCAGGCTGGACTCGAACTCCTGACCTCAGGTGATCCGCCTGCCTCGGCCTCACAAAGTGCTGGGATTACAGGCATGAGCCACCATGTGCAGCCCCGGTTTGGGACTTCTAAGAGAAAACACAAGGATTCACAACTTCTAATAGACAGTTATTTTTCTTTCTATATCTGATGGTCATATAATTTTAGCATCCCAACACAGTTTTGCCAGAATGGTATGGTTCTCTGATTGTGTTACATTACGTACCACTTCAGCCCAAATTAGTTTAACGATGCTGTAGAGACATAGTTGTTTTCCCACCAAAATGGGGACGAGTATGCAAAAGCAAGATAAACACTATCTTTCAGAGTGTCACATTTGAACAGCATTGGTTTTAAGACCAAGAAAATTCCCACTGCCTTGCTTTGTAAGTATACTTATTAGAAGCTATTTTATAGGTCATATAACTGAAGTGAGTTTATAATTTTGGCAATGGGTCTTCATTGGAATATAGTTTATAATTCCCAACTGAAGTATCTCTGTCTTTCACTTTATGTTGGAAAACTGCATGCTATCTTTATTTCTTAGTTTCACACCTGTAAACTGAGATTCAGATCTGCTTTTCAGTAGGCTATTGCCTTAGAGAAGTCATCCTTTAGCACCTGAAAGACTTTGAAAACAGAGGCTTCTAGGCAGATAATATTTTGTTTACTATGGTTGGATTTTTTTTTTCCTTTTGAATAGACTTCGTTTTGTAGAGAAGTTTTAGGTTCATAGTAAAATTAAGCAGAAAGTACAGAGTTCTCATAAACCCCTTCCCTTTGCCACCACACATGATAGCTTCCCCAATCAGCAGCATTCCATACCTGAGTGGTACATTTCTTACAATTGATGCAACTGTATTGACATGTCATCTCCCAAAGTCCATAGTTTACACCAGGACTCACTCTTGGTGTTGTACATTATTCTCATGTGTCACCATCATAGTATCCTACAGAATAGTTTCATTGCCCTAAAAGTTCTCTGTGCCCTCTTCCTCACTCCATCCCAACCGCGGTCAACTAATCTTTTTACTCTCCCCATAGTTTTGCCTTTTCTAAATGTCATATAATTAGAGTTGTATAGTATGTAGCCTTTTCAGATGGGTATCTTTTACTTAGTAATATGCATTAAGTGTCTTCCATATCTTTTTATGGTTCAATAGCTCATTTCTCTTGATTGCTGAATAATATTCCCTTGTCTGGATATACCACAGTTTATTTATTCATTCACCCGCTGAAGGACAGCTTAGTTGGTTTTAAGTTTGGGCAATCATGAATAAAGCTGCTATGAACACCTGTGTGTACATTTTTGTGTGAACATAAGTTTTCAACTCCTTTGGGCATATACTGAGGAGCACAACTGCTGGATTCTATGGTAAGTGTATGTTTAGTTTTGTAGAAGGTACAGAACTGTCTTTCAGTGTGGCTGTACCATTTTGCAGTCTCACAATCTATAGATGAGACTTTCTGTTGCTCAATATTTCACCAGCATTTAATATTGTCAGTGTTTTAAATATTGACCATACTAATTGATGTATAATGGCATCTCATTTTTATTTTAATTTGTATCTCCCTAATGACAAGTGATGCAGAGAATCTTCACATATGCTTATTACCATGTATATTTCCTTTGTGGTGAGATGTCTGTTCAGATCTTTGGCCATTTTTCATCTGCTGTTTTCTTATTGTTGAATTTTAGGAGTTCTTTATATACTCTGGATAACAATCCTTTATCATTATGTCTTTTTCATATATGTTTTCCCATTCTGGCATATCTTTTCATTCTCTTGACAGTTACATCATGCTTTTAACTATACAGTTAGAGAACAATGAAATAACCAAAGCCCCAGTAATCTTTCTTAGAGATTATCTTCTATTTTTCTGGTTTCATCTGAGTAAAACTGACCTCCGCTGGCTTCCTCTTTCACAATCATTCCAGTGACATGAAATGAACGTGATTAAGAAGTCTTAGTGAATTCGCCAAAAATTAGAACCAGGAGACTTGCATCTCAGTTCTCTACCTAAAGAGAAGGACAGGCAGAAACCAAATGTGTAAAGAGTTTGTCAGAAGTACACCTTGGAGTCAGGGACATTGTTCATTACTCTGCTGAATCTGTCTTATGGATTTTCCCCTCCACATTAATGTTTCAAGGATCTTAGATTTTTGAAGTACAGATTCCTGCTAGGCATTTCTAACTTTTTGTTTTAATATTCTTCTATCCTGTTCATTTACTCTCATTTTTCCTTTTAGAAATTTGCTGCCATCTTCTCTTTCAAAATTCTTTTGACAATCTGAAGGAATGCGGTTATTTATCTCTATGAGCAATTAAATACTTTTAATGGGAATGTCATGTTTTTAAATCACATTTCTTATAAGAAAAAAAAGTGGTGTTTACTCAAATGAATGTAGTGTAATGGTGACCCTGACCCATGAGCAGTAATTGAGATCATGGGAATAAATACAGAACAGCTGGCTCCCTGCCCCTTTCAAAAACAAATCTACGGTTTAGACATTTTTTAGCACTTTGCTCCAACCTCTTCCAGATTATCAACAGTATGCCTGATGATAATGAATCAAGCACTATTTTAAAACACAAAAGGGATTGCCTGTCAGCACTATGGCAAACATAGGATTTTGAACTTTTTGTATGTCTGGCATTTTTTAAGTGAATGTGTTTTAATAATGAGTTATCACATGTGACTTTACTGTGATGTTCAGATACGTTCTATGCATGACAGTGGAGAAGGAATGATGTTACCATGTGTTGATTCTGAATTTCTATTTTATCTCATTCTGGGGTGGAAAAAAGAAAGAA
This sequence comes from Sapajus apella, assembly GCF_009761245.1. NCBI lineage: Eukaryota > Metazoa > Chordata > Mammalia > Primates > Cebidae > Sapajus > Sapajus apella. The sequence goes on along the minus strand of NW_022436960.1, from coordinate 23,662,144 downwards.
AAAAGGAATCATCAGCAACAGGGCAAATTAGAGAGAGCTTGTAGGTACTATGGCAATGGTAAGAGATGAGATAGATCATTACTGTGCCCTTTTCAATTCTTGGGAACAGTCTTCTTTAAACAGTTGTAGCTCCAAGAGTAATTTTTTCCTACTGTGACTGTAAAAAGGAGACCCAGAATTGGGACTAGAAGTCAGGATGTCTTTAGCCTTACTTGGTGGTCAGCTAACTGTGTTATTTTGGACAATGTGTTCTTTTTGGGTATGTTTGTGTTTATCCTCCTACAAAATGGAGATAATGAGAATTGGATTACCATCATCAATATGAGGCACAGATGAGGCATGTGTGAATCACTTGAGGATATATAAAGGCATTTATAACTTTAATAATTATAATACAATAATGTAGTTATTGATTTAGTTTCTTACATATGATACTCTACATATTCTTATTACTTCACAGGGCAGCGCTCACTGGCCAAAGTAATGGTGAGCGGAGGGAATCACTTAGCTTAAAAAGATGCCAAAACCTAGGACCTGTTCAGAGTTATGAATTATACTTTGTTGAGTAGTGTCCCTCCAAAATTCATGTCCTTCCTGGAACCTCAGAGTGTGACCTTATTTGGAGGTCACACTGGAGTCGGTGGGCTCTTACCACCGACTGGGTGGGTCCAGTAGGACTTGTATGCTTATAATAAAAAGGGAAAAGACACAGAGACTGATGCACACATAGAGAAGAACATCATGTGAAGACACAGACACATGCGGAAGTTGGCCAGTGATGATAAAGGCAGAGACTGGAGTTATACAGTAGGGTGGCAAGAATCACCAGAGATTGCTATCTAAAGAAAGTAAAGATTTCTGTCATCGAAAACTGTGGCCATGCTCACATCTTGATTTCAGACTGTGACCCCCAAAACAGTGAGAAATGGTGAGAAAATTAATCTATTAAGACACTCAGTTTGTGGTTCTCGGTTACAGCCACCTAGGAAACTAATACAGAAGTCAAGGAGGCTGCAGAGCCCAGTTGGCCACTGAGGGGCATCCATAGAGGTTACCAAAGTGGAGTGACCAGAACTAGATTTTGGAAGCCAGATATGGAGGCAGGGTTCCAGGAAGCAGGGAGCCTAATGAGGAATAGTCATCAGAAGAGTTCTTGGCAGTCACCTGTTCCAGGTGTCAGTGTTGCTGCCAGTTAATGGACTGAGATAGGTGGGACAGATTCTGGTTTGGGAAAAAAAAAAAAAAAAAAAAAAAAGGCAAACCCTTAAATGCAAAGTAAGATAAAACCAAAAGCCAACATATCTTGTTTTACACTGAAAAAGGAAGCAACAGTCCCTGATCACATAGCTTCCCTCCTTGGCCATAGATAGCCTCATGTGTACTTAATGTCACTCTAGGCTTCTTTCTACTTTGTCTTTCTCAATATAATCCTAAAAGGTAGGGATTCCCAGGAATTATCATGGAACAATTGGCTTATGCTTTAATTTCCCATCACTGCTGTAACAAATCGCCCTAACTTTTGCAATTTAAAACAACATAAAACCTACTATCTTAGACTTTTGCAAGTGAGGAGTCCATTATGGGTGGCACTAGTCTAAAACCAAGGCATCAACACTTTGTGCCCCCTGAATCTAAAATAAAAGTTGAAATTATTTTGAAAAATAAAAGTAAATTAAATATAAATAATGTGTTAGAAACCACTTTGGGTTTCTTTTGGTGGCTCTGAGGCAAATGTTTTCTGCTCATTTGAGTTGTTTTCAGGATTTAGTTTCTTGTTGTTGTAGGACAGAGATCTGTGGTTTTTTGCTGGCTGAAAACTGAGGTTCATTGGCAACTTCTAGAGGCTACTGCATTCCTAGCCCATGGTCCCTTTGTTCCGTCTTCAAAGCCTGCAATCTTCTGCCTCTTTGTCCCTTCTTAAGGACTCATGTGATTAGATTGGCCTCACCCAGATAATCCAGGATTATCTGCCTTTCTTCAGACTGGCTGCTGAACAACCTCAATTCCACCTGCAACCAAATTCCCTTTTACCATGTAGCCTAACATATTCACAGTTCTGGGGATTAGCATGTGGACATCTTTGAGGAGTCATGGTTCTTCCTTCCGCAGGTTATCTGCAGCTGAACAAGGTGACTTCCCATCAGGACTAAGTAGGAAACGCTAAATGTGAGGGTGAAAACAATTTTATCAAAACATGGCAACTGTAGTCAGGCACGGTGGCTCACACCTGTAATCCCAGCACTTTGGGAGGCTGAGGTGCAGGAGATCGAGACCATCCAGGCTAAAATGGTGAAACCCCATCTCTACTAAAAATACAAAAAGAAAAAAAATTACCTGGGCATAGTGGCACGTGCCTGTAGTCCCAGCTACTCAGGAGGTTGAGGCAGGAGAATTGCTTGAACCAAGGAGGCGGAGGTTGCAGTGAGCTGAGACTGTGCCATTGCAGCCTGGGTGACAGAGAGAGACTCCTTCTCAAAGCAAACAAACAAACAAACATGGCAAATGTCAATAGCAAAAACAGAAAGCCAAGCTTCTGTGTAATATGTTTTTTTAAATCTATCCTTTTATAAACTTGCTAATTTGGGAATTAAGTCTACTTAATGGAAAACATTTGATATAAGAACATCAGATATATCTTGAGAGACAATAAATCACTTTATGGACACTGTGGAGGACCACATAGAATTGTTTAGCATCTTATCTTCCGGGCTATTTTTTGGTGGCAGCCTTGAGCACATTAATTGTGAGTTCCTCTTGTTTCTGTTCTAATTGTTCCCCCAATCCCAATGTATCGGAAGTTATTTTAACTTAAGTATTGCTTGCTTAACTCCGTTCACTTACCCCCAGAATTGTTTCATTTCATGTGTTTATTACACTGTTCACGTATCACCTTCTATTTTCATGCACCTCGTAAACAGCCTAAGAGGCGTATTACTGGTAAAGCCTCAGGGTAAACAGGCATTGTCTCCCATTTTGATTTCACCTCTGTTTAATGACTTTATACCACATATGGAGACATACTCATTTAGAGTTTTCCAAAGCAGATTTCAGTCATATTTTGATGTTCTTCCTCTTTTTACATCCATTTTAAAATGAAATATGTATATATTTATATATATATAAACTTTATATGAATGCATATTTATATTTAGAAAGTTTATTTGAAGAAAGCCTATTCATTTATGTAACACTTATCATTGGGCACTTGCTGGGTACCCAGCATCGTTGTAGACACTGGAAGCACACCGGTGATTCCAAAGCTCAAGGGTCCTGTTGGTAGCACTGCCTTCCGTGCATCTTTTTCTTTTCACCTTATACCTTCATGGTAATACTTCCCTGTGTAGGTTGGTGTTTTCTTACCTTGTCACATGCACACCTTTTCTACTCTTTGCGTTATGAAGTTTTCGTATCCTGAATCTTATTTAGCCATGACTCAACTTCTTAGCTAACTCTATTTGGAAGGAGTGTGATTAAAGAAAATGTCACCAAAGGGTTAAATATGTTATTTCTGTGCATGTTTGTTATTTGTCAAGGGGTTTCATTTTAACCCAAATGAATAACTTTCTGTTGGTGGATTGTACCCAACCTCATCAGATCACCAAAGGCAGTATATATTCTGATAGGACCACTTTGTTGTGCTTCTCTGATTTCTTTTCTTTTCCCCTTTTTCTTTTCTTTCTTTTTCTCTGTCTTTTTCCTTCCTCCCTCTCTCCCTCCTTTCCTTCTCTTCCCCTTCCCCTCTTTCCTTCCTTTCTTCTCTTACCTCTTTACCTAATGTCTCCAATGGTAAGACAGACCCTAACCTCAAATGTGACAGTTAAACGGATGCCAGTGACATCTTTCCCCAAAGCAATAGAAAGGGCATTTTTCAACTAATGATTTAAATAGGTCAAAGCAAACAGGATACTCACAACATTAAGGGAAGAAGAAACTACATATTGCAGAAAGACCTGTGCCTTCAGATATGTTTGCCTGCCCTGACATTCCAATTTTCAGATTAGTTTGCCTTTTAGCTGAGGACCTTTTTAATGGAGCTGATGTTAGTGATCTCTTAGACCTTTGACAGTTCTTGAGAGATAGCAAAATCTTTCCCTGAAGTGCTAGTCATGTAGCTTATCCTTTTAGGGGCTCTGCTGTAGAAGTCTCACAGATAAAGCTTCTTGTGCTTGAATTCTTAGGGGTAGGGAGGAGGGGTAAACATTTGGAATACTTTTTTGGGATATTAAATAATTGGTTACTTAAAATCTAAAAAATGTATCTATTACAAATAATCATTTGAGGAACTCCCATAATTTTTTTTAAGTGCATGAGGTTTAGATTTGATAAAGCAACAAATATAACAAATGTTGCAATGCCAGTCAGATGCTTGGCTAAGACTAAGGTTTAATGCCACCCTGCTTTACCAGAAATAGCTTCTTACCTGACATTAGAGGACACTGAATTGTGTCAAAGTCTTAGAAGAGGCAATTGGTAGGTAAAGATAATTAAAGAGACAGCCAACATGTTTTGAGTCCTTTCTCCATGTATAAGGAGAAAGAGAAAGGGTATGTTTGTGCCTTGGGCTCATTAGTAAAATACATTAGCTATAGCTGACTCATTTGCACCTGGCGCCTGCCTGAGGTCTCCAAAGACAGGAGATTTACCTTGCCGGTTTGAAGCTTGGGAAACTTTGAAAGTTCTTCTTATCAAAAATTAGATCATCATTTAGAAATATAAATATACCATATTTCTTTCTGGATTACACATTTGCTGAAGTTTGCCTTTTAGTTTTATTAGAAGGGAGCAGTATTGGCATGCATATTACACCTTTTTTGCACATCACTTTGGAAATGAGGTTCCAGATGGAGTTTTAGCCCAAGAATGGAACAAAGAGGTCATTGGTTAACAACCCCTTTCTTACAGACTAACACACTAAACCCCAGAGAGGTTAAGGAAGAGATTTAAAATCATACAGCTATTTAGCAGCCTGGCCATCCAGGACTAGGACCCAAGTTAATTAAATTTCCATCACAGTCTTGTTTTCTTCCCTACATCGACATTATACTTGCCTGAGTAAACATCTTAAATATAGAATGTTTCTTCCTTTCATTAAGAAGTCATCTAAAATAGTGTGTTCTCTATTCTCCATTAAGCATAGTTTATAAGATTTCTGTGCCTTTAAAATCAGTTTAATTAGAGTGAAATTTAATACTTAATTGATCAGACATCTCCAAGTTGAAATCTATTCTGTTTTTAGGCTTAGCTCAGTCATTTCCCATTTGTTTGATTTAAACTAGGGTTGAAGGGGCACACAGCCCTGGGAAACTTCAACTTCGACACAAAGTGCCATCCAACTCTGGCCAGATTCTTTTATCTAATCACTACACTCCCTGAAGTCTCTGATAATTATCAATAAATTGGGTAGTAGATAAATAGCAGTGTCATGAGAGAAGGGAAAGGCTGAAGGCACTAGCGGTGACTCTTTCTGCCTGTCAGCAGGATGGAGGAGTAAAGACAGATCCGTCCTGTTTGTCAGGAACAGAAAGTATGTTGGCGAAAACTAACTCCTGGGAAGGGGAGGTGTCAGGAAGATGAATTACCCCAGGAAGCAAGACCGCTCTCCCAGTGGACAGCAGCCCCCTTGGATATAATTTGCCAGCTGTCTGTCTTGTCCTAGTGTGTCTCTGTCTTTTTCCTCCTTTGCATTGCCAGCGACTAGCCTGTGCTGTGTAGATCTAGTGCAGCCACAGAGCCTTCGACTAGATGAAGGGCCGCTAGACCTAATGGCAGGGGTAACTTTTTGGCAACCATGAATATTCAGCATGCACATGCTTCCTATCAGCACTCCCAGGAGCTCTCTGAAAGATGGACCCCGTGGGGAAACGTCTTTAAATGAACACCTTAGTAGAGAATGATCCTGTTAGGTGAATAAAAGGCTGATTACATACCCAGAGGTGAGCCATAATGAGGTTCAGAGTAACTAAATGAAGCAATCTGCTGCACTTTGTATCTGGACTTGAGCCTGAGCATTTCAAAGTAGCATCTGGAAAAGAAAAAGGCTCTGGGGAAAAATCGTACAGTAGACTCAAAATATTTCATTTTTTTTCTCCAAAGGGAATTTAGGGTAGATTTCTTGAGTAATGGTTTTGAAGAGAGAAGGCTGCTGTGAGAAAAAAGCGTCATGTGAGCATTGCCACCTCACGTAACCAAAGCAACACTCTCCTATCATTGTTGGGTGCTGAGAGACCTGGTGGTCCCTGCTTGTGTCTTTAAATAGGTAAGCGTTGCCTGGCGAGAAGATTCCAGCACAACATCAGCATCTCAGCTACATAAACTGAAGATTTCTCAAGAAGGTTGAAGCAATAGTCATTTTCTTCCCTACAGGAGTAAGTGGGGCATCAATCCACCTTCCACCTTGTGAGTTAGCCACAGAAAGCAGTGCCACAGGTTGAAGCAGCCAACATTCTTGATCTGGTTTATAATTTAAATTCTCCAAGGCAGCAGCTGCAGCCTGAAAGGTCATTCCATTGAAAAGTTCACTGGTTTTGGTGATTCACAAAGGAACATTTCTTATTTGGTGAATTTGTGTCCTAATTAATTCATTTCATGGAGCAAGCATCTTTTATGACTCTCTCTTCTGCTGCCCACTTTCTGCCGGCAGGTACAGGTAGGATTCTAAAGTATAAAGGGGACTTTCACCTGGGAACTAGAAGGTTAAGTTCTTAAAGGAGTCATAACACTTGCTAGTAATGTGACCTCCTGCTATTCACTATTTCTGAGTCTCCTTTTACTGCTCTGTAAAATGGGGAGAAAAATAATTGTCCTGCCTTTTACCCTTTTCTTGGTATGCAAGAGATGATGAGAATGCTTCCTAAGCTATTATGAACCACTGTAGTGTCACATATATTTATTTAAGGCACCTATTTGGTATGTTAAAGTATTCTAGAGTATCTTATGACTCTTGGTTGATGAAAACTAAGGACTTTCTCACTCCTTAAGTAAAAAAGTAGTGTTTATTTCAGGGAAAGATGTTCAAAAGCAAGACTACATAATTTGATTCCTGGGATCATGCCATCGGGCTGTCTTGACTCTCTCTGATTGCTTTCAGTATTTTTATTTTATTGGGTAGAAGAACTTGGTAAAGTGTTACCCTGAGGCTAAAGAGAGCTCTTTAAAATGACTTTAGGGATCTGAATAGACCAGTTGCCATTTATTCCCTTAATATGATTAGTTTCCTAATAGTCAAAGGCTGAGATAGCATTTGTTTCTCCCAAGTTTTAGTCTAAGCCAACGTGGGTGCTTATTAGTGTCATAGTGATGAGTGGCACAGATGAGCAAACAGATAATTAAGGAACACCAAATATCCTTTGCATCCCCCACCTCACACCCATTTGGTAGTCGACTTTAACGTAAAAGTATCTCACTGTTTCAGTAGGATAATTTGGTGCTCATCTGTCAGATAGATGGAAGATGGCAATACTAATTTGTTTCTCCAGGCATACTTCCCTCAGATTAAGGACCAAGTCTACCATGTAGCTCAGAGCTGAAAGGTAAGAGTCAGAGGTATTCAATGATCAAATAGTCAATATGTTCTGACTTCTTTGCTAATTTACCAAAAGGAAGAACTCAATTTTGTCACTTACTGGCAGTTGTTAGCTTGTTTTAGAAGCATGCTTTGATTTAAATAGATAAACTGCTTTTAAAGCATGCAGCAGCAGGCTTTTGTTTTATGAAATAGTAGTCCTCTATTCAGGATAATTAAGATGACCATTTCTTTGGAAATAAAATGTGAAACTGGTGATGGTAAGGTGAGGTCTAGGGGGTGATGGGAGAGGGAAGTTGAGACTTGAACAGCTCAGTGGAAAGAAAATTTTAAAATACTTAGTATTAAAAGTTTTAATTTGCTACTACTTTATTGGTCTCATATGAGGACATGAACACCTAGGAAAGTGACTGGACGCAGAAAGAACCTAAAAAGAATTTTATACACTGTGAGGCGAAAACTGAGGCTTAAAACACATAAGCAGTTTGGCCCAGGTCATACGGCCAGAGAATCTTAGAATCTGGATTTGATCCTATTTTTGTCTGGCTGTGGCTATGAAAATTGAGCCCATCAGTTTTCATCCTATGGCATATGGAGTTGTTGCCCCTTGCCACTTTAGAGTGTGTGTGTGTGTGTGTGTGTGTGTGTGCACGTGCACGTGCGCTCCAAGTGCATCTCCATTTCCTTAATCTGATCGTATTAAAACATATTTTAAGATCAGTTTTTAAGACACAAAATGTAGGATGAGTGAGTTGATATATACGTATCTGTTCGCTTGAAATTGTATTCACAGCAGAACCTCATTCTTGAAAGTTTAAAATTCCCATATCAATTACCCAGCCCCAAATACAGTTTTCTTGTCTTTCAGATATTTTAGAAAAATCCTTCATATTTCCTGGATATCAAGCCTCTTACTATTAGAGCACCATCTCTTCCTACAATTCCCTTACAGGTTGCTCACTTTTAATGACATTGGCTTTCTAGTTGGAGAAATTCCTTAAATTGCAGGTACCACATCAGAATTTCTTTCAGTTAGGGCAACAGATCCAATATACTGCATGTGTGTGAAGTACAGATAAAGGTAATCAGATCTCATGCTTCAGGGAATAAACTGATTGCCCGAAATGGTCAGGAAGGAATTTTCACCATTAGCATCCTGCAGATACACAAACCAAGTGCAGGAATCCAACTTTCTTCTACCATAAAATTTTCTTATAGCACCTCATCAAGTACAGGGCGTAAAATATAAACCTATGACATAATGTACTATGTACAGTGGTTGCCATACATGCATAACTATTATGCAGCAAAACAAATACTATAGCAGCTGAGACAGAGTTCTCGTTAGATAACTGAGAGAGTGATTCGTTAAATATAAACTACTTAAAATCTTTTCATGTTTCCTCCAGGGGTCTCAAAGCACCTTCCCCAAATGAGCTCATTAATCCTCATGAATATTCTGTCACACAAAGTCTGTTACATTTCCCTGAAAACATAGGTTAGTCAATCTTACTAACTAGTAAGTTCTAGCAGCAAGTCTCCACAGCACTCCAACCACCTTTATTGCCTTGAAATCTCATTAGAGATTTAGTTTGTAATACTGTTAATCTAGATGGAATTCTTTCACCCCCAGTTCATGACTACATTTGCCTCTTCAACAAACATATCATGGGTGTCAACTGAGTGCAATGTGCTGAATAGAAAAAGTTAAATAAGGCTCAGGGTTCGGTAGGAAAGAGCTGGTGAGTTCATCCACATACACTCCAGCACAACTCGATATGCCCAGTGCAGCCTAGCCTAGCAAGACCCTCTGTAATCTACAGTTGCCTTCTTGTACAGGTCTTTATATCACGTGGGCTTTGACGTAGATACACCTACTATAATCCGTGATTTGGTTCTAAGAGCCTATAATGAACTTCGGTTAATTCAGTTGCCATTTAGAGAAAGTGGGTCATATTCTACCTTAGAAAACTCTTGGAATAACTTTACTTCTTTTGCAAATTGCAGTGGTCCAGAAATTTTTACTCTAGTATAACTGCTGTGTGTATGTGTGTGTGTTGATCAGAAACTTTATAACAGAGGATTAGACTTCAATTTAGTAAGCTTTTCCAGATAAATTCTAGAGACAAGTCCCATGGTGTTCCTAGAAAATAATAAAGAATAACCATTAAGAGACCCTTTTGAAGAACCATGGTACGTTTTATTTGTTTGGTTTGGGATATTTTTCTAAATATTCTTTTGGATTAAACCAAGTCTAAACTGGCTGCTATTTGACTTAATGAAGGGCCTGACATGAGGGAAGGATGTAAATAATTGTGGGAGAAAATACTTGTGACATGTTAAAACATTTCTTTTGAGCAATGTTTTTTGGTTATAAAGGAAATAGCACTTTCACCTTTGGGAGTGATTAAGGCTTTCTCAGTTTAATACCTAAAGGATATTTCCTCTCATAACAGACAAACAAACAGAAATGTGCTTACTGGGCTATACCTTTAGCCCAGCATTGGTTACACTAATTGCTGACATACATGAGGTCTCACTAAAAGAAAAGTATCATTAGACTGCTGGTTCCCAAAATACATTCCCTCAAATATCAGTCTTATGGAATGGCCCTTGGGAATAAAAATCAGGAAACATAGTCAATGGTAAATATATATATATATATGCATACTATATAGTAGCTCTTTATTTTATTATTATTATGACTGAGACAGAGTCTGGCTCTGTCACCCAGGGTGGAGTGCAGTGGTCCAATCTTGGCTCTCTGCAACCTCTACCTCGAGATTCAAGCCCTTCTCCTGCCTCAGCCTCCTGAGTAGCTGGGATTACAGGCACCTGTCATCATACCTGGCTAAGTTTTGTGTTTTAAGTACAGATGGGCTTTCACCATGTTGGCCAGGCTGGTCTCAAATTCCTGCTCCCAAGTGATCCACCCATCCGACCTCCCAAAGTGCTGGGATTATAGGCATGAGCCATGGTGTCCAGCCTGAGTAGCTTTTTAACATTGCTTCCTCTCTCTCAGATATTCACAGTGCCTATTAGCAAATTAAATGTTCTGTGAAATCTTGTATTAAATATGTCTTTTAAATTTTTATTTAAGACTTCCCAAATTCATTTGACCATTTACTGCGTAATATTCTTTGACAGAATACTTATTAATATCCAGCTCCAGGGAACACAATTTGGAAAATACTACACTAGGAAAAAAAAATCTAGGTCAGGGAAATCTAACTAAACAAAAATGTTTATTTACATTAGCAAATTACTTTTTATTTTATGCAGGTCTCCTTTTCATGTGAGTTACTCCAGTGCCTAAAAATATTATTTTAGGTATTATTTCAAAACACTGATCATTTTTTTGAAAATACATTAAGCATGTTTTTAAAACTTGAAACTGCATGAATTCCCTCTTTTCCCTTGTCCACCAGTTCAATTAGTCCTCTCTTCAATATTTGATTTATGAGAGATCAATTCATATCCAACTTTTCAGGGCCTGTCTCATGTCATATGAAAGATAGCATACCTGTATTTGTGTAAGAAAGGGGAGAAAACCTACCTCTGAGTACCATAAAAACTATTTGACAGTAAAGTATGATAAGAGGAAAATGCTGGTTATAAGGGCCAAGCAACCTTTATCTCCTTTGGCTTGCTGTGAGATTTGGGCCAAGTCATCTCTTTGATCTTGTCTGTATAATTGAAATGACGAAATGAATATTACTTCCTTCCACCAGAGAGTGAATGATGTGTGGATTAAAGTCTGAGTGTTTGGCAAATGCCTCCTAGTGACTTAAAAGAAGGTGCCCTCATTTCTTTTCTTTCTTAAAAGAAGGTGCCCTCATTTCTTTTCTTTGTTTCTTTCTTTTTTTTTTTTTTTGAGACGGAGTTTCGCTCTGTTGCCCAGGCTGGAGTGCAGTGGCGCGATCTCTGCTCACTGCAACCTCCGCTTCTGGGGTTCAAGCGATTCTCCTGCCTCAGCCTCCTGAGTAGCTGGAATTACAGGCACTCACCACCACACCTAGCTAGCTTTTTTGTATTTTTAGTAGAGATGGGGTTTCACCATGTTAGCCAAGATGGTCTCAATCTCCTGACCTCATGATCTGCCCACCACGGCCTCCCAAAGTACTGGGATTACTGGCATGAGCCACCGCACCCAGCCACGGTGCCCTTATTTCTAACACATACCTTACAGCACTATCTATGATCCCATTCACTGACTGGTTCTGAATTCTGTCATTCTCTCATTCTTGCACTTGCCTTCCTGTCACCTATTCACTTGCATTTACTCTCTACAGTTAGGACATTGTTAACACGGATTGTGTTGGAGTAAAAAAGTTCATTCAGAGAAGAATAAATGTCGAAAGGAAAAGCATAGATCAGGAGACAAGTAAAGACTTACGGTGGATCTGTAATCCAGAGATGATTTACACAAGCCTTACTGAAAAATAATCATGAAGCAAAATGATTAGGTATGGATGTGTAAATCTGTAATGAATGACTCTGAGTAAAGATTGTACTCATAATTACTAGATTTCTCTCATGAGCAAAGCGCATTGAGTTAAAAAATTACCTAAGATCATTTGAAATTCAGTAATAAGATTCTTTTCAGAAGATCTTTTGATTCTACAGAGAATTAACATATCTAATTATTATCTGAAGATCCCCAAACACCAGATCCTCCAAAATAATGTTCCTTCTGAAATTTTCAACTTGTATAAAATTTGGTTATCTGGAAATTTACTGCACATAAGGCCCAGCAAGAGAATAATTACACTTTATTGATATTTTCTCACAATGCCATGAGAAAATCTGGCTGAAGCTGTGAAAATGAGATATATTTATAAACCTGAGATGTCAGCTTTCCAAAGTAGTTTTAAATCCAGACACCAAATACATATACTTGCATTCACCTTCACATTCTCACAAGCTTATAAAAGAAAGTACTCAATGATGTATTTCTAAGTATTAAATATCTATATAGGGTATATAGGTGGGTATATATGTGTATTTATATATGTGTGTATGTACATATGTTCACTTACATTTCTGTGTATATGTATATATGCAGGTATACATGAATCGTAATTTGCTGATAAGTGTTAGCCACTATTACTATAAATTTTCCTTAATACAGAAATTTCTCAATAGCTTAGAAGACAACTTTCAAGTATATGAAAACTCTTCTTTCCTTCAGCACAGGTGATAGCATTAAACTGAATATTAACCATTCCCCAGTGTAGAGAAATTCTATTTACCTTTTTGTGTGGAGTTCGCTTCTTATTAAAGTGTGTTAGATCTGTCCGGGCATGACGGCTCACACCTATAATCTCAGCACTTTGGGGGGTCAAGGTGGGAGGGTCACTTGAACTGAAGAGTTGGAGACCAGCCTGGGCAACATAGTGAAACCCTGTCTCTAAAAAGACATTTTTTTTAAATTAGCCAGGCATGTTAGCACATGCATGCAGTTCCAGCAACTAGGGAGGCTGAGGTGGGAGGATCACTTTAGCCTGGGGGTCAAGGCTGCAGTGTACCTTGATTATGCCAGTCTACGTTAGCCTGGGTGACAGAGTAAGACCCTGTCTCTAAAAATACATATTTTTTAAAAAGTGTGTTAGATCTGCAGATTACAAAATGACGTGAATTAAGATTCTTTCTCTCTCATTTATTTCTGTTAAAAAAATGCACTGTTTGCTAACATGTACATATATATAAAAAAATCACTGCACACTAATCATACTGTGTGGTGTCACAAGGGTGTTGTTTTCTTTTGACTTGTAATGTTTTGCTTAACTTTAGAGAAAGCTTGAAAAATTAATTAAAATCAACTTGTGTCTCAACATTTTGCTGCGGTAGAGGAATTTGGAGGAAGGGAAAAGAGAATAGCAATGAATTGATTGAAGGAGAGGCAGCCACGTGTTTTTTAAAAAGGATCTGTTGCCCAGTTTCTATTAAATGTATCGTAAGGTAGCTAGCTATAGTGATACATTTATTAAGATTAAAATTTGCAGAATTGGTGGTACAGGGGAGATGACAGCTAGGTGGGGATATTAGAAACAGAGCTATAAAAATTCCACACAACCTGGAAAAATGCAAATGAATACAACCAAGGGCTGGATGTGGAGGATGTGGGTGTGGATAGGTGGATTATTTTCGGTGATATGCTCTGGAAGGCGTGGAGTTTGGCTGCAGGGCTGGGTGGACACCTAGTAAGAAGAAAGTTTTGGCTCCTTCCCTTGTCTCTTGGAGATCAGAAGAGACACTGGGCCTCTTCTCCTTTACTCCAAGGAGAAATGCTCTTTATTCATATCTTTATTGAATACCTCTTATGGCCCATATGTTAAGAGATGGCGGAAGCAAAGAGATACAGTTCATCCACCCTACCCTGGAGGAGCTTATTGCAAATATAGTCAAATGCAGTATGAAGGAAACAGTATGAGATTTGAATTAAGTATACTAAGATTTTATTCATGGATTAAAATTCTTATATTGTTTCTTAATAATTTTGTGGTCTTGCACGGGTCCATTAACCTCTGAGCATTAGTTATTTGTGAAATGGGAATAATAATCATGTCTGCCTCATGGGGACACTGTGATGATTAAATGTGAAGTTTTCTGATAATGCTCTGAAAATAATCCAAAGTGCTAAAATGATATGGTTTTTTTAATTGTGAGGTATTTTTAAATTCAAGTTTGACAGTAGAGTCAGATTACATACAAAGGAATCAGAGAAATAAGTGAGTTAAGTTTGGGAAAAATGGTAAATATAGGAAGAACATTATAAACATCACGGATGAGTTCAGGTGCGTGGCAGTCCTGGACTTAGAAGAGGGTGTGCTTAGTTTAATGATCTGCTGTCACCACCTTGAAAGTTAGAGGCCTCACATTTTTTAATACTAAGCCTCACACATTATATTGTTAGTTCTGCTTGTAGACGTATTACATGTATAAATACATAGATCAGTTACATGCCCAAAACATTAATCACTAAGTTATTTGTGTATACATTTAACAGTTACCCATCTATTTATCTATCCCTGTATACAGACATATTCTCCCATGTAGGATGTGAGGCACTTGTGGAAGAAATTTGCATGTGTGGATCCAGGGCCCAGGAGAGAAGGTGAAACTGAAAAAATTGTTAAGTCTAACAGTTATCACTAATTGGAAGCCTTCTACACGCCAAGGTCAAGCACTGTGATGTGATACAGGACATGCACACACACATATCTATAATATCTATTTATATCATGGAATAAACAGATAAATATTACTAATGTATTTTCTTTTTTACAAAGATTCTATAATATTAGTAGGCCTGGAGTTAGGTTAAGAATCAGCATTTTGAAACAAGCATCCCAGTGGCTTCTAAGGCAGGTGATTTTTATACATGCTTTCCAAATACTAAGTGAAAAGTTCATTCCTGTTGTGTTTCTGTTATTTATGTGTAATTTGGAGAACTGGGTGATCCTTTCTCTAGGAGCCCTTAGCAACACATCCAGAGGAAGAATGTCATTTCTCTGCGTTATTTGGGACCAATTTCAAAGTTACTCTAAGATGTCTGCTTCATGAAGAGATATCCCATATCCAGTCCAGACCCTGTTGGATGCCAAATAACTATTAGTGTACAGTCGTCCCCACTTACCCATGTGGGAATGATCTAAGACACCCAGTAGTTGCTTTTAACTGTGGGTAGCACCAAACCCTGTATATACTATTTTTTTTCCATCCATCCATCCATCCATCCATCCATACATACATAGTTATGATAAAATTTAATTTGTAAATTAGGCACAGTAAGAGATTAATGACACTAATAATAAAATGGAGAATTATGACAACATATGCTGTAATACAAATAATGTGAATGTATTATAGTCTCCTTCTCTCTCAAAATACCTTATTGTGTTATACTCACCTATTTTTGGACCGTGGTTGACCAAGGGTAACTGAAACTGCAGAAAGTGAAATCATGGACAAGGGGGAACTACTGAACAGAAAGAAGTAGTGGATAATAACGATGATAAGATAGTTGGGGGCCTTGAATCCTGGATAAAGGATCTGACACTCTTTTCAGAAGGCAATAGGGAACCATTGGTCATGCAGAATTAAATAAAGGAGAAGGAAGCCACAAGTAAGATCACTTAGAGGCTATCACAAAAAAGTGGAGAAGAGGCAACAAAGGCCAAAAATGGGCACTAAGAATAAATAAAAATTAAGAAAAATGTCTTTAATTATGATGGAAATATGTATGGAGTTTCCTCATAAAACTAAAAATAGAACTGCCATATGATTCAGCAATCCCACTGCCTGGTATATATCCCCAGAGCTTGAAATCAGCGTGCCTAACGTCTACACTATCATGTTCATTGCAGCACTATTCACAATAGCGAAGGTATAGAATCAACCTAAATGTTCATCAAAGGATAAATGGATCAAGAGAATGTAGCAATGTGGTATAGACACAATGGAATATTATTCAGCCTTAAACAAGAAGGAAAGTCTGCCATTTGCAGCAGCATGGATAAACATGGAAGACATTGTGCTAAGTGAAGAAATAAGCCAGACGCAGAAAGACAAAAACAGCATGGTTTTACTTATGTGGAATCCAAAGCAATCAGATTTATAGAAGCAGAGAATAGAATAGTGGTTACCAAAAGCAGTGGGTTGGGGAATGGAGAGATGTTGTTCAAAGGGTACAAATTTGTAGTTAGAAGGAAATTGATGATAATTATTTCAGATAATGGATATATTTAATGCTTGAGTTAATCATTCTACACCATATAGATGTATCATCACTGTGTACCATTTAAATATATATATATATATACTGGGTATATATCCAAAGGATTATAAATCATTCTACTATAAGGGCACATGCACACGAATGTTCATTGCAGCACTGTTCACAATAGCAAAGACCTGGAACCAACCCAAATGCCCATCGATGATAGACTGGACAGGGAAAATGTGGCACATATATACCATGGAATATTATGCAGCCATCAAAAACGATGAGTTCGTGTCCTTTGTAGGGACATGGATGAACCTGGAAACCATCATTCTCAGCAAACTGACACAAGAACAGAAAATCAAACACCGCGTGTTCTCACTCATACGTGGGTGTTGAACAATGAGAACACGTGGACACAGGGTGGGGAGCATCACACACTGGGGTCTGTTGGGGGGAAATAGGGGAGGGACAGCAGGGGGTGGGGAGTTGGGGAGAGATAGCATGGGGGGAAATGCCAGATATAGGTGATGGGGAAGAAGGCAGCAAATCACACTGCCATGTGTGTACCTATGCAACAATCTTGCATGTTCTTCACATGTACCCCCAAACCTAAAATGCAATTAAAAATAATATAAATATATATATACAATTATAATATGTCCAAAAATAATCTCTAAGTCCTCTTTTTAAATTTTACTTCCATAAGAATGGTATCCATCTTGATTGAAGACCATTTTCTTGCTTCTCCATACGCAAATGTATTCCTTATAGAAAAATTCACTTCTACCCTCACCCCAGCAATCATTCTTCAGGTCCCAAAGTTTTCCTCCCTGTTACCCTGTTGCCTCTTAGGAATTGCTCACTCATTCTCCCTGAAATACTCTGACGTTAGTTTCCCTTACGGTTCCTAACAGCCCGTATCTGTTATTCATCTCCCAGGTACTCACAACTTGCGGAAAGGCTTTTTCTAATCAGTGTCCTTTTATCTTCCTTAAAATCGTTGATCATGGCCACTAGCATCTTTGACAGTCCCTGGACACTTGGTGAGAAAAGAATAAACCCAATGCACACCAGGGAGAGATCATGGCCTTTTCCTCTGAGAACTTGGCGGCATCTTTGGCTGCCCTTTTTATGTGCTTGTTTTTGTGCTTCCCTACATCAATCTCACAAAACATCCTTTTTCTCATGCTTGGCATATTGATATCATCCTACCACAGATAAAATACAGAGCAGTGTAATATGGGCAGGTGTTGGAATTATTTGCAATGCACAGAAATCTCTGCTGATGTTTAAGACTGGGGCAATATTAAACACATTACTTTCCCTGACAGGCATTTTCATTACACCCATGCCATGCAGGTGCAGAATCCAGAAGTGATATCTTGTTTCCCCCAACAGGGTCTATGCAATAAAATTTAAAAGTGTGTGTTTGTGTGTGTGTGTGTGTGTGTGTGTGTGTGTGTGTGTGCCCTTCCCCCTTTATATCTTTATCTTTGCAAAATCCACAGCCTCTTGTTTAAATTACATCTAAATTCACTTGGAGGAATGACACAAATTCCAAAGAACCTGTCGTGAAAATAGTTGCCATTTGCCAGATCAGTATTCTTATGGTTGGGAGCGTCACATGGGCAGGTTTGAAGGGCCAGTCTGAGATAGGACAAGATGAAAAATAGCCTAAGAAAGATGAAGAAAGACCAATATCAGAAAGCCAATTAGTCCTCCAGAGTGAGTTACTATCTAGGTTGGTCTCATCAGAAAGAGAATCATGGCCAAGGTGGCTGTATTAGTCTGTTCTCACACTACTAATAAAGACATATCCAAGACTGGGTAATTTACAAAGGAAAGAGGTCCAGTGGACTCATAGTTCCAAATGGCTGGGGAGGCCTCGCAATCATGGAGGAAGAAGCAAAGGCAGGTCTTACATGGTGGCAGGTAAGTGGGTTTGTGCAGGGGAACTCCCATTTATATAATCACAAAATCTCGTTAGACTTATCCGCTACCATGAGAACAGTATGAGCGAAATTGCCCCCATTATTCATTTTTCTCCACCCTTCACATGTGGGTATTATTATAATTCAAGGTGAGATTTGGATAGGGAAACAGCCGAACTATATCAGTGGCAAATTCAAATGGCTACGGTAATAAAAACAACAATAGCAACAACAAAAGGCAATATTACTTGAGGATTTATCTTGTACCAGAAACTTTTATATGCTTTACATTCATGCTGAAAATTAAATGCTAGCTGGTTGTGATGGCTCACGCCTGTAATCCCAGCACTTTGGGAGGCTGAAGCAGGCAGATCCCTGGAGGTCAGGAGTTCAAGACAAGCCTGGGCAACATGGTGAAACCTCGGATCTACTAAAAATATAAAAAGTAGCCAGGCGTGGTGGCAGGTGCCTACAATCCCAGCTACTCAGGAGGCTGAGGCAGGAGAAATACTTGAACCTAGGAGACAAAGGTTGCAGTGTGCGGAGCTCATGCCACTGCACTCCAGCCTGGGTGACAGAGCCAGACCCGATCTCAGGAAAAAAAAAAAAAATTAAGGTAATTGCTCATAACAACCCTGTCAGGTAAAGCACTGTGATTAGCACCTATTTATCAGATGAGGAAAAACAAGACTAATGAAAGTCACGTAACTTGTACAAGGTAACACAACCAATAATTCAAGCCCAGGTTTATCTGACTGTAAAACTTGGACTCTGAGCTTTCTGGAATTCTATACTCATGGAAAGGTAAAGCTCAGATCCTAGAAGATCAGCTGGAGAATTTAGTGTATGAAGTAGGCAAGCCAGATCTGAGACCAAGCTAAGGGCAGAAAACGGGAGTCCTGGGCCAATCAGCGTGCATGCTGGCTCAAAGAAGCATGTTTCTGAGCCTAGAATCTACACTGTCTCCTGCTCCAGCTACATGTTGGAGACCTCTAAAACAAATAATTGCAACAGCTTTGTGGGGTGTTTTAATTGGCTACCCTCTGGGTTCCATTAGTAAGCTTACTTAGTCTGCCCTGAGCCTAAAGCTGCAATGAGGGTCTTTACCTCCGGTGAGGAGAGTATTTATCATGTCCTCTCCAGAGGTAGCTGCAATTTTGCTCAAGTGTACTAATGGCATCTCCTCTCGGTTCTGTGTTTTTCCTCTCCGGGTCTTCTGATAAGGTCATTAGGAAGTGTGAGGCAGACAACCTGAGGGCCAAAGTCTCACTCAGCTCCATCAGTCAGATTCTGCCAGGACTGTACAACCCAAGGATCCTGTTATAGCATCTGCCTGGAAGGAAGACTCTTAAGAAGGAACTTGCAGTTCATTCATTACATATGTTCTATGCTGAGATGTAGCAGTGGAGGCTGTTTACAGTGAATCATGACACCCGTACATCCGCTGCTGGCAATTATACTGCTAACATATAGAACTTAAGAGCTCTTTCTCCCATAATTTTACTGAGAAAAACAAACAAACAAAAAAATCCCAGAAGAACGTTGATATTAATATGACACAATTAACAATTTATTCAGTTGGCTTTTCAACCTAGAAGTTTAAACATTAATCTTTCCTGTATTTCAGATGAATAAAATAAGATAATGTATTCATATATTAATTCAGCAAACACTTAGGATGACTTCCCATGTACTGGGTACTGTATAGATCTAGGAGATTAAAACAATGAAATGCAATGTAAAAATTCAGATTCTTTACCTTTAAGGATTTCACAGTTTACAGGGGAAACAAACACAATGATATCATCTATAACATAATTTTCTGGGTTGTGATAGAATCATACATAGGGATAGCATGCAAACAGAGCAGATAAGCAACTGGCTCAGCTAGATTTGGGAGGTTAGGGCTTCGCGGGGGATTCAGTACCTGAGCAGCGTATTAACTAAGAGTGTAACCTATTTAAAAGGAATTTTTTTGAGCATTTACTCTGTATTGAATTGACACTGAGTGTTTTATGTGCATTGTCATAATCCTATGCATAAAACAATCCAATGAAATGTTTACTGTAGTCACGTGTCTCATAATGATGGGGATACATTCTGAGAAAGGTGTCCTTAAGTGATTCTGTAGTCATGTAAACATCATAGTGTGTACTCACACAAATCTAGATGGTATAGCCTATTGCTCCTAGACTATAAACTCATACAACGTGTTACTGTACTGAATATTGGAGGCATTTGTAACACAATGGTAAGTTTTTTGTGTGTCTAAATATATCTAAACATAGAAAAGTTATAGCAAAAACATGCTATTATAATCCTGTGGGACCATGATCATATATGCAGTTTCTCATTGATGAAAATGTCACTGTGTAGTATAGGGCTACATGATTATCACCATGTTATAAAATTTCCAAGTGACCAAAAAAAAAAAAAATCGGAACCCCTGCCCTCAGGCTTCAGATCCCAGCTAGTAACTGTTATGCCACACTATCATTAACTGTTGTATATCACTTAGGAACATCACCAAACAAAGCTACCTGTTCTTCATGGATCTAGTAATCATTCTTATCATTAGACAATTAGCTTGGTTCTAACGTTTGATGATTTTCTTTCTGCAACAGAAGTTAATGAGTTAGCTAGAAAATAAACCTGCTGATAATCATCTTTGATACTGACTGATCAGTGTCAAGATCTAGGCATTGAAGTTTCTAAGAGTATCTGTCCAGTCCTCTATATTGTTCTCTGCATACTCCTCCAGTGTGGTACTGTACTGTGCAGACAAACACATGGCTATGACCTGACCCTTCTCAATCCTATGCTCCCTGGCATCTAAAATGGGCCCAGAAGCAAAACACTTTGTATTCTGGTCACACACACACACACAAACATTTTTCTCTCATTAACCTGCCACAGCCTTATGGAAATTCTGAAAATCCAGTTCAGTCTCATAACGCATGAGTGTTATTTATCTTGAATGTTGCAAATTTGGCATATTGGTGGGGGGTGACAAGGTTAGGTAGATTTATTAGCATCCTGTCAGGAAATTTCCCGTGAGCAGTAGAGGTTTGTCAGAAAATTCAGTGTAATTGATAGGAGCAAGTTGGACTGATTCTTAGTGCTGGGTCCGTGCTGGCTCTGTTCACACCTTTCCTTTGCAGACAACAAGATGTGCTGAGGAGAGCTCATTAAGAAGACCTTCCTGCAAACACACTCTTTGCACCAAGTTTCCTTTTTCTTCCTTTCTTTTATATAATTATTTCAGTTACTTGAGAAGATATAAGTGCATATTGGAGACATTACTGAATAGGCAATGATTTCTACTCATTTGTATGTATCTTTTAACTCTCCAAGGGAACACTTACACTCTAGGGAATAAGGATTAACAGGAAGCTGGTAACTGTTCTGTGTTTCACTACGCTTTCACTAAAGGATTAGAGGTTTCAACCATCGAGCCTAGAAGCCATCAGGGCAGAGATCTAACAGTGGAAGGAGGTTAGCCTTTGAATTAGGACTCTTGGGTCCCAGTCTCAAGTCTCCAGCCTGCTAGTTCTTTGGCCCTGGGCCAGTTATTTAAACTTGCTGAGCTTTGGTTTCTTCCTTTGAAAGGTGAGGTTAATGATACCCATTTCACAGGGTGCCTAATAAATATTAAATGAAATGAAAAATGTCACAGCTACTTGACCTAAGGATCTTTCAATTTCTAGTTCCAGCCCTGCTCCCCCTGAACAGCCTTCCTTGATATGCTCAAGGAATAACAGCCACCATTTATTGTGACCTTATAAATGTTACAGATGTTGCCACACTCTGTGCACCATGCTTTGAATCCTTCATGTTATTGAATCCTCAGAATCCAGAGAGATAGGAAGAGACCATGGGAAAAGAAGGAGAGAGAGAAGAGAGGAGTGGGGAGAGAAGGAGAGAGATGACAGAGGAAAGGCAAAAAAGAGAGAGAAAAAAGTGAGATGAGAGAGAAGAAAGAATGAATGAGTTCTCATGTAATCGTGGTCAAGATATCCATCTTTCTTAAGCCTCAGTTTCCTTATCAGTAAAACAGTAAATAATAAAGCCCAGGTCTTAACTCTATTTGATGACTAAATGAAGTGATTTCTGTTACATGCAACCCACAGTGCCTGGCACATAACGAATGCCTAATAAATAGAATATGATATTGCTGTTGTTTCTGATGATAAGTTTCATTTTTGTTGAAAGCCTTCCTGGCACACGTTGCATTATAGATTCCATCCTCTGATTTGCTATTGTTCATTTCAATTCCTTCCTCCTCTACCAGCCTGCGAGGAGGCCAGAGTCTTTAAAAAAATAATAATCACTGTGATACTGGCCATCACACAGAAACACACACAAATTGTTTTTAAAGGAAGAAAAAAGGAAAAAGGGGGAAAAGGAAGGAGGGGGGAGTACAGGCGTGTGTTTGATAAGGTGTCAGGGGTCATAGGTCCTTAGTTTCTAGTCAGACTTGTCTTCATAAAGATGCCATTCCTGTTGAAAAGTGACGGCTCTGCCTCTGAAAACATTTCACAAAGACCAGAAGAGGAAAACAAACCAAAAAGAAATGTTGCTGGAACACTAGAATGTGTGAACTTCAATGTATTTTTCCTATTCCTTATTTTTCCATAGGCAGAATTGACACTGTAAGGGACACTTTTCACAAAGCAGCATATTCCCGTGGCTGGGACAAAATAACCAGCTTTGCAAAGGGAGTTGAATTACTTCCATTCCTTGTTAGGCTAAAATGATTTGGCCTAGCCAGGAAGAATTTTGGCCTAGAAAGCTCAGATTTCTAACCTAGCCGGACTGACCTATTCCCAGTTCCAAGATTTTCCACATGCTTTCTTCCCTCACTCATGGAGTAGTTACATGGAGTTAAATAAAATACCCATCGTGGAAGTGTTTGGCACAAATGGTGGTGGCATTGCCCCTGTCCAAGGTTCTGCTTACATTCTCTACACCTGGATGCTAGCCGATCCTCTTCATCCGGTCGAATCCAGCCTTGTCTTTAGCACAAATCTTACCCTTCCCTTGTGATCTCCAAACACGTGAACAGCCTTTCTTAACATGCACACACTTCTCTCTCTTCTCGCCTTCCTTAAATGTCAGGTGTTTTGAAAGAAGTTAGAGGTCTTTAGAAAGTGAACGATACAGCTGAATTCTGTTCTGGAGTTTGATGGTAGAAATTAGTATAATGCAGAACTGGATCAGGCTTACAGATGATGGGTTTTGTTTTCTCTGCGACAAGGTTAAAAACTTTCTGAGACAACATTTTTCAATGGAGTAGTGTAGAGAAAAATGAAAATTATTAGCTGGACATGAAAATTATTAGCTACTCTTGGCAAATCAGAAGACATTGCAATACTAGAACTGCTTTTCCATGTAGCAGAAATTTGCTAGGGATCATTATTGATTGTTTTAGACATTCTTTGGTTAATTAGAGCCCCCACCATTGCCTATCATCCCACTAACACCAAAGCCAACTGCCAGTTGTAGTAATAACAACCAAATATGAAAATGCTTGAGCACCAGAGTTTGTAAACCCAGCCCATGAATTTGCATTACCTGCTTGAACTCTGGGGTTATTGGTTTTGCAAACCATGTTATAAAGGCAAGGAAAAGGAAAAATCAAATGAGATGTGTTTCATAATACTATTTCCTTATAATATCTTTTTCTTCCCATCTATACTTTTCATTTACCGCTACTCCCCACCCCCTGCTACCTAAATATCTTTACTCCCAATGGAAGATGCACTACCAAAGACTTGCGGTTTATGAACCAGAAGAAAAATGTGGCTTCTGAGTAAGTCCTGCGGTCTTATTTCTCACTTCTGTCATTGACAGCCACAAATCAAGAAGAGGTTAAATGAAAATTAGCAAAATATGTATTGCCATACTAACAGGCAGTAATGGAACAATCTGTTCATGTCCCCACTTCACAAGTCCACTTTCCCAAAACTAATCAAACTCTTCCATCTGTGGAACTTGCCACAACAGGTCTTTTTCAGCAAAGAAAGAGCAACAAGGTTCCCTGCACATATTTTCCCTGGCAGAAAATTAGCACCTTATTTTTCTCCATTTTAAAAATAAATCTTCTCCCCTTATACCTTTTCCAGTCTGATTTTAAAAGGGAAACAGTCAAAAGCTAGGTAGTTGTCTGATTCTGTTTCCTAGCCCCTTTACATATTATGTCTATATTTTATGAATTTTTGTCTATACAGAAGGCACCGTTTATTTTTTTTAACATGCATTTATATTGCTTTTTGGGCAAATATCCTCCATTTTTTCAAAATCCAGGAGTTTTTCCGACTCTGTTCTTTCGCATCACCAGACCTTACATTGTGTGTGTGTTTACTGGCCTTCATAAAAAGTAAAAAATAAAAAAATTAAAAAAAACTAAATTCACATTTCACCACTTGTTACCTGCCACTGTCTCTCATAGCTTGTGAGACTTTCAAATGCTTCTGCAGTATTCAGTCCCCAGAGCGTGCTTTCTTCGGCGAGTAGGCAGTGGTGCGATCGTAGCTTACGGAGCCTTGAACTCCTGGGCTCAAGTCATTGTTTTGCCTTAGCTTCCAAGTAGCTCAGACCAAAGGCATGAACCACTATGTTCAGCTAAAGTCCACCTATGTTAACGTTTCTACCTCCACTTAAAACCCTCCAGATGACCCTTCAGTGACCTCGGGTTGCAATACAAATGTGTTACGACTTATAAGGCCCTTCGTGGTCGGCTCTCTCTTCAAGTATTGTCCCGTTTCATGCCCCAAACAGATTCTAGCCATACCCCACAACTTACAGTTTCTCACAAAGGATGCACTGTGGCTGCACTCTAGGACTTTGTCTATGCTGGGTCCCCTTCCTGAAATGCCTTCTGTGTGTGCTTCTCTCTTCCCTGCTTGCTGCCATTTCTGTGGACTGACTATAGTTTTCTTTCATGTTCTAACTGCTCTGAAATATACCTTTGGCCCCCAGCTTTCCTGCTCCCCCTACCCTGTAGTCCTTCTGGTTTTCCTCTGTTTCCATGAAACTTATTTATCCTTTTTGAAGTATCCATCACACTGATCCATAATTGCATACCTTTCTAGATGTCTCTTCCAGTGGACCATAGTTGCACACTCTCCATAGTTGCACATATTCCTTTCAGGAAGGGCGACTTGCTTGTCAGTGAATTGCCAATGCCTTAGACTGTGACCAAAAAGCAGATTCAGTCACTTGCTGTCTGCAGAGTCCAATCAACAAGAGCAAGGTCTGGTATAAAGAAAGTGACTTTTTATTCCAAAGCTAGCTTAGCAGAAGAAGTATAGGCTTCCCGCCTTAAGGGTGCTGCTTACTTTTGGAGCAGAAAGCAGACACATTTAAAAGGCATCTTGGCATGAATGGCTCTCAGGGGAGGGAAATGCAGGTAGGGGTCATATAACTCACGGCAGTGCCTAATCTACCGTGCTGTTGAGCTGGTGATGACAGCTGGTGTGTTTATGGGCAGAACTATGTTGTAAAAGTGGCCAAGACTCTCCTGGTGGGAGACAGTTGTAGCAGGCATACTTTGGGTTGTAGCTTGACTGTTTTCTCTCAAGGTGATCTCCTGGTGAGAGGGGGTTCTGCTCTGGAGCTTCTAAGCACATAGTTAGATGAACTTGCCCAGTAGGGAATGTCTGGAAAAGGGAAGGTAAAAGGTTATAATTGCATTTCTAAAGAGCTAAGTCGGAAGTGGGGAAAAGAGAAAAAGAGAAAAAATACACTATCTTTTAGAAAAAGGGTGTTACTCATTATAAAACTGTGTCTGGCACGTGAATGTTCAGTGATGTTGACTGACCAAAGAGAGTTACAAATCAAAAACTTGGAAGTGGGAGGGGCATATCAATCAATGTCCCACAGGAAAGAAGGCAAGAAGGCACACATAAAAGGGTTAGATGAAGAGAAATTAATGAAGCGGTCTTTTTCCCAGGTAAGAAAATTAGCAAGTGCTGGTGAAACACTTAGGGATGGGAAAATGTGAAAAGTCTCCATTGGCCCTAGGATTGAATGGCGACAGAAGAGAATTGGATTCTATGATCATGGCTAGCGTTGTAACCTTGTTGAGAGAGTGAGAGATGCAACTCACTTATCACTTTGGTCCCAAATAAAATCACCCAGCTGCTGGCACATTCGTAACACATCAGGGAGGGTTCTGGAAGGAAGAATGAATAAATGCCCAGTGTCTCTCTTATTGAGCTCTCCACTGGCCAAATATACAAGAAGCCAGTGAAAAAGACAGTGTTATGATGTGATCTATAGAGCCTATGGCAGTCAGCCTGTCCGGTGGGGCAGAGAAGGAAAGGAAATGAATCAGACAGGAAAGGATGAATATCTAATCCAATGAACATGCCTAGCAGCGGAGGGTAATCTTTAACTGTCAAAAATGTTTCATTGTTCAATTTTGAAATAATAAATGACTATAAACTTTTCATGAAGTGTATACCTACATTATTAATATTCTTATGCTAACATTTCTGGTTACTAGAAAATGGTGCATATGCACTAATAACCAATCAATATACAGAGAGCTGTCCAGTCGCTCATCTGTAAGTGCTCCAGCTGTGGCTAATAAACAGAACTGTGACATGTGAATACTTCCTTCATGCAAACATAAACAGAAATTTGTTTTATTTTAAAAGACAGAGTAGAGGAATTCTAAATACATAGTAAAAATAGGAAGTGTGTATTCCAGAAAATCTTAGCAAAAAGTCAGCACTAAGTAAATGAATAATGAATGTGTGAATGAGGTAATATAATTGGACTACAGAGACTGGGAGATGGGAGGGAGGGAAGTATGAAGGAGGCTTTGGGAAAATGAAAGGTAGAATTTGCCTAAACTGAAAGAAAAGATAGAGAAAATGTGAACAGTGTGATAGGATGAATATTGTTAAAAGTTTCATCCTAAATTGTAAGATTCTTGTCCTCAGAGAAGGAAAGAAGGAGGGAAGCTAGAATTTATTGAGTCTCTATGATGTGCTGAGAGCTTTTACAAACCTTGGCTTGTTTAATTCTCACAAGTCAGTAGGAGTACTATTATCTTGTTTTCACAGTAAGGAAGCCAAGACACAAAGCAGTTGAAGAACTGATCCGTTAGTGGTAAAAGTGAGGAAATAATCCCAAATTTATCTCTCAAAAGCCCATCCTCTGTCTAATATCATGCATCATTTAAGAATCTAGTGAAGGAGCTAACACTCCTTCAATAAGTATAGATCCAAGACAGAATGCAAAAATGCTATCCCAGAGGTGGAAGTGCCTTGGTAACACATAAGACAGAGAAACTCTGATAGGGAATTCTGATCCAATTTCATGCAGTGGTGGCATTTAAATAAGTCTTTGAGAGATTTTCTAAATCTGAATGACCGATAGACAACATGACTTAAAAGAAAGAATTATTTATTTTTAACACGTGGTACTGGACACAATGCCCATCAAATAGTAAGTTTCAGTGACCCAATCAAAAAATGAAAATGGAGAAAATGACATCAGGTGTGTTCAGGGAAATGGCAATTTGTTAATAGTTTGGTAGTGAGTATGAGGGATGGGTTAGAGTGAAAGCTACAGCTGATATGACAGGACAGGGCTAGTTTGTAGACGATTTTGAATACTATTATGCAGAGTTAGAAGTTTCCATAGGTGTGAAATAGGATTTTGTGCAAAGCAATGAAATTTTGTGGGCTGCACATTAGGAAGATTTCTCTGGGGAAATGTAGCAGGCCCTATTCAAGAACCTCGTTGGCAGCTGAGAACTGCATTAGCATGTTATTGTATTCATTCAAAGAGGTATTAGGGAATGAACCTCACTCCGAGAATGGGAAAGAGGGGCTGAGCTGAGCGATACTGTGGAGATAGTCATTTCCAAAGTTTAGATAGGAGAGGGAAGGGAGCTTCTGAGGAATGAGTTCAGAATTTTGAGCCTGAATAAATGGAAAAATTATGATGTCATTAACTATGGTATGCAACACAGAATAAGTAGGGGTGAAATGGGGGGTGAAAAGTAATAAGAAAAATGATGGGTTTGGATCGTCTATAGAAGGAGGTCCAGTAGGTGGTTCTAGTTCAGCTTATTGGATTTAATTACATCACAGATAGAGATCTGGGGTTCCTCTACTTAGAGGAAGTAGCTGAATCCATGGAAGGATTCACAGATAGTTAACAATACCATTGAGGATAGAGCCCCGGGAGAACACATTTTTAAGTGATGAGTGATAGGAGACAAACTAATGGGATGTTTAAGAATGAGAAATTGTCAGGTTCATTGCACCATTACCTCCACTTTTATCTCTCTTTCTCTCTCCTTTCTTTCTTTCTCTCCCTCTCCCCTCCCCCTCCCTCCCTCCCTCCCTCTCTACCTCTCTCTCCCTCCCTCTCTACCTCTCTCCCTCCCTTCCTCTCTCCCTTCCTTCCTCCCTTCCTCCCTCCTTCCTCCCTTCTTCCCTTCCTCCCTTCTTCCCTTCCTCCCTCTCCCCCTCCCTCTTTCTTTTCTTTTCTTTTCTTTCCTTTTTTCTTTTCTTTTTTTTTGACAGGGTCTTGCTCTGTCATCCAGGCTAGAATGCAGTGGCATGATCATGGCTCACTGCAGCCTTGACCTCGTGAGCTCAAGCAATTATCTCACCTAAGCTTCACATGTAGCTGGGAGTGCAGGCACACACCACCATGCCCAGCCAATTTTTTATTTTTTATACAGACAGGGTCTTCCTATCTTCTCCAGGTTGCATTTTTCTTTTTCTGATAGCACCTTTATCTAGAACACTAAGTAACTAATCCCTTCTACCAAATTAAAGGTCCTGTCTTTAGTTGACAGTTAAATATACTATTGTGTTTGCCAAAGTTCTTGTGCATTTCAACGGGTTAATCAGATGTCTCCAATTCCACCTCTTTCAAATGTGGTACATCTGAATGTCAAGGTGATTGGCATAACACTAATGCATAATAACCAGAAATCGAGTTTATCTTCCAAGATCTTCATAGAGGATACTCCTCAAGAGAAAACCTTTCAGACTTATCAGGCTTACAACTGGAATCTATTTACTTTTCATTTGTTTTTTACCCTATCTATTTATGTCATTTTCCTTTTTAATTACCAGGGATATTTATATGGAAAACAGTGTTCCCTCTTCTTATTTCTGTCACATCTTGTGGTTGACATCTTGTTTCATTCTGTCATGCCAATGATTAAAGCTACAGTAAAATCTCCTTTGTGCATATGTGGCTTTCTACAGATCCATTTAAAGGAGATCAGATGTTAAAAGAGAAGTAGGTGAAGAAAAACAAGATGTTCATGGGGAGATGGGCGGTGGCCAGGGATAGTACTTTAGAACCTGTTTCAGATCTAAGAGGGAATTAAAGGGATTTCAGAGGGTACAAGAAAAGTGGGGTAATGTTAAGTATTACATCGAAAGCTGGGAATGAGATCTTCTAAAGCAATGACAAATACAGCAGCGGAGTGAGGGCTGGGGCTAGAAGATACCTTCCCTCTGTTTTGCAAAGATGAGCCTCCTCTCTGTCTTAGAACATTCGGATAACTTCTTAACTTTCAATATAACATTCAAGACATACTGCAAGAGTTGACCAGCCACATCCATTCTGCTACGTGGCATCTATGAGGTTCAGTCACATCTGTATGAAGGCTTGGAGGCCCCCAGAATACATCAGAAGGAGAAGGTGACTTTTCCGGGATGAATTACATCAGAAGGAGAGAAAAAGGAGTCCTTCATGGAAACTTGCCATGGATGAAGATACAGCATGACTCACTGACTAGACCAAGTAGCAGGACCTGGATGTTGAGGGAAGGAGGTGGTTCCAGGTCGTGTTTGCAGCTGGTTCTGAACATTTCTAGATCTGTTCCCCTGCCTTGTCTATGTGTTTTGGGGAAGAGATGATTTGTAAAAGAAAGAAACCTGTCACTTGGGTCTTTTGTTCTTCCATGGGACAGGCCCCTGAAAGGATTGCATTTTGACAAGATGGAGACGTTGAACCACTAGTCACAGACAGACAAGGGCCCCTGTGAAGCCATAGTCTAGATATGGTTGCCAGTTCCATGGGGAACACAGTAAAAGCTTTCAAGGACAGTGACATACATGGCCTCCAGAGCATGAGGCTAGAAATCTGACATATGTGAGAGGCTCCTCTCTCACCCAGAAACTTTTACAGAAAATAACTAGGGAGGGACATCTTAGAGGGCAAGGTTAGACTTTTTGCTAACCAAGTGTATTAGTTTCTTCTCATACTGCTAAAAAGATACTACCTGGGACAGGGTAATTTATAAAGGAAGGAGGTTTAATTGACTCACAGTTCCCCATGTCTGGGGAGGCCTCAGGAAACTGACAATCACGGTAGAAGGTGAAGGAGAAGCAAGCACCTTTTCACAAGTTCACAGGAAAGAGAGAGAAAGCCAGGAGCTGCCAAACATTTTTAAAGCCATCAGCTTTTGTGATGAACTCACTCACTATCATGAGAACAGCATGGGGGAAACCACCCTCACAATCCAATCACCTCCCACCATATCCCTCCCTCAATATGTGGAAATTACAATTTGAGATGAGATTTGGGTGGGAACATAGAACCAAACCATATCATCAAGCATGTGGGTGCCCAAACATTGAGGCAAATTTAAGTGGAATACATTTGTAAGTTCATGGTTTCAGCTTGTGAACCAGCTCTTATTTCATCAGCCTAAGAGCATCTAAAAGAGGAATAATAAAACAGATGAATCCATCTCTCATTATTTCCATTCCATGGTCTAAATTCTTTTTTCTTGGATACTCCTCTTCCTGTAACAATAAGAGAAAGGTCTGAGAAACATCTGTGTCCCCAAAATACTCTGGGGCAATCTTGAAGGCCATCCTCCAAAAGTCCCCTCTGCCCTTCTCAGAGAAGAGATTGCTGGGATGACCCATGCGTCTGTAACACATAGTCCACAAGACTGCATGGCATGCAGTCACAAACCAAGAATATTCTGTTAATCTCAGTTGCATCTAAGCATTCTAAGGCAGAAGCTCACTCAGTCCGCTATCTGTTAAAGAAAGAACAATTTGGTCTCAAGCAGTGGGGAAGATCAGCTCATTTACAAGACTGTCACTTAATGAAGTTCCTTGTGACTTTTCTGTGATGAATTTAGACATTGAAAAGAAAGATTTCACCTCTTTGCTCCATAGGCTCAAGCAGAAAAAATGGAAGACACTGTATTTCTTGTTTCCTTCATGGAAAGCTTTGCTCGCTTATGGTGACATTGTGCTGAGCAGGTAGTAAACATGCAGGCAGGCTAAGGCAGATGCTGCCTTACTGTTGGACTCTTCTCTGGGCAAAGTTCATTATTGTGCTGGCCTCATCATTTTAGCTGCCATCAGTTTAAGAGGAAAAGAAAGAACTGCATGAAAAAAAAATGTCGTGCATTACACGCTTTAGAGGGGAAACTAGGGAAAAAACTGCTGGTGCTTTGGGAGGAATATCCTCCCTCCCTCCCTCCCTTCCTCCCTGCCTCCCTTCTTCCCTGCATCCCTTCTTCCCTTCCTTTCTCCCTCCCTCCAACTCTTCCTCTCTCCCTTCCTTTCTTTCCTCCTGTCTCGTAGATGTCTCTGATTTTGCCTCTTTTTTCACTTTATTGATGTGCTTTTGCTTGGGAAGTTTGCCTTGACTCCCATAACTGCTTGGAAGGACAGTGTTGATTTAAGCCCTGTTTCATTGAAGGAGAATAGCATTCCTCCTTCGTAACAGACCAATTAAAGACAACACAATGACTTCTTTCTGCAAGCTTTCCTTGATTCCCTGAGCCGATTTTCAAATTACACTCTTCTTCTTGAGTCCTCCTAAGCTCATTGCACAGAAACAATCACAAACTCACACTGTCAGAAGTAGCCCAAGCCGTCTGGTCCCACTATTTGCCAGCCTCCATAATGCCTTTATAGAGGCATTTTTCACAGCATTCTAGAGACACGCTAAACCTTCTCCGTAATAAGCCAGATCTTCCTAGCATGCTAGCTGATGATAGCTAATAGGTGCTGGTTGCTTACCCTGCCTGGTGTTTTACAGGTAGTGTATAAATGGCAGTATAGCGTTAAAAGTACAACCAGAGCCAGAGACACTGGGTTCCAGTCCTACCATTTAATCCCTGAGTGACCTTGGGCAAGATGTTTTACTTTCCAAACCACACTTTTCTTCTTTGTAAAATGGGAATAATTTTAGCTACTACAAGTTGTTGCATTAATGAGATAATCTAAAGTAGAATGCTAACCACAATACCCAGAATGTTCTGAAAATTAATGTTATTATCATTCTTATCATCTATTGCTTATCTCCAAATGCTTAAATGTAATTTTCAACACGGTGCTACATAGCAAGGATCATGCCCTCTGAAATTGTCATACGGCAAGACTGGTGGCTGAAGGCCAGCAAAATGGTAATTGTGATCATTATCTAGCACATTTTCTTCTCTAGAAGAAGGATTTAAAGGTTTCACTCAAGAAGCTGATTGGTAGTGCAGCCTTAGATTGATATCTTCTCTTTTTGAGAAAGGAAGTGATTTTGCCACATTTTCCCAATTTTGATCATTGGGAATATAGAATAATGGAAATTTGCCATGGGAGGCTGGAGACCAGTCCATGATAACCCTATACTCAACTCTTGGGAAAAGGAAAGACAACATTTCATGTCAGATTGCTTCAGGGTAAATAATGTGTTTCTTTATGTCTATCCCTCCTCTATCTCCCTGTCTATCCCTCTTCTCTCCCCGTCTCTGTTTCTTTCCCTCTCTGTGTCTGTCTGTCTGTCTCTCACTCTCTCTCTTTCTCTCTCTCTCTCTCTCTCTCTCTGACACACACACACACACACACACACACCCCAGAAGAGCAGTTTGGCCACTTAAAGGAATGCTGTGAGGAATGACAGCTTTTGATTGCATAAAATATTGTTTGTTGTTCCAAGCAAAGGTAAAATTCTCAAACTGTTGAAATTGTTTTTATTAGAACTACTCCTAATCATAATTACTGTGTCATTAGTCCGTGTTGGGTATCACTACTTTCTGTGATATCACTTACCACATTATTAGCAATTACACAGAACTTTCAATTCTGCCAACTTCATGCTACCTCATCAATGCCATTTCCTATAGTAGAGTGCCCCCTAGCACCTCCACGCTCCTCTTACTTTAATTTGCTTTTTGAGGCCCCCAGAGAGAGACTACTAAATATCAAGGGCAGCTTTCACTCTTCAGGGACCTGGGCTTTCCAAGTGCTTAAGTGCCCAGCATTAATCTCCTGAGATTTGTTCATCTGACTTCACAGCAGCTGGAACAAGGACAGAGATCTTTTGGACAGCCTGTTCTGCCAGAAGCAGAGCAGGTGGCTTTCTCTCGGGTCACAATTGAATTTAAAAATCCCATTAATTTTGTCAAGTCAACTTAATTCTCTTAACCTGATAATTATCTTCCTTTGGAAAAAGAACAGTGAAAGAGTGGGCAGACTTTTGTTAAGCAATGTTTAAAGCGTGTGTGTGGGTGTGTCTGTGTGTATGTGCGTGTGTGTGTACATGCATGCATATGAGAGAAACAGACAGAAAGGTTGCCTGACTGATTATAGGTTTATAAGGTTCACTTCTTAGTTCATCCCTGAAAATGAGAGATTTTGGCTGCTGTCTTATTTGTACTTAAATAATTTGGGTGACCCACCTGGGCATTAGGTCACAGTCCTGGGCACTCTTTTTAAAGAACTTGCATGAGAAGAAGGTGGTAGGCTCTTACAGCAGCAAATAAGAGTGTATTGCTTAAACCTCTCTTTGAAGGCAGGGAGGGCGAGGGGGAGGTGTGAGATATTTTAAAAATAAGATGTGCTGCTAAATTCCCTGCCAACCTCCGTTCATGCTGAGTGGAGTGTAAGTAACAAGTATCAGATAGTTCCTCCAGATGTCAGCTATTTCAAGAGTCACATGCTGAAGTTCTGTGGACAGCAATTGTCTTATTCCTGGTGGTGATGAAGGTGGTGGTAGTGGTGGTGTGGTGATGGTGGTGGTGTGGTGATGGTGGTGGTGGTGGTGATGGTGGTGATGGTGATGGTGGTGGTGGTGGTGGCGGTGTGGTAATGGTGATGGTGATGGTGGTGATGGTGATGGTGGTAGTGGTGGTGGTGGTGGTGGTGACGGTGGTGGTGGTGGTGGTGATAGTGGTGGTCATGGTGATGGTAGTGGTGGTGATAATGGTGGTCATGGTGATGGTGACGGTGGTGATGGTGATAGTGGTGGTGGTGTGGTGGTGGTGGTGGTGTAATGTTGATGGTAGTGATGATGATGGTGGTATGGTGGTAGTGGTGGTGACAGTGGTGGTGGTGATGGTAATGGCGGTGTGGTGATGGTGGGTGGTGGTAGTGGTGGTGGTGTTGGTGGTATTAGGAGGTGGATGCTGCCTCACAGAAATTTTTAGCAGCAACAAGTGTGGGAATTTGTTTGTGCATTTGAGAAGTAAGACAAATTAGGAGAAAAAAATGACCTAATAACTCAGGAAGATTATCATATAAAACCTTTGTACAAGTAACATTTGATTTTTAAATGTGTAAAGCAAGAACATCATCCAGGAACCCTCAAGTCCTGTTAAATTATTGTACTTTACTTAAGAAATTAATTTACAGGCCAAGAAATTATACAATGAGGAAAATGATTCTTATTCAATTTTAAACTTTTCTCTACTGCTTTACCTAAAATAAACAGACTGGAAAAAAAATTTTTTTGACTGTTCTCTTTCGTTATGTCTTTGAATCCCAGTGGTAAAGAACTTCTTCCTATAAGACACAGTAAATTGATCTAAGGTAGTAATCATTGCAAGGAAATGGTGAGGTCAAGTTTGCTTAGAGTCTGCAGAATTTCCCCACCAGTTCAAATGAGGTTTTCTTATGCTCATGCTTAAAAGTTCTACATAAGGGTCGTAAAAATTGTAAAACTTCATTTCTCTTTACTTTTCTTTCTTTAATTTTTGGAGACAGAGTCTTGCTGTCACCCAGGCTGGAGTACAATGGCATGATCTCTGCTCACTGTAACCTCTGCCTCCCAGGTTCAAGTGATTCTCTATTCTGGTGCCTCCTGAGCACCTGGGATTACAGGTGCATGCCACCACACCTGGCTATTTTTTTGTGTTTTTAGTACAGACCAAGTTTTGCCATGTTGGCCAGGCTGGTCTCAAACTCCTGCCCTCAAGTGTTCCACCCGCCTTGGCCTCCAAAAGTGTTGGGATTACAGGCGTGAGCCACCATGCCTGGCCCATTCCTTATATATTTTTAAAAATAAACTGTTCTTTTCCAGTTTCTACAAATTCAGACTTCATTCTTTTGCTTAATTTGAATTTCAGCTGTGTTAATAACTAGAGGGATTCCAAAGGATGTAGTTTTATAATTTCTCTGACGGTCAGTTCTTCTAGTTTTATATGGAAGAGAAATAAGATCGCTCTCAGCTCTTGGCTCATTGTCGGTGACAAACTTAAGTAACAAATACTTCCTTTCTAGTGGGAGATAACATTATGCTCAATTCTTCCTAGTGTCTTTTCTAAAACAGATACCCAGATAAAAATACTTACCTTAGGGAGAAACAGGTAGGCAGAGAAAAAAGGGGCATGTGATTAAGTGGAGGTAGCATTTCCAGAAATAAGACTTTGTCTTTTCCTTCAACTCCCATGTCCCTTTTGAGGAACAGAACAAAATAGAGATATGTTTGGTTGTGTCTAACACAGCAGGATCAGATGTCCTTCAAATAGACTTTGAGAGACACTGTAGTCATGAGTTTTTTTTTTTTTTCCTCACTTATTCTTTTCTGGATTCTTCTGCAGGCATCCCAGGTTGAAACACTTGCAAAAAAAAGATAAGAGGCAGCTGTACAGGGGAGAATTGCAACCTGTGTAGCCACCATGTGACCACTTGTAAAACGGTCCCAGCATCCCACCTTAGTTTGTCCTTTGGTCGGGCAAGGGAGACTGTGAGCTTTTGTTCATGATGTTAAATAAAGAACATTGTGTGTCAAGAGAAGTAGACTTCCTTATCTGCTGTTTACAGCTATGAAAGAGGAGGTGTTGGTTTTTCTTCTAAGCTCTGCCTTCCAACCTTTTTTTCCTACCTTTGGTTTCACATGATCTCATACAGAAAACTTCAGACTTTCAAATGTAGAACTTATTCTGTTGTCGGCATTTGTAGTTTCTCTAGTGTTATTTCTAAAACCCTTCTCTGCAGGGAACATCAATGTGGTTCTAGCATCAATAGAATAAGGTTTCCATTATATATATATATATATATAAAATAAGTTAATATATATAATATATATAAGTATATATATATACTCACATATATTTATATATAGTTATATATATGTAGTTTATATATAGTTTTATACACACACACACACACACACACACATACACACACTCTTAGCTTTTCTGTTTCAAATTTGAGTCATAATGTTGCATGAAAACTGAGTCCAATATTGATATTTTGGGGTCCATCTACATGGAGCACTGAACTATTTAATGCATTACATGGGAGGGTTAGATATTGGTAGGAAAGTTAGGAAGTCAATTTCACTTCCCCCATTCTGTCTCCCTCACCTTTCCCTTTACCATTCATCGTGTGCAGGATTCAGAGTGCTGTCCACTCAGTTGTACCAGAGCATAATTGCTGATAAAGTAGAGCTGATAAATTTGGACTGTGGAATGATCTTGGTCATATGTTTTCCTAAAATTTTCTCAAGACTTGCAAATTTATTTTCTATTTCGTACTTGTCTCATATTTTTGATATGTAAAAATATGTATCTACCTATTACCTTAGTGAGATGGGAGTCGTGTTCTCTCATACACAGATACATATATCCATGTATTTAAAATGTACCCATATCTATAAATTGCATTTTGTAAGACTCTAGCTAAAACTGAGTAGTGTTTTAAGAATTTTTAAAAAGGCAAACACGTCTTGGGGTGCTAGCTGGTGGGAAGTATGATCTGTCCTTAATAAAACAGTGAAAATCAAATGATTAATCTTAACAAAAAAAAAAAAAAAAAAAGAAAAAAAAAAACTCCCTCCCATTTAAGGCCCACGGAACTAGGCTAAACCAGAAAACAGAGAGGTTTGTGTTGGGGAGTACTTTTGACAGGTCCCTCATCCCCACCCGCACAGCCTCCCACAATATAGGTGTATATTGTCGCTGTATGATTTCGTATCTGGTGCTGTTCTTCACTTCTCAGTTTGGGGGCTGAATTCCTCAGCATCCTTGCCACATTACAAAAATAGAAAGCCCGATATCATAGTCACACCACCACCCCACTTGCCACCCACAACGCAACAGAAGAGCAGGCAGCCCTCAGTTTCCGAAAGGGTTGTAGTCTCAAAGTTACTTTATAAATGCTCAGTGCTCAGATTATATTTTCCAGAGAAATGGTATATTCTCTTTCCAGAACTCAAACACCTACTAACCCAGAGTATTCCCAGTGTCCTAATCAAGAGCTGCTATAGTCAAGTGCCTGGCCACACAGGAAATGCTTTCTAAAAGGTGTATTTGGAATTTTAGGTTAGGATACCAACAACATATTTTTCACCATTACAGATTTTATAAGAAGATCTGGGCTACCCAAGCACCCACTTGCTGTCTGCAAAGATCCTATTCAAGTTAGTTCTTTATCCAGGGTCAAAGAGAAGGTTGAGAGGGGGTTTAAAGGCAAGAAAGGGGCTCCAGCTAGAAAAGGACATGGTGAGGTGCTGGACTTGATGTGCTGGGAAGCGGGGAGGAGGAGGGTGAGATTTATGTGAGGGCCATAATGGGAGCAGTGGGAATTGGGAGACACAGGGAGAAGAAATGAAAGCCAAAGGAGTAGACTTTGAGGGTTAACAAAGAAGAGAAGCAGAACATAATTCAGTTCAATTCAACCCACTTCGTTAAGCACCCAGTCCTCTTTGTGCCAGAAAAGTGAGCAAAGTTGAATGAGATGTGTTTACCACAGGTGAGATCTCTCCTGTAAGGGAAAGAGAAAGAGACATATGCAGATTTGCATTCACAGAGCAGATCTGTTTGGTGAATCACAGAGAGGCAGAAAGGGCACAGAGAAGGAGAGATCTGTCCTGATTTGAAGATCAGGGGACATCTCATGGAAGAGGACGCAGTTAAGCTAGACCTGAGGATGCTAACTGTCTCACATAAGCAGGGGATGGAAGCATAAGTTCAGTCTTGGAAAACGGTGGATGAGATGAAAGCCCAGAGATCAGTGTCATTTCTGTGTCTCTGTGTGTGTGTGTGTGTCTGTGTGTGTGTGTGGGTGTGTGTGTCTGTGTGTCTCTGTGTGTATTGGGGTGGGGGCAGGGGGATGACAACATGCCTGTAGAGTAGAGGGGGATGCGAAATTACAATTTACCTTCCAGAATGAATTTTCTTCTTTAGCACTATGCATATATTATCTTGGCCTCTAATGATACTGCAATCCTGCAGGCAAGTTGTAGCTCTCGTGGGATAGAAGGAGTGAGGACGGGAGAGGGTACTGAGGAGGGGCTCTGGGGCTTTGAGAATTTTGCAGTTTGGGGCTAGTGGGCAAGGAGATTTTCCCACTTCTTGCTTCTCGCCTGTTGTATGACTCTCAGATGCTAATGAAGTGGGAATAAGGAGGGAAGCATGCCCTTGGCGCTCAGATTATATTTCTGGATATCCAAGGCATCTGAGAAGGGAAACACAGGAAGGAAATTTTTAGAGGAAATGTGGAGGCTTGGGATGCTCCACATTTATCCAATGTTTACACATTCAACATTGTATAAAGCCAGTATGAAAGACAGGGTTAGTCTTTATTTCATGAAGCAATCTCTTGGGCCTTTCCTACCTACAACTTCATTTAAAAGGAAAAACAAAGTACCCAGTCTTCACATCCCCGTGCAAGTAAACCCCTGAAGAATGGATACCGAGGTTGGGGCTGCTCTCTGATTACCAAATTCTGAGATACCAGAAGAAAAGGAGAGGAAGAGAAGGGTGAGGAGGGAGAAGAAGGAGAAGAGGAAGAGAAAGAGGGAGAAGGAGAAAAAGGAGGAGGAGCAGGGAGGAGGAAGTAGAAAGGAGGAGGAGGAACAAGAAGGAAAAGAGGAAGAGAAAGAGGAAGGAGAAGGAGGAAGAGGAAGAGGGAATGAGAGGAGGAAGGAGAAAGGAAGGAGGAGGAAAAAGAGGAAGAGGAGAAGGAGGAAGAAGAAGCTGTAGTAGTAATGGTGGAGGAGGAGAAGGAGGGAGGGAGGGAAGAAGAAAAAGAAGAAACATTTTCCAAGTATTTGTCAAAAGCGTAATGCTTCTATTAAAATGTTAAGAAGCCTATTTCTGTTTCAGGAATGTGGGGAAAGGACAAATGCATACAGGGAGGCAGCCACTCCTCTAAGTGCTGCACATATACAGGGAAAGCCAGGAGACAGTTCTGCATTTCAGGAGAAGGCAAATGACTATGGACATTCACAGAGACCTGGAGAAAGTAGATGGTTCCTGGGTGGACAGCAACACTGATAGGTACAAGGTGAGGGAGGAGGTGGGTGGCTTTCAGCCTCTACTTTATCATCTTTTAGGGCCTGTGTATCTCCCTACTGTTGGAATTGAATCTGCTAGATCTCTGCAGCTGGAGGTTAGGGGACTTCACACTTCAAGTGTGGGTGTGTGCATGCATGCTATCTGTGGCCTGTTTGACCTCAGTCTTAATGACAAACTACTAGGAAAATGGAATTTGAGA
>NW_022436960.1:23614928-23622138 GCF_009761245.1 Sapajus apella | reverse complement strand
GAGACGGAGTTTCACTCTTGTTACCCAGACTGGAGTGCAATGGCGCGATCTCGGCTCACCGCAACCTCCGCCTCCTGGGTTCAGGCAATTCTCCTGCCTCAACCTCCTGAGTAGCTGGGATCACAGGCATGTGCCACCATGCCCAGCCAATTTTCTGTACTTTTAGTAGAGACGGGGTTTCACCATGTTGACCAGGATGGTCTCGATCTCTTGACCTTGTGATCCACCCGCCTCGGCCTCCCAACTGGCATACTTTTTTAAAAAGATTACCAACCTTACTATTTAAATGAATATGCTGAAATGTAAGTATTCTTTTCATATCTTTACACTGAAAAACTGGAAAACACCCCTCTGCCCTAGCTGAGCTCAGTTGAAATGATAAAATCCAGTGAAAACGTGTTTTGATACCTTGGTAAAAGTGTGTGTATTTATCTCATTCATTAGTAAGCAGAGACAAACAGGAACATGTTAACCATGAAATCGGGAAGTGGGAAATCTGGATCTTATTTTTACTTGTTTCTACTCATCTTTGAGTACTATGCCTTTCTAGGATTTGAATTTCTCCTCTGTAAAATGAGGGAGATAATAAATGGTCTTAATGAAAAGTAATGAATGGTAATAAATGAAGTAATAAATGGTTCTTAAACACTTCTGGGTCACGAAGTTCTTTAAAAAGATAAAGACATCTTTGGACTTTTTTATCAGAAAAAAAATGCATATTCAAACTAAATTGAATATAGTTTTGGAAAGGAGTTTTTATCTTGTCCTGCCATAGATATTATGTACTACACAACTCCAGGGGGCATAATTCACAGGCTGTGACATAAATGACACCTTCCTGGAGGTGGGCAAAGAGGGGACCCTCTACATAGCAGTACCTTGAACTCCAAGCTAAGAGCTCTTGGGCCCGATGAGACTTAAGATTCTTTCTGGATCTGAATTTCTTCAATTCCAGAAATGTCATTATTATCACCAACAACTGTATACTACTAATCTGGTTAGGCTGTCTTTACAAAATACTACAGAATGTGTGACTTAAACAATAGAAATGTATTTTATTGATTGATTGATTGATTGACTGATTGAGACAGAGTCTTGCTCTGTTGGCCAGGCTAGAGTGCAGTGGTGTGATCTTGGCTCACTGCAACCTCTGCCTCCTGGGTTCAAGCGCTTCCCCCACCTTAGCCTCCCTAGTAGCTGAGGTTACAGGAGCTCGCTACCATGCCTGGCTAATTTTTGTATTTTTAGTAGAGACAGGTTTCCCCATGTTGGCCAGGCTGGTCTCAAACTCCTGACCTCAAGTGATCTGCCTGCTTCAGCCTCCCATAGTGCTAGGATTATAGGTGTGAAGAGTTTGAGACCAGCCTGGCCAACATAGTAAAACTTCATCTCTACTAAAAATATAAAAAATTAACTGGGTGTGGTGGTGCACACCTGTAGTCCCAGCTACTCAAGAGGCTGAGGCAGGAGAATCCCTTGAACCCAGGAGGTGGAGGTAGCGGTGAGCCGAGATGCTCCCTTGCACTCCACCCTGGGCAACAGAGCGAGACTCCATCTCAACACAAAAAAAGAAAAAAAAAAAGAGGGGGAAGAGAGAAAAAAAATATTCAAGAAGAAGGTTTACGTATTGCTGGATGTTCTTATTCTTAAAGCCTTGACACGATTCTTTGGCTGTGTAGTCTGTTCAGCAATGAGTCAAGCCTAGGAGTTAGCGGTGTTACAGACCCAGGAAGATATGGCATCACCCAATAGCACATTGTCCTTTTGTCCTTTTTGCTTGGCATGTACTGACCTTTCTCTCTATTCATCTTCTGTATACTGACAAGGTATACATTTTAGGAAATTACATCTATCAGGCACAATGACTCCGTCTGCGATGGTTTACTCCCACGCAACACTCCCTTGGATGAAATGGCTTGCTCTCTGCCTGAATTGGGCTAAGATATATGCCTGCCAAGGACTTCTGCCCTCCCATCTCCCTTCTGCCACCCCTCCCTTGTGAATTATCTTCTTTATTCCTAGGAAATCCACAGTAAATACTTTGTCATCTATATTCATTTGCTTCAAATTAACAGGTGGGTGGTTGGCCAAGCAAGGCAGGAGAGACGTGGGACAGGAAAAATAAACAGTAGGCACAAGCACACCAGCAGGTGTTATTATTCCAAGGCTGTGTAGCTCTTTAGCCTCTGTTTCTATTATAAAAATTAAAATTAAAAAATGGCACCTGGGAATCCGTAGGAGAGAGTCAGTGGTTAAGTGAGTTGCCTGTCTAATATCTGGCAATTAATGTTTGAGCCAGGGACTAAAATTCAGATATTTTTGATTCCTAAAGTGTGATTAAAATATGTCTCAACCACGACATAGTAAACTTGGAAATCATACATAATAGAGTATTTTCTAGATTACTTCAAAATCTGGTTTAAGAAACAAAAGTATGAGTTTTTCATGACTTTTCAAAAGCCTTCTGATTTTCTCTAAATAACCTTTAGAGCCATATATATACTTTCTTTTTATATATACAACCTTTAGAGCCATATATATATATGCTTTCTCTTTATATATATAACCTTTAGATTCATATATATGTATGCATATATATGCTTTCTCTTCTTTCTCTGAAAGGTAAGCTTTATGGTCATTATTGTGACTGATGTTACTGATCACATCAAAGTTCTCTTTTGGAATAATATTTCCAGGACTCTCACTTTGAGGGGATCAAAACCCAAAGAGCATCACATGCATTTATCTGGCATTTAGTTCCCGGGTTGGGCAGTATATTTAGAAAGTATAATTGATTTTGTCAAGATCTTGGGTTTGGGAGTGAAGACTGAAACTATCAGGAAATGTACATCTCTAGCCATCAACTAGTAACACTGGCATAATGTTCTGGAGACTCACTCTGACATGGGAAGGGACGGGAACAACTTCTGAGATTAAGAGACCTTTGGTTTTATGATGGGAACACAAAAAGCAAACCTATTTGTCCATATCTCCTAAGACTCCAACAAATTATAAGAACAACTGCAAGTTATCTGAATATGGAATGAAATTATGGATCATCAACTAATTTAATGTAGCCCCAGGTTGCAGGTCCCATTTTTAGACAGGAAACACAAAATATTTTTAATCTCTAAATTGTAAATTGCTTAAGTACCCGATATCAAAATCTAATACAAATGTTTTGGTCATCACTTAATTATCATATATATAATTGAAAGTTATCTATAAGTATAGCACAGGAGGGCACAAAAGATAAGTAAACTAATTATTATCCAGTAGCCAACAGCAACTATCATTTATATGTCCTTGGTTTTATTTTATTACAAAGTAGATATTTTGACATGTGTGTTGGGTGACCTATTATCAGCATGTAGGAAAACAAAAGGAGAGAATGGGAGAATACAATTTGATCATAGTTCTCTTTCTGAAAGCATTGCTTTAATACTCTGTTATATACAGGTGGTGATAATAAAGGGCATAGAATTGTTTCCTAAACACACATAAATTTATAGTTAAGAGAAAGATAGCATCTCATTTCAGTGATAATATGAGAGATCATTTATTTTTTATTTTTTTGAGACAGAATCTCTCTGTTGCCCAGGCTGGAGTGCAGTGGTATAATCTTGGCTCACTGCAACCTCTGCCTCTCAGGCTCAAGCGATTCTTGTGCCTCAGCTTCCTTAGTGGCTGAGATTACAGGCATGCACCACCACACCCAGATAAGTTTTGTATTTTTAGCAGAGATGGGTTTTTCACCATGTTAGCCAGGCTGGTTTCGAACTCCTGGCCTCAAGTGATCCCCCTGACACGGCCTCCCAAAGTGCTGAGTGAGCTGCTGCATCCCGCTGAGATCATTTAATTTTTGAACAGAAAGATTGGGAGTATTTTAAAATTGTAATTGACTTAGACTGGTATGGCGTTGTGGACCAAAGATATGGAATGTTATTGCTGATCCTTCAGTATATGGATTTTTGCATTATGTTCCATATATTCTTAAAAGAATGGACTCTAATTTTTGTTCTATTTCAGATATGTCCATTATTTATGGACTGTTAATTATCCTATTTAAATTAGCTATAGCTTTGCTACCTTTTTCCAGCTTACTAGTTTTAAGGATATGGTAAATTTATTCAACAAATGGTAAACATTTTTCTAAGCATTGTCCTAGGTTCTGAAGAATACTCCCATGGAACATACATTTTAGTCTTTTTTTTATCATAGATTTGTCATTTTTTTAGTCTATCAATATATACTTACATATTTTGAGATGATATTATTAGGTGCATACAGATCAGGATGGTTACAGCTGATCTGGTTGTTTTTCTTCAGGATGTAATGATGTTTTTAAACGTAAAGTCTATTTTGTCTGGCAATAATATTTCCATATCTGTTTTCTTTTGGTTAACATATTTCAAGCATATTAGTTAGAATATTGATTCGATGGTAGGATAGTTATGCTTCTCTAGGTCACCTCCAGATCCAGGTTGCCTCTTTCTTGTTGGTCAGCCATCGCACACTGGGCGACCTATCATTTCAGCAAATGTTAACCAGAAGAAAACACGTGGTAAAGTCCACATGGCCAAAGTTG
The DNA here is from genome assembly GCF_009761245.1 of Sapajus apella. Classification (NCBI taxonomy): domain Eukaryota; kingdom Metazoa; phylum Chordata; class Mammalia; order Primates; family Cebidae; genus Sapajus; species Sapajus apella. Next base: position 23,617,550 of record NW_022436960.1, on the reverse strand, counting down.
GCTCATTACCTCATCCACATTCCAGAAAAGGGGCAAAGAGAAAGCAGAAAGAAAGCATCTGCCTTTTAAGGTACGAGTTAGACTTGCACACATTAATTGCATAGGATTTAGCAACAGAATAGTAAAGCAATTAAGACCGTAGACTCAGTAGGTAGGTGGTTTGGGTTCAAATACTGGCTCTGGCACCTCCTGGCTGTGTGGGTATAGACAATTCACAATCTGTGCCCCATTTTCTCCAATTGTAAAATAGAGATACTTATAATAATATCTATCTTATAAACATTAAGCGAGTCTTGGTTATTATTATTACTTCGTTTTTCTGCTGTGGTTTCTAGAATTCCTTTGTTTAATCATTTTAACCATATTTATTTTGACAATTCATTTCAGATTGTTCCATTACATCACATTATTGGGTTCCTTATTCTACCATTGTTGTGGTTATTAACGCTTTCTCATGGTGGACTATCTTCTTACGAAATTATTATTTTTCTTATTTTCTACTGAAGTTTATGATACTATAGGAGCTATGCATGCCTCACTCTAGAAAAAAATTCCAGCTATTCTGATACTGATATAGTATATGATACTAGAAAAGCCAGTCTCTTGTTCTGAATCTGAGTTTATCCTAGGTTTATCTCCTGAATAGCTAACATCCTTCTTGTTCTGAGAGATGGCCTTGTGTGGGTTAGACAGAGCAAAGTAGTTTTGCTATCTGTCCCATGTTTCTTAGGCTACGTACATGTCTTTTCAAAGGTGATTCCTTTTTATTTATCGCTGAAGGACTATCCTTCAACGATAGTCCCATGTTGAAGAGATAAGGATCAATAGGGTAAGCAAGCAAGCCAGCACATTCTGCCCATACCCAAGAGTTTTTCAGCAGAGAAAAATGCCCTCTTAGATCATGGAAACAGTAGCTGTGTAGGTGTTGCTAGTGGGGAAAAAATGTTTAATATTTAAAATAGAAACATAAAATTGTTAATAAATCTAGAGACAACTTGTATTACATGCAGCAATAAAAAAGGAAGTCCTAGTGCAACAATACTGCTTAGTCTTGGATTCATTTTACAGAAGTTTAAGATTCCTCCCTTCTGTGTATGAGGTTTTAATAAACAGAAGTATGTTATAATATTTGCAGCATCCAGGTATTGAGTTTGAGCCTCAAAATAAGGACAGTGTTGACATTTAAGTAAATTCAGAAGTAAAAAGCAAAGAGGAAAAAAAAGTTTAATGATGTATCATATAATCTAAAATGTGAAAAGGAACTTAGAAGTGATACACTCCATCCTCTTGCTTCAGAGTCCCTAACAGGCGTCTCTCACGTGAACACATCCTGTGAGAGAGAGCTCACTGCCTTGCAAATGCAGCCTTGATTTTGCTGTGGCTCCAAATGTTGGAAAGTTATTCCTTATGAGATAATTGCATATTTTGGAGGTTCCCTCACCACACACACACGCGTGCACACACACACACACACACACACACATTTATAGAAGAAATGTTCTCCCCTGTGGTAATTAAATACATCTTGATAGTATTCCACAAATATCCATTAAGTGTCTTCTTTGGGCCCTAAAATTGTGCTAAATTGGAGATAGGGAATATTGTTGTTTTCATCTTGCCTGTGAGAAAATGAGTTTTCAAAGGCTAGGTAACTTGTCCAAGGAAACGACTGAGCAGAGATTTGAACTTAAGCTGTCTGGCCCTGGAATTTAAGCTGTGTAGCCCTAGGACGAGGCCTTCATTCCCTACATGATTTCAGAATTCATGATTTCATGAATCATGTAGGGAGCCCAGATATAAATCAACTGATAATAACAGAATGTGACAAGTATGAACAGAACTGTACTTTAGGAAGCTAGGAAAGAACAACTAATTCTGCCTGTCCAGATTGCAAATAGTAAGTTTTGAAGACATAGATATCATCCATGCCAAAGGATTGTTATTGTAATGTTGTTTCAACTATTTTAATGAAAGTCTGTTTCTCCTACCTGTGACATAAATTTACATTTCAGTGTCCCCCACCTTACCTTGCCATCAGTTTTGGAATGTGCTAAATTCTCAATACTACTGAGAAATGCCCTTATTACCCATCTTGCAAACATTTCTGGGGCTGGTTAATAATGCTTTGTACCTTCTGTTCAGAGAACATTCATTTTATTCTCCTCTCAAATTCTATGTTGATTAAATTTAATACTACATAGTATCAAGAGGAAAGTGACCATTTATTTTAGATCTCTGTCTATCTGTCTTAGATAATGTACTTTTCAGGGAATGGTGAGTGATATTTGAACTAGGATGTTACCAGAATTAAATGATAGTCTCATAAATTGGATCTGATGAGTACTTTAGTATCTAAAAAGAAACTACATGGAATAAATTAAACAGAGGAAAACTCCTGGCTATACCACAATTAAACTTTTTAAAAAATGTGGTCTTTGTTTGACATTTCTGAGTATAGCAACCCATTCCTTAGAAATAAAGAAGGTGGCTTCTAACACAGGAGTTTCCCCTTCCCTCCCCTCCCCTCCCCTCTCTCCCATCCCCTTCCCTCCCTCCCCTCCCTCCCCTCCCTCCCTTCCCTCCCTTCTCTCCCTCCCCTCCCCTCCCCTCCCTCCCTCCCCT
>NW_022436960.1:23594258-23614828 GCF_009761245.1 Sapajus apella | reverse complement strand
TCCTTCCCTCCCCCCCTTACCTTACCTTCCTCACTCTACCTTTCCCTTCCTATTCTTTTCCTTTCCTCCCTTTCAATTCCTTTCCCTTCTCTTACCTTCCCCTCCCTTACCTTCCCCCTTCCTGTCTCCTTTTTACCTCTCCCCTCCCCACCTCTTTCTTCCCCTTCCCTTCCCTTCTATCCCTTTCCTCCCTTCCTCTTCCCTTCCCTTCTCCTGCCTTGCCTTGCCTTGCCTTTCTTTTTCCCATGGAATACCTACCTTTTTCATTGAAAGAAAAAGTTGACCCATTTTGGAGCTCTTCAGACTTTAACAGTTTAAGTGACAAGTGAACGCTGGGCTGGTGTGCCTCCTTTAGGAAGCAGGCTCCAAAAGTTTAAGATTACTTGTTTAAGGTCACATAGCCAGTGGACCCAGGATTTGAACTCTAATCTTTTAACGCTCAGTTCATATGCTACCTTGTCTATGAATCCTTCTCCTTGCTATAGATCAATTCCATTCTCTATTCCTCTATGTGCTTTGTTTATACCTTTATTCTAGCACTTATCATATTGTATTTGGGAAGCTATATATTTAAATGCATTTATGGCTGGTCTAATTTGGTTTAAGGTGTTTTCTTTTTATTTTTTCCTGTTAGATTATTTACTTCCTAAGGCCTGAAATTTCTTCATTATTTGGCCTGCTGGACTTCAGCCAGTGCTTTGCCCATAGTATGTATAAATTTAGTGTCCATGGAGTAAATGAATCAATGCACCAAAGTGAAGGACAGGGGCTGCAGTTTCTCTCTATCCTGAGTAGAGCCTAATTCAGAGGTACAGTCACAATAACTTTCAAAAAAAGTTGAATAGTAATAAAATACTACATAAATCCAACGGAAATTCTTAAAATATTTAGAAGGCATGTTTTCCAGGGAGAAGGCTAATTGTTAGAATTTATGTTTTATTCTAGAGAAGAAAGAGAGAAAATAAAGAATTAAAGAAATAGGAAAGAGAAGTCACCAGAGAGCCCTTTCATATCCCAAAGCAGACTAGGATCTTAAGAGTTCTACCCTATCCAGGCAAATAATTACTTATCAAACAATGCTGGGTTTTCATAGCCTGTGTGACCTAGTTCAGGGACCAATCATGAGCTTCATTGTTTTGGAGCTGGCTTGGAGGATATTTATAAGAAGCGTGTGATGAAGTTGCTCCTTCTTCCGCAGAAGATGGGCAAAGAGAATCCCATGAGTTGAGTAACATGTGGGACAGATTTTGCATTCTGTGTTTTGAAATTACGGGTGGGGGCCAGCACAGTGGCTCACACCTATAATCCCAGCCCTTTGGGAGGCTGAAGCAGGCAGATCGTGAGGTCAGGAGTTTGAGACCAGCCCGGCCAACATAATGAAACACTGTCTCTACTAAAAATACAAAGAATTAACCAGGTGTGGTGGTGGGCGACTGTAATCCCAGTTACTCGGGAGGCTGAGGCAGGAGAATCTCTTGAACCCGGGAGGTGAAGGTTGCAGTGAGTAGAGATTGCGCCATTGCACTCCAGCCCGGGCGACAGTGCGAGACTCTGTCTCAAACAACAACAAAAATTATGGGTGGGAGGAAGGGTGTTTACTCACTGCCCTGGAGATTTGTATAAACAAGAAAAGAAGACAATTTTCTTATTTGGTCTTCTAAACTAGACTTTTCTCTCATCTGGAGAAAAATAATAGTAATAATAAAATAATAACTATTATTATTGCTCATTTTTGTGTGACAGGTACGATTTCTAGACAATTTACATGCATCAACTTTAAACCTGACAACAAACCTATTAGATGGTATGATTACTCCCATTTCACAGATGAAGAAGCTAAACTACAAAAAGGCTAAGATCTTGGCTACATTTTCACAGCCGCTAACAAGCAGAATCAGGATTTGAACCTAGGCTGTGTAGTACCGGGGGCCTGATCTAAATCTATATGCACTTGCAAAATGTCCTCCAGGGCGGTGGGCCCATTCTCTCTCTCCCAGACTGCAAGACCCTTTGCAGTGGTCCCTAAACATATTGCAATGATTCTGAATAAAGTCTTCTATACCAAAAAAAATAAAAATAAAATGTATTATCTAAATCTTTAATATTTGGTTCTGTAAACAAACAAATGAGATTCCTTCTTTTATTGTGATAGCATATTATGATAACTCATTTTATTTGATTCCTTAATAACTGGATAGAGATTTCCATGAGGCTGAGGATACCAAGTTTAGACCTTTGAAAACCTGATCTAAGCTTGGTGGAGATCTGATATCCAACGTGAGCTTAGTGAAGACTAACAGGTTGTAAATGCCCAAATCTCTTTATGAGAAACTAATAGTGAAAGACAGAAAAAAAAATGCTTCTATATTAAAATAGCTTCTTTTGGAGTTCAAAGGAAGCTAAATAAGGTTTCACAGGAAGATTCATATTTTTTAAGCCTTAAAGAAATGTGTATACATTTCAATGAAGTAAACGTCCCAGCTACATTATTCAAACTCAAGAGATTAAAAAATGTTTTTCCAGCATCCAAACTCCTGATATCCCTATTTCAGCCACAAGGAGGACAGGGAAATAACTCTGGATGTTTATTAGAAGGATAAGTTAAAGAGGCAGAAGCAGTATATACATTCTCTAAACTACAAATTTACACAAGGATGCCATTGTCTTTTTTTTAATCAAATACTCATAGAAGTGATGTCTAAAAGAATAAAGCCTCTCTTTTATACCTCCAAATAGAAAACATAATCAAAATGTGCTTTTTATGTAGGATGGCTTTTTTAAATAAATGAGCAGGATGAATTATGTGGCTATAAATAAATCTACTGACATATAATAAAGCAAAGTTGAACTGTTTTATGGTGTCACCGAAACCCTTGGATATATTTATAGCCATGTTAACAATCCCCAGTATTTTTTCAGGACTTTTATTTCATTTCACATTATGAGAGTTTAGTTGTGTTTTCTTTCTCTCTCTGTCTCTCTCTCTCTCTCTCTCTCCCCCTAAATTGCCTTCTGGAGGCCTTTGTGTAGAGATAGAAAGTAAGGATCTCTACTCTTCATATTTGGAAAAAAAAGGGTCCTCACCTAAAAGCTTAGGGCTCACACAGAAACAGGCGGCTCTGATGCTTTCTGGTCTTCCTGTTTCTGTGCAGTTCATATGAGATGTGCCTGCAATGAACAACTTGACAGGGGTCTCCTGCTGGCAGCAAAGTGGCAAGTCAGAGTCTATACAAGTGAGGAGACACCTGTGCAGAGATAAAATGTACGGTACTGTGGAAAATAAGCTGATGGACTGAGCAACTTTGCATTAGATTCCTGGTGCCTGACACATTTAAATACAATCCCAAGGCTTATTTTAGAAGCCAAAGACTCTCCAGACTGTCGCATAGCTGAGGCACAGACCAAAACAAGACAATGGGTGTGATGGGTAAAGATGCTCCTACCTTACCCGGGAACATTCTCTTGCAGGGTAAGGATGGGGCGGCGGGGGGGTGGGGGGGGTGAGACATTTAAAAAGCAGGAGGAGAAAGTCTGTCATACCACTTCTAAAGCCTGAAGTCATAGAGGGGTTTTTAAAAATTGTATTCCATTTAGAAATTTCAGGATCCAAAGAGTATGGTCAGGACTCCGTGGGGGATTTATTCAAGTGGAGCTGAGCGTGGTTGTTCCTGTGAAATTATTTATATTTTTCAACTTGAAATCTGGGTGAGCATAGTGTTTCTAAATCTACTTCTCTTCTTTTCTATCTTAAAAGTGGACTCTCGTTTTCATCCTGTAGCTGTACACTTGATTCCCAAGTGTTGTCACTCAAAGGACCCACTAGAAAAGACAACTCAAGAGGAAGAGGAGAGCTTTTGATGGTAGGACAAGGGATGACAAATCCTTCAGCTGAACTCTAGCTACAGGCGGTATTTAGAAAGTATTACTGGAGCTAAAAATCTTTAAAAATGCATTTCATGTGTTAGACTAACATTAGCTCTAAAGGACCTAAGAAGAATAGGATTCAGAAAAGAAGTCTAAATAGGAATGTGTTAACTAGTGGGAGGGCCACGAGGGGTAAGAAACACATGAAAAAATGAACAGTGTGGTAAATTGGAGAAGGGCATGCATTTTATTAGGATAATTGGGGGTTATCTCTTTGTAGCGGAAGAAGTAAAATAGACCCGTCTTACATTTGTCCTCTGAAGCCTCTTCCCAGTATAAATACTGTGTCCCCAAATGGAATCAGCCTTACTGAAATTCACGATGACTTCTTCTGACATTTTGCAAAAAGTAAATAAATAAGTTATAAGTATGACAAGTGAAATGAATAGTTCCAGCTGTGACGCACCAGCAGCATTTCCAGATTTTGTACCGCATTAAGGATTTATTTTCCCTCTATTGCCTAGCAGAGAATTAATTGGAAGGTCCATCTAAGCTTACCACACATCCTCAGAATGAAGTCAAAGCAGTCTCCAATGCTCAGTGCCAATTTAGAAAAGAAAAGCAGTAAGTGGGTAGGTGGTCGGCGTATCTACTCTGAAAAAGCTTGTCTCTGGGGATTGACATTGCTAAAGCCAGACAAACATATCAGCACAATTAATGGCATAAGGAAAACGTGAGTATGAGACTGCAGTTGATTCACTGAGTTCATTCATTCAGCAAGTATTTACTGAGCTCCTATTATGTGCTACCCCGTTGTTCCACACACAGAGAATACAGGGGAGAATATGAAAAAGACTTGGCCTTCAGAGAGCTTATGACCTTTTTAAAAAGATAGACTATGAACAAATACATAGATAAAATAATTTCAGAAACTAGAGAGTGCTGTCAAGGAAATAAAGCAAGGTAATGGGAAGGGATGCCTTTCAGGGGTGGAGATCCACTTTGGATGAGGACCCGAGAGGCTCTCTGAGGAGGTGACATTTGAAATGCAACCATCACATGAAAATCTTGGAGAAAAGCCTTCCAAGCAAGAGGGGCCACCAACACCATAAAGGCCTTGGGATGAGAAGGAACTTCCCACATTCAAGGGAGAAAGACCTGGGGAACTAGAGAATAGTGAGGAATGGGGCATCTGGTTGGAGATAGCTGAAGAATTAGGGGTAAGCAGAGTCATCTAGGCTGCCTTAAGGCCAAAAGTGCAGTGGAAATCCATCTGCGGGAGTAAATTAAGGAGTGGCTATGGAGTGGAAATTATCATGGATATTTTGGATGTTAAGAATTTTTTCTGGCTTTTCTAGCAATGATAGCATGAGACCCTAAATATGTACTTAACCTGTACTTCACCTTTTTAGAGCTTCAAGCTTATTTTTCTTGTGAACAGAGAATACTGCCAGGTACTTGGAGTTTTCTCATTTTAAACCCCCAACAACCTGGAGGAGGCATGATCCTCATTTTACGGAGGAGGAAACTGAGGTTTCAATGGAATGTCCACAAACCATCCCTTGCCCTTGCTGTGGCGTTGCTGAGTGCATGCTGCTGGTTTAAGACACTGTGTATGGAGGCACACCCAAAGGTATGGAGAACCTTGTCAGAGGGCCATTTCCTGGGGGTCTGTGGATCCTGGATCACCCTTGCAACTGAGAGCCAGGGCAGTCAGGGTGACTCTGTGGTATCATTTACTAGGGGTGGCTTGGAGCTTTTAAAGAACACCAATTTCAGAACCAGAATACCAGCTCGCTACCATAAATTCTGAAATGGACTTGATGTATGACCTTGAAGGCAAATCATCTGTAGGTTTGGTATCTTTATCTGTTAGAGAGATATAATGCTGTTTCCTCAACATCTCCTTGGGGTGTCTCAAGGATGAATAGGGCTGTCTTAATCCCTGTTCTTTATCCTCAGGGGGTTTAAAATGAGAGTGGAGTATATAATAGGTGCTCTAAGCTCCTTAAAAAAAAAAAAAGCCTCCTAAATACAACATATATATGCTTTTACCAGCAAGTATCGTTCACTCACCTTCCCTTCCTCCCTGCAAATGTAATGGGCTTTTTAACCAAGGTGAACGGTAGGAGGGAGTCAAAGCTAGCGAGACCTGTGTGGACAAGGGCTTGGCCTGCGAGGGCAGCCTGTTGGGTTTGTCCTTCCTGCATATCAGACATGGTGCAGGGGTGATGCCGCCTGGTCCACAGGGTCACAGTGTCCTGGCAGAGCCTTGGGTCAAGCGCCTCCGGAGTCACAGATGGCCACGACAGAGGACAGGTGCTGCCACTCTGGCTCTCCCCTGCGTGTTCAGTCTTGGGGTAAACACCGTGTTGTCTTCGGTGCCCAGTGCCCAGGGGACTTCACCCACTTGGGGCAGCCCTTTTGTAGCCGGTTGCGGACAGGCCGGTCACTTCTCTCTGAGCCAGCCAATGTGGCCCTCTCCCCTTCTGAAGTTTATTTTCTGTCGGGACCACAGGCATGGACGATAACCTCTGGATTTGGAATCCCAACAGCATCCTTCACCGGGGGTGGCAGCCACCTTCTGGAAGGGCTGCCAGACACCCAGCCCTTCGCCCTTCGGAGTCCCCGGGCCACCGCTCCGCCTTCACTTTTGAGAGTCTGGACTCAGATTCCCATCATTCGCCCTGCGGGTGGGGACCTGGGCATCTGAACCCCGGGAGACACACGCGCCTGGAGAGTGGCCGCCAGAGCCACCGCCAGGCGGGGAGGAGCGCCCGTGCGGCTCCACCGCGTGCAGCAGCTCCAGCGCGCGCGCTGAGTCAAGGGGTTTCTTTTTATTTCTGTTTGGAGCCACGTCGGCCCTGGCCGCCGCGGTTAGTTTTCCTCTCAAATTGTGAAAAGGTGCCTTCATGGCCCGGGTGAATCAGAAGGCGCAGTATCTGTCTGTCCGTGTCACACGCGCGCGCGCACACGGCCGGCGGGAGCCGAGCAAGCGAGGGGAGTGAGGGCGGGCGGTGTGTGCCGGAGGCTCGCGAGGGTGTAGACGAGCCTGTGCCTGAATGGGGAGGGCCGGGATTCCTGGTCGCTCTGGCCCCTCCTTCCTCCGGAGCCAGCCAGTCCCTCGGCAGAGCGCTGGGGCTGCACTGATTTGCTCTCGGGAGTGCGCTATTTGCATATGACTTGCCCATTTGTGAATTTGGCTCCTCAACTCCTCGCTTCACTTCACCTGTGCCTCTCCGGCCCGCGCACTTCGCAGCGCCCGCCCGCCAGCCTCTCGGCCCCCTCTGCCGCCTGCCGGGCACCTCCTCTCGCGCTCTCCCTGATTTCACCCACCCGCCTCCCTCCGCCCCGTGCCACGTTGGTCTGGGTGGCTGCTCCGCGCCGGGTTCCTCCTCCTCTGCTCCTTCCCTCCAGTCCTTGTTCTCTTCCTCTGCCTGCGGTGGCTGCTGCTGCTTTTCATCCAGTTGGGAAACCCAGGAAGCCGGCGGCTGCTCCGCGGCGCTAGTCCAGCACGCGCAGGGTTAACAGCCTCGCGCTCCCGCGGAGACTCCCTGGAACACCCGAAGAACTCTTCCACCTGCAGCCAGCCCCCTTTTGCCTGGCAGTTCTGCATTGCATCGCGTGGAAGTGGAAACGGGAAAATAAAAATGTTCAAACTCCTTGGATGTTGGAATAAACTCACCTGAACCCACTTGGGGCTCCTGCTGCCTCCTTCTCTTCCTTCATTGCCACCTTTCCTCTGTGTGGCTGCCCGGAGTGTGCAGTTAAGTCGTCAGACTCGAGGTGCCTAGAGATCTGGAGGAAGCCACGCCGGTCTTCCCCTGACATGCGTGGCATGTCGGGGCATCCTAGGAGGTTTGCTATACCTGAGACGACCCTGGCATCCTAAATTTCAGCCCCGGGAAAAGAGAAGGGGCTTTGCTTTTTATCTTTTTTTTTTTTCTTTAGTATCTTTTTTTTTTTTTTTTTAACTGATTCATCATTGTCTTGAAAGCGCATATTGCTTCCCTCTTCCCCAAATTCTGGCAACTCTTCCTCCTGCTATGATGGGCCCTTGGGCATCATGAACTTCATTACTCCTCACTGGCTGGAATTCAAACTGCCCATCTGTAGTGGTCCCGTGCGTTGACCATGCACCTGAGAATACACGCGAGACGGAGCCCTCCTCGCCGGCCGGCCTGGACGCTTGGGATCTGGTCACTGTTCTGGGGATGCATCGTCAGCTCTGTGTGGAGTTCTTCTAATGTAGCTTCCTCCTCCTCCACCTCTTCCTCGCCGGGGTCTCACTCTCAGCACGAGCACCATTTCCATGGCAGCAAGCATCACTCAGTGCCTATTTCTATCTATCGCTCCCCTGTTTCCCTTCGAGGAGGGCACGGTGGGTCTCTCTGCTCTTTATCCTTTTAGTGGGGCATAGCGATTCCTTAACTCACTCGCCTTGTAGGTAGTGTCAAGGGTGGGAAGATAATTTAAAAAAAAAAATGAATTTAAAATGATGAAAAGCATCGTATGTCCATGAGGGATGCAAATTTCTACTTTCTCTTAAAGGTTAGTGTTTTCTGCCCTAGTCCCCGACCCCCACCTCCACTTTTCTCTAAAGGGTTCTTCTCTCCTTAGCTCCCTTATTCATAGCTGCAGACACCACACTCTCTCTTTTACAACCTTCTACTCTCCCCACCCCCATGGTGGCAGGCAACTTACAGATGAGTCCCAATGCTGTACTTGGAGAAATAGTCAATTCACCTTGCTTTCACCCTTCTTTGCTTGTGGTCTTGCTTGGGAGCTAGTCGGGGTGGGGTGGGGGCGGGGTGGGAAAAGCAGACAACAGGAATCAGGTTTTCAGCCAGAAGTTGATTGAACTGTTGTAAAGTAGCCTGTGTGGTAAAGGTCAGCCAAGAGTAGCTGAATATAAGAAGGCAGAAAATATAATTAACAACCCGTGGCCATTTGTGTTGATTTTGGCAGCTTTATATTTGCCCACATGTCTATCGAGAGATTGAAAGAGCAGCTATTTCTAAAACTACACATCTAATATCACTATCAGAGAGGAACCAATATGTAAGATAAGGCTAAGTTCATTTATAATTTACCCAAATGTAAATGATAGTAAGTTCAATTCCACCGTGCATGCAAATGTTATTTCATTTCTAGGGAGCAGAGATGGGCTTGTTCACACAATACAGGTACGATGTGTTTTATTCCCAGTGACCCTCCTTGCATGACTATTGAAGGAAGAGATCTATGGCTTTTAAAATTATATTCAGCTCCTAGCCGGCTGCCTCTAAAAGGGCGATGTCTGTAGCTAAGGTAGGAGCTTGCTGTAGTAAACTGTTCTAAAGAAAGGAGCTTCCTTATTTGTTTACTATGCACACCACTCTGATGGTAAGGGGAGCAGGACACACAGAAATGAAGACTGGCTGCAGAAACAGCCCTCCAGGGAACAGGAGCCTGAACCATACTAGGGGGTCCCTGCCCTGGTTTGTATTTTAAAAACTGATAACATGCAGACTCCTTTTGGAAAGTTGATTCTTCCTGCTGCTTCCGAGCCCTGGGCTTTGGCTTTATGCTATCTGTAGTGTAAGTGTCAGCACATTGAGAAAATGCCAGCACATACTCTGGCTCTTTTGGACTCTCTTTAAATTTTATCTGATGGAGTTGTCAAGCAGCTCACAGCCTGTAAGCTTAGTGGAGGAGGATGGTGAAAAGAAGGGATTGCTTGATCTTGACCTGGTGGCTGTTTTCTCTGTGACTCCTGCTGGGCCTGGTGTTGGCAAAAAAAAAAAAAAAAAAAAAAAAAAAAAAAAGGAGCAAACCAGCATAGGAGAAGAAAGAGCCACAACCACCAAAAAAGCAATTTCATTGACATGGAAACTTAGCTCTTAAGGGGGAGAGGGACTGGAGGCAGTGGGTAAGAAAGAAAAAAAAGGAGGGGAGTGGGAGATAGGGGAAGCCAGTCAGACTGTTACTAATAGCCATAATTAAATACGGAAATCCTCAGAGATAATTAGCTAAATTTTGCTAATTACTGTAAATGATCAGCAGGGAGAGGAAGATTATGCATCAGTTAGAGGTTAGGGGCGGCAGGGTCTTTGATGTATTTTGTTCAGGATGCAAACAGTTAAAGCAGATACTAGTAAGTGCTGGAATTTGCAGAGCAGTGCTTACCTAGGGTCCCTAAGTCAGTCAGTCTCTCTCTCTCTCTCTCTCTCTCTCTCTCTGTCTCTCTCTCTCTCTCTCTCTCTCATAGAGGGGTTGAACCTTGCACAGGTTAAACATGACTCTTTTTTTTCATTTATTTCTTCAAGGATTGGTTGCTCAGTCTCCTTTAAATCTTTTTGACTGATCCCCAGTCTGGTTTCTCATTAACCTACATCTGATAAGATTCAGCATGATGGAAAATAAGAAGAAAGTAAGTAAATGGCTAGAGACCCCAGAAAAGGCCCTCACACCCACCAGAGCTGTAGGGTACAGTGAACTCCAGGGTCTGGCATGGCTGAGATAAGAAAGCTCATGAATTCAACTCTTCACAATCCTCTTTCAATCCTGAAGTCTCAATTCATTGATTTGGGGCTTGGAGAGTGAATGCATCTATATTAAGTAGGCTCCTTGCATATTTAATTGATGTTTTTGAGCATAAAATCAAGAGAAGCAGCAATCAACAAACTATCCCTACATCTGGCTCTCATTCTGCGTCCAAGCTGCGACCCTTTGCATCTCTAACTAAAAGAACCAGAAATTCCCACAGAGCTTTCCTGATGCACCTCTCATACTTATTTGGCGTATACTTGTTTTTTGTTTTTTCTTTTTTGTGTGTGTTTGTTTTTTCCCCTAGTCTAAGGCAAAGACCTAGCTAGCAGCAATTGTTTTAAAAATCTTTTGGGTGGAGGTGGTAGGAGGCATGGCACCAAGAAACTGATGGTTGTTACTCTGACGATTTACTGCCAATCTTATTCCAGAGTTAAAGGCAGCCCTCTCTATTGTCTGTGCAGAAGTAAATGCCCTTAATTTTGGTATGAAACAAAACTAGAGCCTTGAGTCCAAGAATCTCCTTTGGACTTAAGAGGTTTTTTTTTTTCTAACTACACCCTTGCCCATTTTCTGAGAAGCCAAAGTCCTCAAAGCTGCTGCTCATCAGTTGGTGCCTCAACCCCCTTTCCCCACTATCCAGCTCTATAGAGGGATTCATGCTAAGACAGATGGAAGAAACAGAAATCCTCCAAATCGCTGGTATTTTACCTACACTTTTGCCTGTGCTTGGTTCCAATCTTTAGAAAATTGGTTATGTTATAAATTTCCTTAAAGCCTTTATCCCAGGACAGCCTAGAGGATGCTGGGATTCTTTGTGAATTAGGGAGACTAAGGCCACACTTATCTGGGATATCTCAAACTGCCTTATGTTAGGATTGTGTTTCAGGACAGGATCTGCTTTCTTCTTAAAGGGAATCTGGTATACCCTTCCCCATTCCCTTAGAGTCCTCATCGCACTTTCATGCTGTCTCCTGTTCATCAGTCATTCAGTCAATACTCATTGAGCACTTACTATGTGCCAGGTTGTGTGCTACTGCTGAAGACACAGAACCAAATAAGACATTGTGGTGTTCAGCTAGGAATAATTGCAAAACTTTATATATATATGCTTCCATAATTTTAAAAGTACAGGGAGTGGGTAGAAATCCAAATATCAAGTGAAATTAATATAAAATCTAAATATTCTTTATAAAATGAAGACTTACATTATCCTGTTATTTAAAATATCCTTCCAGGTTCCTTTTCATCCTTGGCTTTATTTCCATATGTAAATATCATTTTTTATCAAAGCACAAGGTAGTTTAGTGATTACAGATCTATAAATAGTAAAATATATTTGTTTAGCAAGCTTAAGTTACATAAGAGAGTTTTGTATATTTTTTCCTTCTTTTTTTTCCTCTTTCTCACCTTTAAGAAATCCAATGTGGCCAGGCACGGTGGCTCATGCCTGTAATCCTAGCTCTTTGGGAGGCCAAGGCAGGCAGATCACCTGAGATCAAGGGTTCGAATCAAGACCCGCCTGGCCAACGTGGGGAAACCTGGTCTCTACTAAAAATAGCAACAACAACAACAACAACAAAAGAACTCCAATGTACATCTGCCTAAGAAATGCTTCAGTCATTATAGTCTAGAGGCAGTTTTCTTCAAGGATCGATTGCTCAGTCTCCTTTAAATCTTTTTGACTGGTCCCCCCAGTCTGGTTTTTCAACTAACCTACATCTGCTAAGATTCAGTGTGATGGAAAATAAAAAAGAAAGTAGATAAATGGCTAGAGACCCTAGAAAAGGCCCTCAGACCCACCAGAACTGTAGAGTACAGTGGTTTTATGTGTACCTTAAATGTTATCCTCCACAAAATAGCAGACTTTCCTGGCTCTGTAGACATTTGTGGGGACTAGCTGAGGACATAGAACTCTTGGAAAGCTCAGTTTTAAAAGGGAACACACCACAATGTATTTGCAGGAAGATCTCCTGCTCAGAAACCAGAGTGTGTGTAGAAGCGAGGGGTATATAAGTCCTATTCAAACAATCTTAGTGCAATTGGTGGTGGTCATGGGCCCCCTGTGACACATGATCCTGGAGTCTTTCTTGGACTCATTTCTTGTCCCAGAGACCCACCCCCAAGTTTTTACAGCCCTGGGACTTGTTTTGCTTTGATCTATTGAGCACATTCTTCTGCTCAGCCAGCTGCTTTCTAACCACTTTCTTGATGCCTTCCTTGTTGAGATTCGGGGAGTTGAATAATTCATAGTGTTGGTTGACAGATCAAATGATAAGATTTATATATCTTTGGCCTTGGTGATGAATTAATTAAATTGGTTTCTCCTTTGTCTCCTCTAGATGCATTGTTTTTCTTCTCTAAAATTCACTGGCAAGTAGTGGGTCTGGAGATAAACTTGTTCTTGAGAGACCACCATGGGATGACTATAATATTCTAGTGTAAATTTCTTCAGGACTTTCAACATAGATCATTGGGTGGTGTGGAGTAGGGGCAGTTGTGTCATAGAGAGGAGAAATAAGATAATTAGAACATCAGGGAAAAAACACACACACACACACACACACACACACACACACACACACACACACACACACACACACACGAAACTTGCCCATACTGGCTGTGGGATGAAATTTTATAGTAAGAACTTGATGTCTTTCACCTCAGATTTTGAATCTGAAAAAAGGAATGCATTCCATTTTACATTTTAGTAAATGAACTTGACAGTCCTGAGAAAGTTTGCTTTACTAGAACTCTAGATGACCAGAGAGGGAGGCAAATCTCTGAAGATTACTTTTGAACTTTTAATACTTTCCTCCTTATATTAGTTTGCCAGGGCCGCCATAACAAAGTACTATAGGCTGGATGGTCTAAATAATAGCAGTTTGTTTGCTCAAGGCTCTGGAGGGCTGCGTCCAAGATCAAGGTGTCAGCAGGTTGGGTTCCTTCTGAGATCTCTCTCCTTGACTTGCAGATGGCCTTTTTCTCCCTGTGTCTTCATGGGGTCTGGCCTTCATCTACATGCATGCATCCCTGGTGTCTCTGTGTGTGTCCAAATTCTCCCTTCTTGTGAAAACATCCATCACATTAGATTAGGGTCTACCCTAAAGGTCTCATTTTAACCTAATCACCTCTTTAAAGGCCCCGTCCTCAAACATTCTGAGGCACCAAGAATAAAGCTTTGATGTATGAATTTCGAAGGCACACACTTCAGCCTGTAAGGTCCTTTCTCCTCACCGCCCCCCTCCCCCCACCCCTGACCCAGTTATTGGGAAAGAAGTTAAGCTGTATTGCTTAGTGAATCCCCATTGGACTCAAACTTTCACAGCAGAAAAATCAAACTTCACTGACACTGGTAGCAACTTACAAAATTGAGAAGATAGTGCCCCACGAGGTAATGTTGTGTTTACATATGTGGGGAAAATAGCAGCTATTGATTCAGTGAAGACTTGTGTTTTCTTTCTTCTCAGTTTGTCTTCTGTGACTGAGTCCAGATCTTAATGTGCGTGTGGACTCATTCTGCCTGACTGCAGACACATGCTTTCATGTCTACACATTAAGGCGTTTTCCACCTAGACGTGCTGCCCTTCTGAGCCAGACCTTCCGCCCCTGCCATTGACTTCTTTTGGGAAATACAGTCGCTCACTCTTTGCCTTTCCTGAGACACAAACCACCACTTTTCACATGTCAGTGCAAAGAAGAAAAAAAATAGGTGAACTAAGTATAAATTTCTTGTTTTTTAATTTTCAAGTTTCTCCCTTTCTCAGTTGAAAAAATGTTACTTAAAAAGGCATCGATTTCATTATTTTTCTGTTCAATTTTTATTTTTCTAAAGTTCATTTGAAAATATAAATATGAGGTAAATTATCTACTTCATGACATGGTTATGTGAAGCGTGGTGAGATGATTGAAAGACCACGTCATTTATAAAACACTGGTTGTTCTAAATCCTAAGCAAAGCATTCAATTCTTTGGGGAAAGGGAATACCTTTATTTGTTTCTTTGTTTCTGTGCTCAGAATGTGTGCTAATTATGATAGTAGGTAAATAATAATGGAGTTCTAGTGGACAGTGTGCTGTTAGGTGAGGTTGGAACAACTGTGGTTGGAGGAAATAGCCTTCAACCTCTGGTTCTAAGAAACTTTGCCTCTAAGAAACTATATCACTAAGAAACTTTGTGAACCTGAGTAAGTCACTTGGTTTCACTGAGACTGAATTTCTTTATCTTTAAAGTGAGCAATGATAATAGTTCCCGTACTTATATCATAGAAATTGAATGAAAGATTAAGCAAGTTGTGCTTATACATTGTAAATCAATGTGTACAGGTTACATATTTTATGAGAAACATTTTCATGATAAGGCTGCCCTCTTTGAATTCCTTGCACAAAGAGAAGCTTCAGTGCTGATCATTTGCTGGTTGGTAGATTGTTGTTAAAGAACATGCATCTGCTGGCTCTCCTCATTTTCCTATCTATACACACATACTCTTTTGCTTCCAAGAGATTATTTCATGTACATCATACTCCGAGTAAATGTAGATGAGAGAACCTTTTTTGTACTTTCCTGTTTATGGCACTAGAACATAGCATGGGACAAAAGTCAGCTCGTGACGTTTGGTAATGGTGTTCTTAGGTAGAAATTCATGCCGGGCAAATTTTAGCATGGGCCAACACATTATAGCAAATCATTTAGAAGCTCAGAGATTTAGTGAAGTGAAAAGAGAGGACTCCAAGGAATACTTGGAGACCATTTTGGAAATTCAGAATTGGATCCCATTTGTAGTAAACCTGTGCAGAATTCGAACATTCCTACAGGATTCTCAGTGTCCATTGTATGCTACAATTTTTAATCTGGTTTATACTAGGAAGAAGTGGATTTTTTTTTTTTTTTTTTTGAGACGGAGTTTCGCTCTCATTACCCAGGCTGGAGTGCAATGGCGCGATCTTGGCTCACTGCAACCTCCGCCTCCTGGGTTCAGGCAATTCTCCTGCCTCAGCCTCCTGAGTAGCTGGGATTACAGGCACGCGCCACCATGCCCAGCTAATTTTTGTATTTTTAGTAGAGACGGGGTTTTACCATGTTGACCAGGATGGTCTCGATCTCTTGACCTCGTGATCCACCCGCCTCGGCCTCCCAAAGTGCTGGGATTACAGGCGTGAGCCACCGTGCCCGGCCCCCAGAAGTGGATGTTTTTAAGCACAACTATCTTTAGATCTGGAAGTGGAGAACTTCTTTTAATGCAATGTCTTACGCTTACCAGGGCTCAAAGGTTGTAGAGCAGATAGGAGCACATTATTATGCCAGAACTCTTAGAACTGACTTTGTGAAGCCTGAATTTAAAACAGAATTCTTACTGAGAGGACATGGTGCTGATATATACATTTTGCCCCCAATTTTCTCCCTGACCAGTTCTGTAACTTTGGATTATAACATTATATTTTTAGATTATGTGAATCTTTTAACTTTTAGATATTCCATGAGGTATCTTGATTTCCTAACCTATATTCTTTGCTTTACCTGTAGTTTTCTGCATGGCATATAGTGTGAAAGTACCTTAATACCATAGCTGGGGGAAACTCCTTTTCATTTCTTCCTGGTTTGTACAATGAGAGATTTGAGCGAGATGATCTCTCCAAATGTTTTCCATCACTAGGACTGCATGAGTCCCTGATTTGTAAGTCTTTAAAGATGCCACTCTGCATCTTAAACCTATCTGAGTTCCCCAAGTCTGCCAGCATTTTATAGGTCTGTTTTCTTGACTATCATAATAACTTATGTCAAAGCCATGAGCCCGGTTTTCTCTTTTCCCCTCAGACAGAAGAATCATAATGTACCAGAGTGGCACACTGTGATGTTATAAAGCCCGCAATCCAACTTGAGTGCAGTCACGCTGAGATGGGAAGAATGCAGCGTTCATTTAAACACACCTTAATAATACTAGAAAGGAACTATATGTTATGTTTAAAATGCTCTGCTGTGTTTAGCCATATCAGAGCAGGGGGCAGACTGGCAACTGGGTTTATAAAGAGGAAACGGTTTATTTCTACTTACAGTTAGGATTTTCAGAGAGACTTGCTTGAATCATACATGAGCACATAATGTACACCCACTGTGTGACAGGTACTCTTCCAGATGCTTTGCATATATGACTTCATTTAATCCTCACTGGCTTTTGGACCTAATAAAGTGACTATTTTACAGTTAAAAACACTGAGACTCAGGGAGATTAAGGGGTTAATTAATATGGTGGTAACGCCAGGATCCAAACCTGGTCGTGACCACAAAATTCTTGGTCTTCCTGCTGTACCACACAGTCTGTCAACTCAAGTAACAGACTACACAAACACATCAGGCTCCTTTGTCAGGAATAAAGTGCACAGATTAATGAACCACTTTGATTAATGCAGCTAACATGCCTTTCCAAAGCGTCTATAAGACTGTCCAATTCCTGATAAGTTTTGGAATGTTTTCCAGTCTGCCTGAACCCATTTCAACTTAAAGAGATAGTAATTAAAAGGAGCAGACTGACGAAACATTCATACCTGTTATGTTTTTTTGAGTGAATGAATGAATCATTCATTGGTTGATTGAATGGCTGAGACCAATCAATCATTTGATCCATGTGATACTAGGAGAGGAGCGATGATAGTTTATGAAAGAGGAAAAGGACACAGGAAGTTATGCACCCTTCAAAAGCACACCAGTCGGTTCATAGAACTTAGAGAGACAAGAGAGCTCAGTGTTCCAGATAGGCAGGATGAGGTCTCAATTAAGAGCATCCAGTTAGTGTCAGGACTGGTTAGGAGCTCAGGCAGCATGACTCTTGAGTCCATTGCCATTTCTTTCCTCTACTTCTCAGTCCTTCAAGACACTTTCGTAAATTGCAATCTTGTTCCCCACCTCTCTTTCTTCAAAGGGATCTCCTCTTATCCAGATTATGCCCTGCAGTCATATCTTCTGCCAGTGTTGGACTTTCTAGGCCTTCCATTAAAATTAATTCTTGACCAGGTGCAGTGGCTCACATCTGTAATCTCAGCACTTTGGGAGGCTGAGGTGGGCAGATAACCTGAGGTCAGAAGTTTGAGACCAGCCTGGCCAACGTGGTGAAACCCCATCTCTACTAAAAATACAAAAATAACCTGGGAATGGTGGCATGTGGCTCCACCCCAGCTACTCAGAAGGCTGAGGCAGGAGAATCGCTTGAACCAGGGAGGCGGAGGTTGCAGTGAGCTGAGATCACACCATTGCACTCCAGTCTGGGTGACAGGAGCGAAATTCCATCTCAAAAAAAAAAAAAATTATTCATGAGAATCCTTCTAATAGGTGCCTGGCTTTGTGTGCCAAGGTAGAGTTTCTCAGGGTGTTCTGAAGGCCTCCTTTGTACAGGAGACCTCAGTGTGAAAAAGTGCTCAGAGGCAGGGTTCTGTAAAAGGAGACACTGTCTGTCCTGGTTGGATGTCACTTGCCAGAAAGCAGGAAAGAAATGGCCTGTCTGCTCACCTGTTACTGCTCTTCATCTGGAAGCAGTGACCAAGATCACAGTTTTGAAGACCTGTCCCCAGCCCCAGTCCTGATCTCTTGCTTATCAACTATTGAGTGTCTATGAAAACATAAAGCCCCTGGAAACCAGCAAGCCACATTTTCTGAGAGACTGTCCTGCCCTCCCTTTTTTACTGTTTTGAAATATTCCTCTCACCCCCCATGTTAAACCATAAACGTATATATTCACTCCTGAGTGACTTTCCCCCAAACTATGAATTTCAACTGTTTCCGAGGCAGTCGTTCAGAATTTGAATATAATTACACTCTTTGGGTGAAAATTGTGGTTTTTGCTACATAAGAAACTAATGGAAATGATCTGCCTGTTCCTGTAGTTTACAGATTATATGCTTCAGAACTGACGGTATATATTTAGGCTGCTTCTCTGTGTGGCACGTTGAAATGAAAATGAACTCGGGGTGAGCCACCATGGTTGCTAGGCAGTAGAGTGAGTTGGTAGAGCACAGTATTAAACTGAACCCACGTCAATGTTTTACTTAACATCTATTTGCTTTGCACCTTTGTCATGTGTGGTGTCATAGAAGGGAAAGGAGGAGGAGACAGGAAGAGTCTGGTTATCTGCAGAGACTCAAACAAGTAGGAAGAAATAATCACCCCAAACACCAAAGTGAAATAAGCATTTTCGAAAATTTAAAGTTGCAGCACAATCAACTCATTTAACGAAGAAAATGCAAGACCTGAAGAAATGCGTAAGCATAGTGGACCTATTCAGGGATGTGGTAGCAAGAGGAACTAAATAGATTCCCCAGGCTGGGTTTTGCTTTGATAGTTCCAGAAAAAAAAAAAAAAAATAGCCGTCACTCTAGTTGAAAATTTTAAAAAATGCTTCTACAGTTCATTTAATTTCCTGGCCTCAAATCCCAGATTTATTATGAGCAAGTGGTGATAGTCAGCAAAGGCATTGCAGATTCTTTATAATTGATAACTCATAGAGGACCTCCAGTTGCTTTGAAACCCTGGTTTTAATAAAAGCCAAAAGTCCCTTATGAGAAAACAACTGGATCACAGCTAAAGCAAAACCTCTTCAGACTTTTTGGGTCCATTCTAGACACATTCCAAGAAATTTAAAAGTTTGAAAAGATGATTAAAGGGTTAAAGCTCCACTCTCGGGAGAATGTGGTCTCATGAATAATTTGGGCAGAGAGAGGATCCTGTGATTTGGATAGCCAGAGTTTTATTGTATGTTTTTTCCAGGAGCCAATTATTATATATCTGTTTCCGTGAATCAATATCTCTGCATAATGGAATGGGCATTTTTGAATGTTCTCTTTTGTTAAATCAAACTTCTTAGATAAATTAAACACAAGATAGAAAC
This sequence comes from Sapajus apella, assembly GCF_009761245.1. Lineage (NCBI taxonomy): Eukaryota > Metazoa > Chordata > Mammalia > Primates > Cebidae > Sapajus > Sapajus apella. The sequence goes on along the minus strand of NW_022436960.1, from coordinate 23,595,558 downwards.
CTCTATTTTCATAAGAATGACAATAACGTCTACTTTGGGTTTTTTTGTGGCAATTGATCACTTTTTATTAAGCCTGACATCTTTGCCTTTCAATATGCCTGACGTTTCTCTAAATGTTACAGTTCACTTAATTGTCCCATGAAGTACGTAGGTTGTTTTCCCATTTTTAAAGTTTGATTTTAGCAGAGATGGGGTCTTGCAGTGTTGTCCAGACTAGTCTCAAACTCTTGGGCTCAAGTGATCCTTTCACCTTGGCCTCTCAAAGTGCTGAGATTACCAGCATGAGCCACCATGCCTAGCCCGTTTCCCCATTTTAAAGAGGCAGACTCTGAGGCATGGGAAGTTTGAATCACCTGCCTAAGGTCTTATAGGTAATATCTGACACAACCAGGTTGGGTATTTAAGCAGTTTGAACCTGTCATGTGTTTTTAAGATTTCAGTATTTATGAAATGTTACCTGAATGATGGGAAAAAAATTTCAAAGTGGGATTCTTAAATTGGATACTGAGTCATTTTTTAAAAGGACCTTTTAGGGTCTGCCTAGATACAGGATAAATTATGAAGACTCTGAATATTTTCTAAACTAACAGCTAACGGTAAACACCGACCTCAAGTCAAGTATTCAACCAAAGACTCTAGCTTACTGCCTTTATTTTTTACTGACCATCCTTCAGGGTAGGCACTATTATTACCATGAATTTACAGGAACGGAAACTGAGCCACCAGAGGGTTAAGCAGCTCACTCAAGTTCTTCCACTTACTAACCAGTTAGCTAGCCCAAAATGTCTCTTAGGTCAGGTAATCTGTGCAAATATAGATCTGACCCTGAATACTGACAGCAACTCATCAGAACACTTCCCTAGATTCACAAATTCTATTACGTTATAAAAGAGGCTTTTCAAAACAGCCTTTGAAAACTCATACCAGTTCCAGCATCTGCTGGCAATGAATGGTTACAGCTTCAATCAAGGATCCAAGAGTGAGGGACATCCTCTCTTTTGACAAGGAAGCCCATGGGTGGCTCATTCTCCTCGTGTTTAATTCACTCTAGGAATCTCTTTCTTCAGGAAGTTTCATTTCCAGTAATTATGATAGGCTTTCTCTCCAACTTATGATTTTAGGCAAGCAACCAAACTTTCCTGGTTTTAATTTTCTCACCTGAAAGAAAGGGAATTGGCCAGGTGCGGTGACTCACGCCTATAATCCCAGCCCTTTGGGAGGCCAAGGCAGGCGGATCACGAGGTCAAGAGACGGAGACCATCCTGGCCAACATGGTGAAACCCTGTCTCTACTAAAAATA
>NW_022436960.1:23534922-23594158 GCF_009761245.1 Sapajus apella | reverse complement strand
AAAAAAAAAAAAAAAAAAAAAAAAAAAGAAAGAAAAAAAAGTAAGGGAATTGTGAGTAATGATTGTGGGGTGACCTGTCAGCTTTGCCTTCACAAGTGTGGCATTCACCTTTCATTAATGCCAAGAGGCAAAATTCCAATGATTTCTAAAATACTTCCTCACCTTTATTAGATCTCATTAGATCACCTTGGATCTACTTTTACTCCTGGTCCTTCATACATGTGGCAATAATTCTTTAAGTATGAGGGTAAAACTAATGAATATGTCAAGGAGGCAGTGAGTTTCCAACTTGAGTGAATATGTGTGTGTTTGCATTCACATGTAGGTAAATGTGTGAGCCAGAAAAAAACAATGCAACAGAAAACCTTCATAGCAGCCCAATTAGCTCCTGACCTAGAATGTAAGGCTCGGACATGAGAGCTAAGTTTGCCATGCATTATAGATGTAGGGATGTTTCAGTACCTGCTTCTTACTGCTCTGGCATCATTTATCTGTGCAGTGTTGTCACAGGCTCATGTCAACATGTTAATAATAGTCTCAGGAGTGGACAGCTTTGATGTGAAATAGGAAGGCAAACCTAGAGTCTTGGCCTTATACAGGCAACCCTTTCTTTGGGATAACTCATGTTTTCATGTTTCTTGTTTTTTTCATGCCAGAGAGCCATTTTATGTGTATGTATTGGTAACCTCATCATCTGTCAGCTATTAAAGACTGGTTAAACGAATTATTATTAAGAACTCTCTTTCATAAACTTCTGAGACAGTTCCTTTTATTTCCCTTCCCAAGTCACTTGATATCAGTCCCTGATAAATAGACCCACAACCTCATCACCAAGTTACCAGGCCCCTGAGGAACCGTGATGCCCTGAAAATAACGTTCTAATGAAGGACTTTCTTTGGACCCAAAATCTGTTTTGCATTTGTGGAATCATCAAGTGCTAAACCTGTAAGAGGTGTTTAGAGACCGTTTACCATCCAGTTATTTTTCAGGTGAAAAAAACTAATAGACCAGAAGTTTGTGAATAGTTTTCCCAAATCACACTTTTCAAATTAGAGGCAAGGTGAGGGTAACATGCAAGCTCTCGGCTTCTCTGTTTAGTCTCTTTCTACTATATCACAGTGTTAGCACTCAAGCTCTCCAGGTGTCATCTGTTGTGCTGTGGACGGGGAGACTGGGATTGTCTCCAGCACAACTCAAGCAACAAATGAACACAGAAGGAGCAGAGAGCAGCATGACAACCAAGATACTCCAAACACTCTTACTGTTTCCTGTAATTGCCATCCAGAGTACGGCTCTCACTCTGTCTTAAGAACGCCGCCCCCTGACAGGGTCCCCTGCTTTCTCTCTGCCCCAGCAGCCTAGAAGGGAAATTCAGCATGCTGCAGTTCAATCAAACTGTTTGATGAGAGCTTTTGAGCCTAATTACATGGAAGGTTTTATCCAGTGAAAGGAAAGAGGAAAGAGAAAGGGAGAAATTAAATTGAAGCGTAAATCAGTCAAGGGCCTAGATCCCGCACTTTCTTTCTTTCTTTCTAATCAAGAGTAAAATGAGAGGAGAGGTTTAAGCATCATCACAAGACACCATTAACTACCCAAGGAGCTCTTGACTGAAGATGGTTTGTCATAGAAAGAAAAGTGTACAATCTGTCCGTAAAAAGGAAGTATTGAGGGTCTGCTGCAGTTTAGGAGCATGACACTAAAAGAGAGGACGGTTGGTTTTTCTGTGATTATTTTATCTTTAATTCCCCCAGATGCCTAGCACATTTTTTTGCACATATTAGGTGTTCTGTAAGTATTTTAAATCAATGACTTGGTAAGTAATGTAGTATGTAACTTGAGTCATTATCATGTGAGAAAGGGTATGTTATCAGCTCATTCAATATGACATACTACACGTGAAATCAGCATTCGAAATTTTGGCCAGTTTTTCTTTGTGGTTGATGTAGTTTGGGTATATCCCTCTAATATTACTGCTATTTATAGAATGCTTTGCAGTGTTACAGAGAAAATTCTCGGTAGGTTTTTGATCCGCAGCACAGCCCTCGTGGTAGGAGGGCAAGTGGTATGATTGTTATTTGTTCCATTTTTTTTTTTAGCTGATGTAATCAAAACCAAAGAAGCATAAATGACTTGACCAGAGTCATTCAAGTATTAAGTGACAGAGCAAAAACTACCTAGCTTCTGTCTATTACATCACCCTGTATGACCTAGAATCTTGTATAGAATTTCTGGGTTCTTCAGTATAAGAAGGATAGGAAAACAGAGAGAGGAGTGTTGCAAAAGAAATGCATTGGAATTCATACTTTATTATTGACCACTTATGATGAACAATGCAAGGCAGTGGTTCGTGCTCTGAAGTGGAACATGAAACATGAGCTTTGCCCTCAGAGGCTTACGGTGTAGTTACAATTTATTAAAATGATGCTTAGATCTATCCTTTCCATATCATCCAAACAGTTGCGACAACCTCCCTTAACAGACCTTCCTTAGCTTCTGTTTTTTCTCTGTGTCCACGTTTCATTCACCAGTGGAGCCATCCATCTGGCCCAGGCTTATCTCCAACTTGATCTCCTAACATGATCTTTGACCACCTTGGCGTTCATCTTTTTCTTTTTCCTTTTTTTTTTGAGACAGAGTTTCGCTCTTGTTGCCCAGGCTGGAGTGCAATGGCGCGATCTCGGCTCACCGCAACCTCCGCCTCCTGGGTTCAGGCAATTCTGCCTCAGCCTCCTGAGTAGCTGGGATTACAGGCACGTGCCACCATGCCCAGCTCATTTTTTGTAGTTTTAGTAGAGACGGGGTTTCACCATGTTGACCAGGATGGTCTCGATCTCTTGACCTCGTGATCCACCCGCCTCAGCCTCCCAAAGTGCTGGGATTACAGGCGTGAGCCACCGTGCCCGGCCTTCTTTTTCATTTTTTCCCTCCTTGAATATATCAACCTTGCTACCACCATAGGTCTTTTATATGATCAGTTCCTCTTCTCAGGGAGGTTTTCATCCAGATTGCCATGTGGCCACTCCTCCTTATTATACATCAGGCCTCGGCTTCAGTGTTATCCCTTCACGAGCCCTTCCTTAATCTAAAAAGCACTCTTTCTTAGGAGCAAGATATGAAAAATAAAAAATAAAAAATACTCTTTCAGATGTCTCTCCAGCATACCACCTTGTTTTGTTTGCACTGTAGCTTGAATATCTCTTATGGTTTCTTATGCGTGTATTGCTTCCATTAACACACTAGAAGGAAAGCTCTGGGAGCAGAGACCGTGTTGACCTTGTTCGTGGTTGTACTCCCAGTACCTAGGGCAGTGACTAGCAAAGACTGAGTTTTCATAAACATTGCTGAGTAAAGGGATGGATGAATAAATGACATAGATGCTTCACAAATATGGGCTCCCATCTAGCGTTTGAACCTCAATACTCAGTAGGCCTTTTAAAAACATCACAGCTCTAGTTTGTACTTTTCCCTTGATTGAAAATCTCTCCTATTTGGTAGACTGCTACTAATTTCTTATGTTACAGCTCACTCCATAATATCTGGTCTGCAAAGTTTTCATTACTTCCCACTGCACAGTGAGTTTTCCATTCTTCTCTGTTTTCTCTTTTCTCTATAGCAGTTTTCTCATCGAATAATAAAAATTATTAAACATATATGAAGTATTCTACTATTTTCCAGGCACTGTCCTGGGTATCAGACTCTTAAATATAAATAAGATTTGGGCCTTGCCTACAAGAGGTCCATGCCTTGGTAGAAGAGCTCGCTCTCATTTTATTAAACGTATACCATTGCGTTGCTGTCATTTGTTGATGGTGATTGTTTTCTCCACTAGGCTCTGCCTTTCTTAAGGGTAAGGAATGAGTCATTCATTGCTATATTTTCATTTGCTAACATAGTTTTTCTTCTACAAAAGGTGCTTAATGATACTCATTAGTGAAAGAATAGAATGAGTGGGTGGAAAAGGTAAGAACATACACAATTTTAATGCACGTTGTAGTGTGACAAACATCCTAAGTACCAACGACCGTGGTGATTTAGAGGGGGAAGATATCACAACCAATGAAGTCATTAAAAAGTGCTTCATAGGAGAAATCAACTTTATGTCATGTTTTGAAGAATGGTTTCCACAGACATGCAGGAGATGGGGTGAGATATACTTGGTAAAAAAAGCTAGGTGTTCCCAAATCAGTGACGCCCTTTACCGAGTTTTGGGCTTGTGGGGCTCCATTGTGAGACGGGCTGAGGAAAATGGTTGGGGCTCTTTGATGGAGGACATTGAGTAATAACTATAATTATAATGGATATCTTTGGCATTTACAGTTTGAAAATCTGTAATGTAAATATTATATGATTTGTCCCTTTCAATCTCCCTGTAATTTTTTTGTCATTATCACTATGTACAAGAGAAGAAAAGGGTCAAGGCTGAGTTGATGCTTACATCTTATAGGAGGATGCTATATCTTTTCAAAATGTGAAACCATACGACCAAACAAAAGCAAATAAATAAAAAACAAAAGCCTCTTTCTTCGCTGTTTCGAGTGCCCTCCAAATCAAGATGAAAATGTTTAATGTGGCCTAGCAGTTCCTGCGTGACCTGGAATCACTAGCAAAGCACGTTCAGCCTCATCACCCCAAGGTGCTTCTGCCTTCTTTATTCCAGGCCTCTGGGCTTCTCCCAGCCACTCCTGTTCACTGCTGCAGACTTGCTTTTGCTCATTCTATTTAAACAGCATCCTCACTTCTTCTTCTGGACGGTGACCTACTCAGAACTAAGATCTCTTCTTTAGTGTAGCACCTCCTCAAGGAAGTCCCCTTGCTACTCCTTTGAGAAATTCAAGTTCCCAGAGCATAGGTTCTCATAACCTTCTGGAACTCTCCCCTCTTGCTCATTTAACAATTCCTTTTTATACACTGGGCTGTGAGATTATCTGATTAATATCTGTTTCCTAAGGAGACTCCATTGGGCTTAGATAGCGTTGTTAGATTTAGAAAATAAAAATGCAAGACACCCACTTAATTTTGTATTCAGATAAATAACTGACTTTTTTTTTTTTTTTTTCTTGAACTTTTGAGACAGAGTTTTCACTGTTGTTGCCCAGGCTGGAGTGCAATGGTGCGATCTTGGCTCACTGCAACCTCTGCCTCATGGGTTCAAGCAATTCTTCTGCCTCAACCTCTTTGAGTAGCTGGGATTACAGGCATGGGCCACCATGCCTGGCTAATTTTGTATTTTTATTAGAGATGGGGCTTCTGCCTGTTGGTCAGTCTGGTCTTGAACTACCGATCTGAGGTGATCCACCCACCTTGGGCTCCCAAAGTGCTGGGATTACAGGCATGAGCCATAGCACCTGACTATAAATAACTGACTTTTTAAAAGTACAGGTATATCCCATGCAATATTTGGAATATACTCATAATTTTAAAATTTTGTTGTTTATTTGAAATTTGAATTTAACTGGGCATCCTATATTTTATCTGGCAACCTATATTTTATCTCATCAGAGACCACATCTGTTTTCTTCTTCTGGCATAATCACTGGGGTTGTAACAAACAGGTAATCATCTAATGTTGGATGAATAAATAAAATGAGTTTAAAAAATGTTCTGGCAGCATCATGTAGGCTGAATTGGAATGACAAGAGACTGAATTTGTAAGGACTCATTAACAAACTCTGAAAATCATTAAAGGGAAAGTTGAGGACAGGGTGGTGGCTTTGAGACTGGAAAGATGGAGATGGATAGGAGGAATATTTCCAAGTGGGGCGCAGAATTTGCACAGGTGTGAGTGGGCAGCAAACCAGCGCTGCAGGCCATTTTCAATTACTAGTGATCAGGATCAAAACCAGTAACAAGGCCAGGCACTGTGGCTCACACCTGTAATCCTAGCACTTTGGGAGGCCGAGGTGGGTGGATCACCTGAGGTCAGGAGTTCAAGACCAGCCGGGCCATCATGGTGAAACCCCACCTTTAAAAAAAAAAAAAAAAAAACAGTAACGAAGAAAAAATTAAATATAATGCCTCTCATTTACACAGTGCTTCACAACTTTTAAAGTGCGGTTTCATGTTCTCCATAATGCCCCTTTGTAGGAGAGTATTGTTTCTAAAAAAAAAAATGGCCATTTAATTATCACTTTTCCTTGTAAATTCATTTACATTTCCCAGTCAGTGTGGTTTATCAGTTCAGAGCTGTTTGTCTTCATTTCTGTTATATTTTAACAGGTTTCTTTTATTTAAGTTCCACATTGCTCAGTGCTGAATCGTTTATTTCTGAAGCACCAGGTAATTTTGTATTATGCATAACAAATCTGAAATTTATTTGCACGAGCAGGTTGATTTTATATCCATCAGATTTTCTAAAAATGGGCTATAACTGGCTTATAATGACATGACCAGCCAGAGGCTAATTTCTGTGATATTTCTTCCTGATGCCAGAATAGGTAGACAAATCACAAGCACCCACTTCAGATAATAAAGATACGATTCCAGTCATTCAAATTTGTGTTGAAAGCAAATCTTTTCACTTCTTATTTTTCAATTAGTGCCAAGTGTGACTCCATGGCTTGTAGCTACAGAAGGCCAGATGATCGAGCATTCTTAACCAGATAATGAATAGGGAGACCACGGTTCTGCAATTGACATTTCTTCGGCTGCTCTTTCAGAGGTCTCAACACTGTTTTTCTCACCATGCGCTTGCCTGTGAGCTGCTATTCGAAAGATAAGGTGGGATGAGTAAATGATTAGGCAAGGGAGACAATAAGAAGCAACGTAGTGTAGGGCACCAAATGTGAGCTTTTAACTCCACATATCTGAGTGTGACTGATCACTCTCTCAGTAGGTCACCCAGAGGTTAGCAAACTTTTCCTGTAAAGGACAAGACGGTAAACATTTTCAGCTTTGTAAGCAATAGAGTCTCTGCCTCCACAACTACTTGACACTACCATTATAATGTGAATGCAACCACAGACTATATGCAAACAAATGAGTGTGGCTATATCACAGTGAAACTTTATTTGCAAAACCAGGAGCACCTAGTTTGCTGACTCCTGTCGCTAGATTTAAGCTTCTTGATCAGAAAATGGCCATAATAAAACCTGTATTGCAAAATTGTTGTGATTAAACATTTTTACATACCCGAAAAACTTAGTAAAGATTCAGGCACATTAATGAGTATTCCATAAATGCTAACCCGTGTCATGATTATAATACGTTTTGGGGCTGCAAGGTATCTCAGGTGTTACAGACAATTTTCTCCTTTCAAAAGATACCTAAATGGGGGGTTCAAGAATTATAGGGACTTAAGCAGGGTTACAGCATCCATTTCCCTGCAATCCTATTTGCATACCATTTCCAGAAATCCCAATAAATATGACAGCATGAAGTCAAGCTATATATTCGGGGATATTTGAGCATCCATTCAATATGTATGCATCGAATGTCAGCCATATAAGACATTGTGCAATATATTATAAGTGACACAAAGATCAATAAAGTTCCCGCGTTGGACAATCTAACAGATTAAGTCACCTAAGTAACTATAATGAAGTGGAAAGTGACAAGTATCAAAAGCATGAGTGTCCCCTGCATGCCAAGCACTATGCTGAAGTGCTTACATGTGTTGTCCCATATGATCCCCCCAACAGGTGAATTTTAGCATTTCATCCTATATGACATTCAAATGTTAAGTAATCTGCCCTAGGTCAAAAGTTACTAAGTGGTAGAACAAAGATTTAAACTTGTTTCTCTAATTGGACAATGTGCTTTCCACCAGCCACTGGGGAAGTCCTCATAGCTGAGGAGTAGTTTAGTTAGCTATTGCTACAAAACAAACTACACTAAAGAGTTGTGTTTAAAGTGGACGTGTTATCTGCTTATGATTCTGTGGGTCAGCAGGTTAGACTTGACTTAGCTGGGTAGCTTAGATGATCTCACATAAGGTCCCTCATGTAGCTGCAGTTATCTGGCAGATATGCAGGGGCTGATGGTCTAATATTGTCTCACACACATATCTGGCAATTGGTTCTGGTTATTAGGCTGAGGAGCCTTAGATGATATCTCTGTACCACATGACCTCTCATCTTCGCTAGTGTCAGCTCCTCCTGAGAGCTTGGAAACCATATAAGAAGATTTTCATTACATTCTATTGATCAAAGCAAGTCTCAGGGCCAGGCCAGCTTCAGTGCATAGGGAAATAGATGACATGTCTTAGTGGGAGGAACAGCAAAATCATATTACAAAAGGGCGAGCATGCAAGGATGGGAGGGTTTCTTGCTGTGTTTGCAAATAATCTACCATAAAGTGATAATTGAGTTGGACCTTCACAGAAAATGAAGATTTTTAAAATACAGACTTTGCCAGAGCAGGGATTATAAAGAGCATTACTTCAGATTAGCTGAGAATGAGGCCACATGACTTACTGCATTATTGAGGAAATTTTCTCTTGTCTTTGCTCCACAAGAGCACTGCTATTGCTAGTTGTAAGGACATAATTGCCAATTTCATATATATGATACTTCTAACTTTTCAGAGGATTTTTATTTTTGCTATATCACATTAAATATGCTATATAGTTTTGTTGCATTTTTTAATTCAGAGAAAGATGACACATCTGCTCATTTCTTTCCTCTCTGCAAGTTGGCATCGTCATTGCAACAAAGCCCAGGGTCCCAGCTCACTTTCCAAAAGACAATCATGTGAACTATCTGCTGTGATTGACTGTGGCTGAGTGTTTGCCCTGGCAGCTGTTTTGTTGCTGAAGATGAAAGCTTGATGGACTTTAAGATGGAAAGGAAGGAAGAGGAGAAATTTGATTTCATCGGCAGCTGTCTTACCCATCTTCATTAAGATGGGTTGTGGACACTTCAAGGCCATTCTGAACCAGCGGTCATAAAACTAATAGGTGCCACTCAACCTGGGCTGCTCGTATTATTGCCTGAGACCTGTCATCTCGGTAGTTATTGCAAAAGGAGAAGGAATCTACTGTAGGGAACACAGTGGTCCTTGTGTGACAGAAGTGAAACTGAAAGAAATAGATTTTTCTATTAGCTGCAAATCAAACCCTTGCACATCATCCCTTGGAGGTGACAGTCCCTGATTCTCTAAGGCAGGGTTCAAACAAATCATTTGGGCTTGCAGAAGATAATATAAGATTGATATCCACGTGTGTGTATATGTATTTGTGGGGTGTGTGTGTGTGTATGTGTGTGTGTGTGTGTATGTGTGTGTGTATGTGTGTGTGTGTGTGTGTCTGCATATATGACAAAAAACTACATGGCTCCCCATTTGAAGTTTTGGAATTCGCTATTAATATATGTGTATGATTAAGGGATCCATTTATGGATTTGAAGTTGAAATAGGGGAACTGAGATGTATTCTGAAGAGGGAAGGAGAAGAGGGAATCCAGACCTGATTAGGGGCATATTGAAATAAGTGGGCGAATAATATTCGGTCTCCCAGGTTTCTGGCTATGAGCCCTTTTCTTCCAGAAATATTTGCTGAAGGGAGGCAAGAAAACATTCCCTTTCTTCTGACAATCAAACATTTCAAATGTCAGCCTGCATGGGTGTTTCTCTCTATTCTTGAGGCTCCTTTGTGTTTCAGTCTAACACCTCACATCCTGTGGGTTGTAATAATAATGGTAGCAGTTACCATTTATTGAGCCCTTGTCATACACTAGGTGTTTTACATATATTTCAGTGTCTGTAATCCATACAGGAATTTGTACATGATAGCTATCAGTATGCCCAGGTGTGTTAGTCCGTTGGTGTTGCTGTAAAGGAATACCAGAGGCTGGGTAATTTATTAAATAAAGAGGTGTATTTGGCTCATGGTTTTGCAGACTGTACAAGCATGGCACCATCATCTGCTTGGCTTCTGGAGAGGCCCCAGGAAGCTTTTACTCACTGTAGAAGGTAAAGAACGGGTAGGTAGGCCACATGGCAAGAGAGGAAACAAGGGAGATAAGGGTGGAGTTGTCAGGCTCTTTTTAACAATCAGATCTCATGACAACTAACAGAATGAGAACTCACTTATTATTTCAAAGAGGGCATGATATGGTTTGGCTCTGTGTCCCCACCCAAATCTCATCTTGAATTGCAATCCCTGTGTGCTGTGGGAGGGACCTAGTCATAGGTGATTAGATCATGAGGGTGGTTTCCCCCATCCTGTTCTCATGATGACGAGTTATCAGGAGGTTTGATTGTTTAAAAGTGTGGCCCTTCCCCTCTCTCACTCTCCTGCTGCCATGTAAGATATGCCTTTCTTCTCCCTCACCTTCCGCCATTATTGTGAGTTTCCTGAGGCCTCCCCAGCCACGTGGAACTGTGAGTCAATTATACCTCATTTCTTTATAAATTACCCAGTCTCAGGTAGTTCTTTATAGCAGTGTGAAAACAGACCATACAGGGAACCAAGCCATTCATGAGGGATCTGCCCTGCTGATCCAAACACTTCCCTCCAGGCCCCATCTCCAGTACTGGGGGATCACATTTCAACATGAAATTCGGAGGGGATAAACATCCAAACTGTATCAACAGGAAACTATAACTCTGGGAGGTTAAGTAACTTACAACACACAGCTTATATGTTTCAATGTAGGAATCCAAACCCCCAAAACTCATGCCCTCCTACTCTACTACCCTGCCTCATCCAGGCTTGGGACTTTAGGAAATGACCTTTATGAGTAGTGTAAAGATGAATTAAGGAATTTTTCAATCAGCTCTTGTCTAGATCTTCTTTGGAAAGTCTTCTTAGTTACTGACAAGTCAAAATACCAGCTACTTGATCTGACAGTGTTATTAGCAAAAAACTAAAAACATGAAGCAGTGCAGACTTTTGAAATCAGAAAGGACTTACTAAGCCTTCTCATGGTTCTAATCTAACATATTGTCTGGCCACTCTTTCTGTCTTGTGCAGGAAATGAAGTCTGGCTAGGTCAAGGGGCACAACTAAAGCACTGGAGTTAATGGGAATGGGGAATGCCTTCTCTGCTTCTTGACATTTCTCCTCTACAGCACTGCACATCCCTTGTAGAATAATTTACTATTTTTTAGGGATCATGTCAACACTGAGGTAAAAGCCACCTACTTGGGATCCACTGAAGTCAGAAGTTGGCAAATATTTTTTGGAGGGGTAAAGGGCCAGAAAATAAATATTTTTGTCTTTTCAGACCAGAAAAATCTCCATCACAACTAGTCACTTCTGCATTGAAAACTGAGAAGCAACTACAGATAATAAGAAGTGGGCAGCGCTGTATCTAGTATAACATTATTTATTTACAAAATGCAAGAAGGGCTATATTTGGCATCCCAATCTCTGCCTTAGGCCTTGAAAGTTATAGCTACCCTGGGGAAATCTCTACACTTTGAGATTTATGCTCCAGTGGTAATAACATGGTGAGAGAATAGTAGTGGTTGTGGTAATAATAGCAGTAGTGGCATCAGCAGTAACAACAATGCCACCTTTTAACATTGGCTTCATACATTAAGGTTTGCAAAGTATTTTTACAATTATCTCACGTAAACATTTTTAATTCCTACTCAAGAACTACATAAGCAAGAAAAATTGCTGGCTCAGCTGCTAGCTGAGCAGCGTGGTATAATGAAAGGAGAATGGCATACACGGCCTTTAGTGATAGAGATTGGTGGTGTGGGATCAAAATGCCTAGAGATAATAGGTGTGTCCATGGAATACTATGCAGCCACAAAAAAGGATGAGTTCATGTCCTTTGCAGGAACATGGATGAAGCTGGAAATCATCATTCTCAGCAAACTAACAAGAACAGAAAACCAGACACTGTATGTTCTCACTCTTAAGTGGGAGACGAACAATGAGAACACATGGACACAGGGAGCGGAACATCACACACTGGGGCCTTTTGGGGGGTGTGGAGCTAGGGGAGGGATAGCACTAGGATGAATATCTAATGTAGACGACAAGGCGATGGATGCAGCTAACCACCATGGCGCGTGTATACCTATGTAACAAACCTGCACGTTCCGCACGTGTACCCTAGAGCTTAAAGTATAATTTAAAAAAATAGGTGTGTGTCTCCTCGCCCCATTAGGGGACAGCTCATTCAGCAGCAGGGTGAGTGTCAGAGTTACCGAATACATGCATGCTATTCAGTTCCCTCACTCTGTAGGCATTTTACATTTAAACCTGTCCAGAATAGAGAGGTTTGGTCTAAGAGGTTGTGGTGTAGGGAAATCTTTACATTTCCACCCATCACCTTTTGGTAGTGAGCAACAGTAGAAAGTGACCTGTGTCAAAAAAGTAAACAGAAGCACTGTAAAATTTTGAAGAGTTCATTTGAGCAAACAGTGATTCATGAATTGGGCAGCTCCAAACCAGAAGTGGTATGGGGGCTCCATTGAATAAGTACAAGAACTAAGCTTTTATAAAGAGAACGTAGAACTAATACCAAGAAAATATTTAATTGTTTTCAGTTATAAAGCTGTCTTTGCTTGGAAATTCCTAGTTATGTAATTATAAGCATGATTGGTTGAGTTTAAGTTCTGTTTGTCCTTATTATAGGAATTTACAATAAATAGCTCAGGTTAAGTTCTGCTGATGTTTGCAATTCAAGCAAGGCTAAGGTCTAACAGGCTCTGTCTCCTCAGGGATTCTTCCAGCATTGAAGCATACTTGAAGGTCTCCATTTCAATTTACTTTTACACCTCTTAACACCATGCATTCTGCAACATTTATTTAACACGGGACTTTGCTTGGTGCTAAAGACAAGCATGTATATGAGACTCTCCTAAAGCATCTGGAGCTCTCCAGACACATACCCCTAGGAACATACTGAAGATTCTGAATCTTGCAGCCTTCCGGAAGCACAGTAGTGCTGTTGGCACCTCTAGGTAGATGTCTGTGATTGACTTCTGACTCTGCTACTTGTTAGCCATGTAACATTGGGCAACTTCCTTTTTCTAGTTTCTTTGTCATGTTCTTCATCTGTAAAATGGGTATTTTTTAACCTACCCATTTATGTAGTATGTGACGATTTAAAAGCTAATATGGTATGTATGATGATTTTGAGCTTATATGTGTATATTAGCTTAATAATGGCTGGTATTCATAAATACTCAGATGAATGCCAGTCATTATTATTAATTAACATACAAAGTTCTGTGCCAACCTTACTTTTTTCACTGTGGACTTCATACATTTTCAGAATCCTAGCAACTTAGTTCTCAGGACATTTTTCCAGCACCTAGAGACTCCCCAGCCAACATATCTTTGGAAACTTACTGACAAACACAGAGCTAAATGAGGTAAGCAGCATTTGTACACTGACATTTTACAGATAGAAGGAATCATAGAGGTCATCTCAGCCAGAAACACATTTTCAAGATAAGGAACTGAGGCTCATAGAAAGTAAATGACTTTGCCAAAGTGATATACTCAGGACAGAATGAGGGCTAGAACCTCAGTGATTAGGTGTTTTCTGTGGACTCAAAACTCCTCCATCTGCTATTTTTAACTTAGCGATTTCACCTAATACCTTCTGCATATTTTTGTGACTGTTTTAAAGATTCCACTAACTACCATAGAAAAAGTAATGAGCTAACCTGATCATTCCAGCCCATTGGCTTCACCTCACTTGCCCTCAGTTTCTTCATTGGTCCAGTGAGGCAAACCTGCATTCAAAGATCCTTAAGCTGGTTTCCAGTTCAGATAAGATACAACCCTAACAAATAAAACGGGGTCAGAGTGGAATGTTATTGAAATCCTGGTGTCAGTGGGACTGGAACATGACTCTAAATCTGTGAAAAGTTCAAGAACAATATATTTGTTTTAACCTGAAAAGACAGTTGTATTCCAGTGTGAAATAGCCACCAGGCTGGATGAAAATGTGTGATGCGATTCCATCATTGAAATGAGCATGTGTTGACCTGAAGTTGTTCTCTTTCTCTCAAGGGACGTTGGCAGTGCTGCAGAGCTTTTCTGTGAGCTGGGATGCTTTGTCAGCTTAAATCCTTTCCGGAGTGATTAATATACATTGATTCTATTTTATTTGACCCATAGGTGGGGGATAAAAAACAAGACATCACTGCCACACTAGACTGTATATTCCTTCTGAAGACAGTGCACGCATCCTTGTTAAACCTCCTCATTTTGACAACTCTTTCTTTTGATGCTTCATTATAATGCCACTTTCATGTCCCTTCCCCTCAACATCATGCACCTTGCTCCACATCCGTCAGCGGCACTCTGCGTTTCTAAATTAAGGGAAATGCCATTTAAATGTAGTTTTTCTCTTTTTGATAACACTCACCTGTAAAAATCCTTTAAAGGTAATGCCAACTGCTTTGGCAGAAATTCAGGCATATATATATAATTATTTTAATGCGAGGTTGTTTGTTTGCTTGGCTCTTTTTAATGACTGTTCATTAATACTATGATCTTATCCTAATTTCCTCTGTACAGAGCTTGAGAGATGTTCACAGCCCCTACTACCAACTTGCCATGGTCTCTGAGATGCTAGTTTCCTACTTTTCTGCTCAGCCCTGACACCTAGTTCATCATTTGAGATAAGCCCCAGTTGTCTGCAAATTGCAATCTCATCAGGTCCGCAAGATAGCATCTTGTTTGACTCTTTTCTACAACTCTCATTAACACTTGGGGACTAGGTCTTTGGGAAGAGCCAGGCCTCACCACATGGGCGATTGTGGGTGATGAACAGAGTCCAGTTTTCCCCGTTATTGGCTTCATTTAACTTGACAGCCTTTTTAGTCTCCAGATAGGGCGAACCTTTTTTTCACTGACCCTTATTAATAGCTGTCTCCTCAAGAAGGGTCACTGAGAAGGGGTAGTGGAGGCCACTCCTTCCATTACCAGAAAATAGCTGGTTTTGGTAAACAACTTTGATTCCGCGCTTAGAGTTCTTTGCCTCCCTAATGATGACAGCCACGATTTATCAAATGTTTACAATGCAGCAAACCCTAGGAGTGACCTTATTTCTTCCTCATTGTTCATGGGTATTGTTACAACTATCCTCATTTCTTCATATGGAAACTGAGCCTCAAAAACGTTAGTTACTCCAGGTCTCATATCAAGAAATGGACAGAGCTGGAATTTGAAACAAATAACTGTGACTTCAGAGTTAAGATTTTAACCACCGTATTCTACCATCTTCACGTGACCTTTAGCTACTTGATTATATTTTAGGCTTTACCACCTTGCTACTGGTCTTTGAAATCCATGAGTTCATTCTGATTTTATTAGCTAGATTGGTAATCTATTGTTTCATGAAAACCTACCCCAAAACTTAGCAACTTAAAGCAATAAACACTTATTATCTCAGTCAGGCTTTATGGGTCAAAAATTCAGAAGCAGCTTAGCTGGATGGCCCAGGGTCTCTCACAAACTTGTAGTCAAGATATTAGCCAGGGTTGCAGTCAATCATCTGAAGGCTTAACTGGGCTGGAATATCTAATTCCAAGGTTCATGCCTGGCAATTTGCTTCCCGTTATTGGTAGGAGGCTTTTGTTCTTCAGCAATGTCTGATTATAATTTTATTTTATCATAGATTAGTGCAGTTTTCACATGAGGTTTTATCTCACCTCTCTCTCTCTCTGTCTCTCTTCTCTCTCTCTCTCTCTGTCGATCTCTACCCCTAGCAGTCTTCTCAGACCATTTGTATTAGTTCCCTAGGGTTGCCATATGAAAGTACCAGTGGCAGCTGGGGCAGTGGCTCACACCTGTAATCCCAATACTTTGGGAGTCCCAGGTGGGCAGATCACAAGGTCAGGAGTTCGGGACTAGCCTAGCCAATATGGTGAAACCCTGTCTCTACTTAAAAAACAAAAAAAAATTAGCCAGCTGTGGTGACGCATGCCTGTAATCCCAGCTACTCAGGAGGCTGAGGTAGGTGAATTGCTTGAACCCAGGACATGGCGGTTGCAGTGAGCTGAGATCATGCCACTGCACTCCAGCCTGGGAGACAGAGTGAGACTCCATGTCAAAAAAAAAAAAAAAAAAAGGAAAAGAAGAAAGAAAGTACCAGTGGCTTAACAGAAATGTATTACAATTCTGGAAACTAAAAGTCCAAGGTCAAGGTGTAATGGAGCATTGTTTTCCCTGAGTCCTCTTTAGTTTATAGATGGTGATCTTGTCCCTGTTTTCACATGGACTTTCCTCTGTCTCTGTGTCCTGATCACCTCTTTGTATAAGGATACTAGTCATATTGGATTGACGCTCATCCGTCTGAGCTCATGTTAACCGAATCGCCTCTTTCAAGGCCTTATCTTCCAATACAGTCACATTCTGAGGTACTGGGATGGGGGGTTAGGACTTCATCATGTGAATGCTGGAAACAAGTAATTCAGCCCATAATTCCATTTTGTCCTTTGTATGTCTTGAGAATTTCCTTTTACACTGTCTTACCCATTACTTAAACGTCATTTCTCCATTCTTGACTTCTCTTTGCCTCAAGTTCTCAGAGCTGTCATGCAACCAACTTTAAGAGTTAACTGCCCGCCTTTCTGACTGCCCATTTAATCTATGGTAAAATAAAATTAGGATCAGACATTGCTGGAGAATGAAAGGACTTAGGATGCTATACCTTAAGGTCTTAGAGAGTCCGATGGGCCCTCCAGGCTTATGACTTCTCTAGAAACTTTTTAATTTGCATATGGTGTTGTCCTGAAGCAGCTGTGGCTGAAGTCAGACATGTTTGTATAAACTACTCTTTGATCATGCGTGAGTGCTAAGAAAATGAATCTTTAATCATTTTGAGGGCAGGGTCTGTTCATCTTTCTTAACCTTTTCTTGGATGCCCTGTAGATATTCCAGAAAGATTTGATGCCTTATGGAATGGTCTGAGAACCAGATGGAAGCCAGATGAAGAATGAAATCAAACGTGTCTCTCTTATCTTGTATGATAGAAGCTAAGATCACTGAGAAGGCAGTGGAGAGCAAATGATTTAGAATATGCACTGACTGTGTACAACTGCCGGGGTTTTTTCTTCATCAGCACAGGGAATCATACTCATCTTTTGCCAGGATGCCTGCTTATTATGTGCTGTGGTCTGTCCTAATCTTCTGTGGCTGCCACTACAGCCTGATTTTCCTTGGAAACTTGGCAGCCCATTAGTTATGTTGGAACTCCCAGGTGATAATGTATCTAATTTCCCTTATTGTACTTCTCCTATCCCGTAATGTGCTGTTGATTCCCATGGTTGAGCTGTGATGGAGAATAGCCATTATTATTGTAATGGCATCGTTCAGTCCATTAAGACTTAAAACATGCCTGGTAAAAATAGTGAAAGCTCACAAGTCCTCATAGCAACCTCAAAGACTAATAACTTGGTTGTTAGTCTTTTCCTCAAATAAACTTTGATAGGGATTTGGAAATAATTCTTTCCTGGGCCATAACTATTTGATTTGTATTATATATTATTCCAAATAAATGCAGGATGACTGCTCTATCCTATTAGAAAAAAGAAAAGGGATCTCTGTAGAGAAACTATTTAAAAAATTAAAAGAGCCTTTACAGAATTGCGGTTTGATGGCAAAGAAAGGGAAACCACCACCCCTTCCAAAGCTCACCAGGAGAAAAGTGAGAAATAAAAAATCAAAAGGAGATTGACTCTACACAAAGATACCCGATTGGGCAAAACAGGTACCAAAGTGCAGAATAATATGACAATAAAAAACATCAGATTTTTTATTCAATCCAGGAAAACGTTATGTAGTTTTTGCTAACCAGGTTAATTATTTACCTCATCTTCTTTTCCTTTAATATAAAAAAGGGATGTAAGAAAGCAAGCCTGTGAATCTTCCCGGCAGCTCTATGTCTTGTGTTAGCCCAGCCACAACGAGGTACAATAGAAAGCAGTTACACCTTAGAAAACTATTTATTTAATACAATTCAATGCTACACTAAGCTTTATTTCTTAATATGGACTACTATTTGCACTGGAAAGAAAACAGAGCAAGATATGGCCCTTTGGGGAGACAGTTAAATAAGAAATACGTTTCCAGATGATGTCACATGTAAATAACACTTCAAAATCCCTGGCATCAAAATTAATCAGGCTGAATCCATTGCTTTGTAAGGTGTAAATATCTAATCTTACTTAGCCTTACTTTGGCGCTGGGAAGAGTGACTTCCGAATCACAAGGAAGGTATGATTCTTATTTCTTCTTGTTGCCCAACCTGAGTATTCTCAAGACAGGAACACAACAGAATATGCTGGAAAAATCATGACATTAATCTACATTGTAAGAGTACCATGCAAACATTCGCTGCTCTCCAACTCCTTGTAAATGTATCGCATTGTTGACTCAAAATGAACATTTAGTGCAGATACTGAGAAAAGAAAAAGAATGTACATGGATAGAATAGGGATTTCATTACTTCTCTCAGAGGTCTTAGCCGTGGAGATTGTTTAGCCAACAAAGAAACCCAATCACTGTTAGGTATCTTGTCTGAGATGATATTAAAAATATTGAGCAACCAGTAGGAAACGGGACCAATGAAAATGAATCCAGTCCCCTGTGGAGACTGGCATTGACCTGTTGTTGCATTGTGGAAAGAGGTGAAAGGGACCAGATGATCAATGGTAAGCATATGTTTGAAGCAGTGACATTGAGCATCTGTTTATGCAAGTATTTCAACATTTTAATAATTGATACAATTATCTGGGTGCATGCCAGTTGATGTTGTCCCTACATATTGATAATTTTACCATGCATAATCTACTCCTCAGATAACTCTTGTTCTCTTACACGGGACTCTTATCATGTAATCTGTCTTATCCTTTTTCTCTTTCTCTTTCTCCCTCTCTCCTTATCATCATGTAATCTGTCCTTTCTCTTTTTCTCTCTCTTGTTTTTGAATTCTGCAGGTAGCTGTCCATTGTTTCAAGGGAATTTAGAAGGTTTCCTGTATTAGGAAGTGTATTCATTTCCTAGGAATACCATAACAAACAATTACAAACTGAGAGGCCTAAAACAGCACAAAATTATCATGTCATGGCTCTGGGAGTGGGCCAAGTCTAAAATAAATGTGTTGGTGGGGCCAGGCACGATGGCTCACACCTGTAATCCAGCACTTTGGGAGGCCAAGGTGGGTGGATCACCTGAGGTCAGGAGTTCGAGACCAGCCTGGCCAATATGGTGAAACTCCATCTCTATTAAAAGTACAAAAATTAGCTGGGTGTGGTGGTGGGTGCCTGTAATTTCAACTACTCAGGAGGCTAAGGCAGGAGAATCATTTGAACCCAGAAGAGGGAGGTTGCAATGAGCCAAGATCATGCCACCACACTTTAGCCTGGGCGACAAGAGCGAGATTCTGTCTCGGGAAAAAAAAAAAAAAAAGTGTTGGTGGGGCCAGGGTCCCTCTGGAGGGTCTAGGGGAGGAGCCTACCTGCGTCTTCGGAACTTCTTGTGATTTGCTGGCCGTCTTTGGCATTCTTTGGTTTGCATCTGCAGCACTTTGATCACTGCCTTGTTGTCACATGGCATTCTCGCCTGTAGTGTCTGTGTGTCTTCCCCTCTTCATATAAGGATGTAAGTCATATTGGATGATTTATCCTACTATATCTATCCTACTCCAATATGACCTTATCTTAACTGATTACATCTGTAGTGAGGTCACACTCCCAGGTACTAGGGGGTTAGGATTTCATCATATCTTTTGGGAGAGACACAATTCAACCCAGGACAGGAGGGAAAAGCCTCAGCAGCAGAACTGTATTGTTCTGCCAGATGAAGGCAATTCATTATGTAGAGAAGTTGCTCCAAAGTAAGATACGTAACATTGGAGGACAGCACAGAGTGAAAGTTTTAGAACATCTATTTATACTTATCCTATTCTCTAACATTTTTGTAATAGTCTGTTTTATAATACATTTAATGTATAAACGTAATAATAAATGTCTGCATGTTACAAATGAATGGAAATACCTGCATAGGAATGAAAATACCTGCATTGGGAATGGGCTGAGCCCACAGAAAGTTTTACTGATGATGGTTCAGGGATGTAAGCATAAGGATTCGAACCAATGTAAGAGTATGAAATATTAATGACATGTTTCAGAGGAAATCTGTCTGTAGGTTTTTCATAGCCGCAATCCAAGTTAGATTGGGCAAGAAATGAGATTATTTAGGCAAAAAAGGGGGGACGTACTAAATTGAGACACAATTTTAAAAGCATCTCCTTTCAAGAGGCTTTTAGACGGTAATGTTTCCAAGAAATACAGTGTTTTATGCCACAGAGAATAAAGTTGCATTGTGTATACTAAATGGTCATTTTCAAGAGCATGACAAATAAAAACATATAAATTTATATCTCAGAAAGAAAGTATCTTCTTTCATGTCAGATCATCTGCGCAGAAGCCCTCCGTGCAGGCAAAGGCAAAGACAGGGTCTGCAGATGAACAGATATGAAGAAGCAATTAGAGGAGGAAGGAAGGAAAAGTTTGGATGCTGGGTCCTGACCCAGAAGCAACATGGAGTAGGTCTCGGATTTGCTTTTTCTCATGTCCGGTGCTGGGTCAATTACTTTATAGTGAGGAAAGATGTGAAACGCCATTGTTGGAATGCCACCAAAATACTTCTTTCCCATTTAGCATCATTACAAAGCTTCTAGAACAAAACAGTAACAATTTTCAACCTTGAACCATTCTCTAGCTGTTGTTATGTCTCCGTCAGGCAGGCAGCGTTGGTGAGTAATATGGGATTTTTTGGGAGTGTTTCTTTACGTGTGTCCAGGGAATAAAGAACTAGATATGAGTTGGGCATTTCTGCTCCTTTTATTTCTGTGGAACATTCTTTGGGATCAATTTTGAATAATCACTGGGCATTATTGGATTTCTGTTGCTATTTTTTGCATATTCTTATGATTGTTCACCAGGGAACATTTTATAACATTCATATTAAATTTTTATTTCTTAATTTCTTGCCTCATTACTCCCATTTGTGTTGGCTTCAGCCTAAGTATTACTTTCTCTTCCTTGTGGTTCATACGCTAATCATTGACTGTTGATGTTCTATTTATTTCTCTCTGCTCCCTTTGTTTTTGACCAAGTTATATAGTTATCTGGTTTTCAGGTGATACTTTCTTATAGTTACCCAAGAATGCATGCTAGAGAAATGTTGCCCGTAACTGCTTAAACATGAAAGAGGAGACTTTTCTTGTTTTCCAACTATGTTAGTCTGTTTCTGAAAGATCCTTTATTATAAGTAGAATAAAATCTACTGGACTTGCAATCCACATGCCCTTTTAAATTAAAAGCATTCCCAGACTTGCAAATTTTACATTCCTTCGCATGATCTCTTCTTTGTAAAGACAGAAAAGGGGACAGAAAATTCTGATTGGTCATTTCTTGAGCTAGCAGAAGCTATAATATTCCTGTTCTCCATCCTTTATAATTACTTTCTCTTAAATACTAAACTACACCCCCCCGCCCACCGAGCATCTAGAAGGATTAAACGCTGATCAAAGGCAGTTTTAGCTGTATCCTCAAGACAAGCTGATTCAATGAAGAAAAGCTCAGGCTCTGGGAGAGCTTTTGGAAAGAGAAATAAATTAACAATCAGCATTTAACAGCAGTAAAAATGGCTGAGTAGAAGCAGAATGATGTTTTGGGGGATTTGAGATATTCAGAGTGATGAAATGAATAGGAAAAACTGTGTCCCAGTTAGGAGGACAGAGTGAAAAAGTGTGAGATGTGGTCTTCTAGTTCATTCCACTGGTGATATAGAGCTTTTCCTGGACAGATTTTTGTCTTTTTAAAGTAATTATTACCCATGTTATAATTTCATGTGTGTTGCTTTTAGGTAACCTCAGAATTATAATCATGGCTCGAGTCAATTTTGGATTCCTTTTTTTGAGACAGAGTTTCGCTCTTGTTACCCAGGTTGGAGTGCAATGGCAAGATCTTGGCTCACCACAACCTCCGCCTCTTGGGTTCAAGCAATTCTCCTGCCTCAGCCTCCTGAGTAGCTGGGACTACAGGCGCGTGCCACCATGCCCAGCTAATTTTTTTTGTATTTTTTGTAGAGATGGAGTTTCACCTTGTTGGCCAGGATGGTCTCAATCTCTTGACCTCGTGATCCACCCACCTTGTCCTCCCAAAGTGCTGGGATTATAGGTGTGAGCCACTGTGCCTGGCCAATTTTGGTTCCTAAAGTTCTCATTGCAGTTGAGTACTAGCAGTACCACTCTTCTTGCATGAACTCCATTCTCTCTTGACCAGCTCTGTTAATGGGTGTCCTTATGTATGAAACTGATTTCCTTACTAATATGGCAGGATTCTGTCTGGTTAGGATATTCCCTGAAATGCCCAAGGGTGTATTGTGCATAAAAGCAAGGCTGGCCAGAGAGGTTTGATTTATGTATTTATTTTTAATTTTTTTTTGGTACCCAGGATAATAAATATGTTTCTCTAGTTTTGGATAATGATATAAAATTGTAGCTGTACTGACAAAATTAAAGAAGACATTAACGATTCAGATTGAAATATAAAATTCAAGTCTTTAGCAAGTACACATAGGATTGTGGTTTTGCCCAAGGTGTCTAATTAATTACTACAAATTTTCAATTCCCTGTGTTCAATAAAAACATGTCTGTGAAATGCTATTCATAAAAGCAGAGCTCACTGGTCATTAAACCTGCAAATATCCATGAATAAATACACAATTCTCTCTTGCTTGCAGGAAATGCTATCGGTAGACTAAATAACCAGGGGATTCTTTTCTACACTAAGAATTCACTTTCCTACAGTTTGATCTTAAAATATTACAGTTGGTCAGGGCCTCATGAGTTTTGGCACAATCTCTACATTGTTAATGGGTATATGAAGTTCAAGATGATGTCCACAAAATGACACTGCTATTGGAAACCTTCTGCATTCTTCCTGTCCAACCAAAAGCATAATGGATATGTGAATAGTACCTGTTTTGTACATTTTTCTTCACGTAAACTGTGGTAGGTATTAGGGAATAATTCTTTTCATGGTCTGAAGTATTTAAAGTGTACCGTATATTATTCTAAATGCAAGGCCAATACTCCATTCTATCAGAGAAAAGAAAAAGGCTATCTGTGGAAAACTATTTAAAAGATTAAAGGAGCTCTGACTGAAATGTGGTTTGGTGGCCAGGAAAGGGAAACCACCATCCCCTAGTACAGTTTTAAGGCTATATCTGGGAAAACCAACAAAATGCGTCATGTGTGGATAAGTCATGATGCTGAAACCATTAGCAAGGTTTTTTTTTTTTGTTGTTGTTGTTGTTGTTGTTGTTGTTGTTGTTGTTTTTAAACAGCATTTCTTGTGCTAGTTTCCCAGTGCCAAGAATGGCTTCTTTATTTAGTCTTGAACTTCAGCACCTATCACAGTACTTGATGCTTCCTTGGTACTCAATAAATGTTTGTTGAGTGAATGTCTTTTTTACACTTTTGTATCCAGCTATCACTTCTGAGTGATTTTGTAATTTTAGTCAGCTGATGAGTTCTTTATACCCGTGTAATTTTCCGTATGCCATGTGTGTTTTATTTCTCATCATATCAGCTTTTTTTTTCCTTCTTTGAACTTTGTAGTTCCCTGAATTGCTTAGTATTGTTTATATATGACTAAAGGTCTTATTAGATACCATCTTATCTAACTGAAAATTTAGTCCAGTGAAAGGTAAAAAATGAGTTTGTTAGATTTCAAAATCAGTCCTAACTAAAAACCATTCCTCCTGCCAGATGTTATAACTCACATTGTTACAATTTATGGCTTAATGAAACATTTATTTTTCAGAACAACTTGGATTTCAATGAGCAGATTTCTTAAAATAAGAACATTCTATTTTTCATTATAGTATTAAGAATGCTGGAACAAATATTTTTTCTATTTATATACATGAGTTCAATTGAATTATTTTATTGGGTATTTGCAAGATGTCCTGGAATATCTCAAAAGTTATATGTAAATTATACATACACATATATACATATAATTCCTGGCATTGGGCAGTCAGCATAAGGAATACTGTAAAAAAAATCCTTGCTAATGGTTTCGGCATCATGATATATATATATATATATATATATACACATATATATATGTATATGTATAATTATATATAGCTATATATGTAAATAACTATGTTACATATATATTATCAATGTACTTATATTTTATATATAAATTATATATAAATTACTATAAGTATAACTATATACATACACACACAGATATATATATATATATATATATATATATATATATATATATATTGTTGTGGAAAGAGTCATTTTTAGTGAATTAAGACTTCATGAAAAGGCCAGGTATAGGGCTCATCATGCCTATAGTCTTAGCATTTTGAGAGGCTAGAGGTTCACTTCAGACTAGTAGTTCAAGACCAGCCTGGACAACACAGCAGGATCCCATCTTTAAATAAAAAAGAGCTCACAGTAACTAATATTTGATATGTATGATATATAATTTTAAGCAATATTATATGACATAACCTTTCTCACAGTCTAGGTTGCTATTTACCTTTTTGGTTCAATAATTAAACAAATTCACAAGTAAGTAAGCCAATCAACATTTTATGTATGGAGCTTTCTAAATCCTTCATGTGGCTTTGGTAGTATTTTAATTAAAAGCCCTTGAATTCTGTCCTGGGTGCTGGCCCATTATCTAGTGATTTACACAGTTAAAACAGGAGGACACCAAACACAGGCCTGGCTGCATTTGCAGATGGCACAGACACCAGATCAAGAAAGTTTTTGAAGATCTGGAACAACCATGAAATGAAATAAACAAGAAACTCAAGATTTCTTGAATACCTCCTCTATACCAGGCATTTTATGTCTCAATTCTTTGAGAAAACCTATGACATGAAGTTATTTTTTTCTAGATGGCAAAACTGAAAATAAAATACCTTAAATTAATTTCTCAAGCTCATGGGTTTGAAAATATTGTGACTAGAAAAAAATTTAAGTCTTCCTTATTCTAGAGCCTAGCTTCTTACATTAAAATAAACAAATAAATAAGCACAATTAGTTTAGGAAAGATTTGTTTTGATAGAAATCCATGCAAAGCAGGTCAGGGAATTTCAGCTGACCATAGATTCAATGGGGAATATCAGCTGCTGAGAGAAATGTACAATGCAACTAATTTCGTTATACTTAGTGCTAGTCAGGCTTAATAAAGGGTATGATACTTTGGCACCTCATTGGATTCGCAAACAAAAAGGCGTTCCGAGCAAGAAAACATGAAGGCAAAGATTCTGAACTTGGTCATGGGGATGAGAGCTAACTGAAGAATGCTCAAGTAAGAAATGACTATAGTGATGGCAGGGGGTGGATGAGGGATACAACATATACTGAATGGTGACTTTTTTTTTTTTTTTAATTGCAACGGTGTCTAGCTCTATTGCCCAGGCCAGAGTGCGGTGGTGCAATCATAGCTCACTGCAATCTTGAACTCCTGGGCTCCAGTGACCCTCCCACCTCAGCCTCCCAAGTAGCTGGGACTGCAGGTGCGTGCCACCATGCCCCACTCATTTATATATGTATATTTATTTTAAGTAGAGACAAGCTTTCACTATGTTGCCCAGGATGGTCTTGAACTCCTGGGCTCAGGTCATCCTCTCGCCTTGGCTTTCCAAAGTGCTGGAATTACAAGTATGAGCCACCATGCCTGCCCTGGTGGTGTTTTTAGAGGAGGAATTAGTTGTGATCAGTACAGATTTAATGGGAAGAAATGGAATCCATGCTTAGAAACCAAAAGGCCCACTGTTATTCAATAAAAGGAAGTTCTTTAGAACACTGAACCTAAAAGAGTTAATGAGGCATGAGACATTCGGGTTTGCATATTTAGTTTAGACCTATGCGGTACTATTTTTAGAAGTTTCGTTGTTTTAAATATTTTATATAGCAAATTTTAATAATGGGATGCTCCACTTCACTTGTAAGTACTTGCATATGGAGGTGTTTTTTCCCCAGGATGAGGGGAGATAAGTAGTGAATCATCTATATTATTTCTATCACTGTTTAATGCAGAAAATATTTATTAAGTATGAAGAGTGTGGATGTATTTGATGACTATAGAACTAAGGAATTCTCAAAGAAACAAAGAGAGAAGTCTAAGTTCAGGTGTGGAGGTCCTTGCCTAATTTGCCCCTTCACTTTTCCCCAGAAATAATTTGACCAGAGATTGTGTCACTATTGTTGAATTAAAGCAGACAGGATCAGCCCTGTAAGAAGAGCCATCTAGTAAAGGAAATGACTCTGTGAAAATTTTACATCTGGTAACTGACATGGGAGGTGTTTACCTTCTTTTGAAAAGCAGATTTTAAAAATTGAATTAAATCTACATACAGACTTTTACACTCATTTTCAGAGAAGCAAGAATTCTATCATCATAATCACCAAATATCAATTAATCAGAGAAATAGGCTTGCAGAAAGAGAAAATAATGAGTTCCTTTAGACAAATGATGTTGACACAGAGATTCCAGGTATGTCTGGTCATATACCATGCATTCTGGATAAGATAGAGAGGCTTGTGACTTGTATCATTATTACCTGGCTGTATAGCAGCAGGAGCAGAGAAAATGTACACTATATTTAGAGATTAATTAGGAGAGGATGTCCAAAAGAACCAGGGATGCATGAGCAGGTAGATTTGGTCAGGCATATTTATACTAAATCAGCCATTGGATTGGGGGCTGGGTGGAGGGAATAAAGCCAGAAAACCATTGGGTCATCTTCCCTAATAAAAGAGAATATCTACGGAGTTATAGGTAGAATTGCCTAATATTTCACCTAGTAGCTTTGTTCAATCCTTAGAACCTAAGCTTTCTTGTATCAGTGTAAAGAGTATGTGTGTGTATTTGTGTGTGTATAGTCATATGTATGTGTATTATATGCATATGTGCATATGCATGTGTAGAATGAATAAAGAAAAGATCCCTGGGCCGGACACGGTGGCTCACGCCTGTAATCCCAGCACTTTGGTAGGCCGAGGCGGGTGGATCACGAGGTCAAGAGATCGAGACCATCCTGGTCAACATGGTGAAACCCCGTCTCTACTAAAGATACAAAAAATTAGCTGGGCATGGTGGCGCATTCCTGTAATCCCAGCTACTCAGGAGGCTGAGGCAGGAGAATTGCTTGAACCCAGGAGGCGGAGGTTGCGGTGAGCCGAGATCGCGCCATTGCACTCCAGCCTGGGTAACAAGAGCGAAACTCCGTCTCAAAAAAAAAAAAAAGAAAAAAGAAAAAAAAAAGAAAAGATCCCTGAAGAATCTCCAAGAAATTGTCAGAGGTCCTTGTCCTTTAAAAGCTCCAGTTGCCCTTCTTGTCCAAACACATCAGTGCACTGTGAATTCTGAATTATTCATGGACACATAAGGTCTGTATTTGTATACATTTATCTCAGACTATTTATTTCTATAATCTCTGCCCCATTCCCTGGCCCTCCTTTGTCTTTCTCTTTTCCTGATTTTGTTTTTCTTCTGGTACTTTGAAAAAGAAACATTAGAATAAGCTGTTTTATTGCTTCCTTCTTTCCTTTAACATATGGCATTTGCTTAACCTCTTGGAGTGCTGTGGTTTTCTGACCCTGGAGTTCTGATGGGAAAGTTAATGAGAAGTGTTTATCTAACACATCAAGGCCAGCAAGCTAAGACATTGTACCATGCTAGCATTGACAAGGTAACAGAGAGCCCACACTTGACTCATGGCCACACATGTTGGCCACTCCTGATGCTATATCCCACTTTACTCTTGCTGGAGGACTGGTGTTGGTGCTTACTGTTTTTGAGGCATAATCTTGGTAGATTCTAAATATCCTAGCAAACAGTGGTAGAGAAGTCAAGCGTCTATAATTGTGTATAAACAGAAAAGACTTACACGTTTCAGCAACTTGCTAATCTTCACGCTCATTTAGTTCCCTAGTGGTTATTTTTAATTTGTCTTGTTTTTAGAGGTACTCTGTTAGCAGATAGTCTAAGAATTTTTGCCCTAGGTGAAAGCGTGTGTGTGTGTGTGTGTGTGTGTGTGTGTGCGCGCGCGTGCACGCACACATACACATGCTTTTTCAAGAAGGTCTTCTTCTTTTCTTGTCAAGACTGCAACTGTCAACTATTCCCCAAAGCTGTTGCCTAGAATCAGCATGCAGTGCTGTAGGCAACCTGTCACTTAGATGTGGCACCTTGCATATGTGCTACAGTTCACTCTCTGACTTGCCTGTGTGCGCAGTGCCATCTTGTCCCTTAGAAGACAGGGCCATCGTGAGATACAGTTTCTGTTTGAGATGTATTGTAGCTCTTCTTCCTCCAAAAGGAAAGAAAAAAGCTACTCTTGCTGGAACGGTAGAGAGAAGGGTCTGCGGGTACCCTCCACCATTGTGGTTTTAATGTCTAAATCTTCTGGAGAGGATTGCTGCAGCGATGAGATAAAAGCAGCTGCCTTTCCAAGCACTGTCCATTTGCATTGATATTTACATTCTTTGCCAAAGTGACATCATTACCATTTGCCTAGTATTTGCACCACAGGGATATGTTTTACATAATTTAAGACTTAGAAGTGATGATAATGCATTTCAGATGGGCAGTAGAGGCCACAGGGTGCTGAATCTTATCCCCTTTCTCCTTAAGGACCTCAGTGCATAACTGAGTCCCTCGTCCATATCTCTAAATCATATTAACAGTACTGCTTACTGGGTGCCAACAATTTGTCTGGTACTGGACTAGATACGTCTGTATATATTGTTTAGCCCCCATGACAACAATATAAGGGCAGGCACCATTTTCTCCGTTATATAGTAAAGAAGCAGGGCTAGAAAAATTGGTAACAGGTCTGAATTCAGACACATCTCACCACAAGGACTCTTCTCTTTGTGCTGTGTCATTCCATCTTCCATCTTGTGGCCTACTTGTTTCTTCAGATTAAAGAAACAGAAAAACCTGTATTTTCTCAGGACAAGACACTTGAAATAACAAGAAAGAATATGGTGGGACTCTGACCTTGGTCCATTTCTGTCTCTTTCATTCTCATCTTTACTCTAGGTGCCCAGAAGCTCTTCTTTGAAATAAATTTGAAAGATCTATGTTTGCTTTGAGAGAAAGCTACATAACATTGTCATAAGCCAGATTATCAAACTCTCCCAGATGCCACTTAATTACCAAATATATGTTTTAGTTTTATATACGGACAGAGGTTTTAAAAAGACAAAGGACAAAATTAATTGTGTTTAATGTCCTGTATGGGTATAATACCTTTCGCTTTGTTTACAAACTGGTCCTCTCTCTGATTGTACCTGCTCCTGATGCCCCACCCCAATGCCCTCCATCAGCATAAAAATGTGAAACCTCTTTTTCAAAAACCAATTTTAAAAAAAGTGCTTAGTCTCTCATCTTGAGATGGAGAATTCTAAGCAAATTTTCCTTGCTTTTCTCCTAACCTTCCTTGTTCCCAGCTTTTTCCCCGTCCCCCACCCTTCCTTCTTCTTTCTTTCACATCGTGTGCCCCAGAATGACAGCTCAGGGAAAGTAGGCGTTATGAGCTGAGTAGCCTTTTCCTTGATATCCCTCGAAGGGCTCCTTACGTTCAGAGGCTGTATCACTGCATTTGCAGCTCCCCCAGAAGTGCTGTAGCTTGGAGGAGCCTATTACTCTGCCTGAAGCTCTTTGGTGTAGACCTGTAAATAGATTCTCATCTTTTCCTCGTAATGCCCAATAGATTCTTGATTCAAAGATCAAAAATGGAGAGATGAGAGTTCAAATCTTCTTGGAACTTACCGACACCCTATAACTCCTTTTAAGAACATGTCCTCCTTAGTAACACTGTCTACATGGCCATCTGGGACTTCACAGCTCAGAAACACCCTGCATCAATGGCTGGCGGTAATGAGGGGAGGACCTACCTGAATTAGCACCTTCCCGTGCAAGCACATACATCCGAACTGCAAGGCCTCTGCTTGCGCAGTTTTCTCCTCTTGCACTGTTCTTCCCATCCTCCTCCTCAGTCCAATTCAAATACCATATCTGCCCCCTCTCTCCCAGGGGAAACCCTTTGAATTACCATTGTATATTATTCTGTGCTTCTTATGATGATTAATCCCATTTACCTGGTATTATATAAACATATTTTGGTCTTTGTGAGCTACCACCGGCTCACAGCAAAGCATTTGGTTGTCTAAAATGATATGTCTTATCCATTCATGGAAGTACAGATAAGGAAAGCAGGCTGGGGACGGTGATTCATGCCTGTAATCCTAACACTTCGGCAGGCTGAGGCGGGCAGATCACGAGGTCAGGAAACCGAGACCATCCTGGCTAACATGGTGAAACCCCGTCTCTACTAAAAATACAAAAAATTAGCCGGGCATGGTGGCACACACCTGTAGTCCCAGCTACTCAGGAGGCTGAGGCAGGAGAATCTTTTGGTATCGGGAGGTAGAAGTGGCAGTGAGCCAAGATGGTGCCGCTGCACTCCAGCCTGGGCGACAGAGCGAGATTCTGTCTCAAAGAAAAGAAGAAAAGCCTTCAAGAACAGTGGCACAGTTTGGTTTTTCTTCATATCATTCCCTTATTTATGGTTGGTTTTCTCAAATGGCGCATGTGGGGCTTAATACCTAGGTAATGGGTTGATAGATGCAGCAAACAACCATGGCACACGTTTACCTATGTAACACACCTGCACGTCCTGCACATGTATACTGAAACTTAAAATAAAATTAAATAAAATTTAACAGAAAAAGAAAAAGAAATTGTTATAAATGTAAAGTAATTAAAAGTATATTATTTAGAAGGGACAACAGATACCACAAAGATGAGCATGTTTCATTCTCAAACGAAATACACAAATAAAACTTACAGAAGTTCCTTCAACGCCAGTGGTGAATACAAAAGGCTGTTGAGGAGGAGGAGCTGAAGTTTTGTTTGGGACTTGAAGAAAAGATGTGTTGTTACAGGCAGAAAACTTACCATGCAGGTAATGCGTTAGGATCAGTGTCAGGCATGAACAAAACATTTTCAGTCAAGGGCAGAGAGTAAATATTTTAGGCTTTCGCGGGGCTGATTACATAATTTGCAAAATGAAATAGTGAGCCCTTGTTCAGAAAGCAATAATTAAGTGCTATTGAAAGTATTTAAAACATAAAGCTCTTTTTCCTATTTCCATGGTATCTCTCCCTCAACTTGTCATGTTGTTTTATATTTGCTGTTCAACGTCATTCCAAGGAAAGACAATTTTAAATTATTAGCATGAATTTTGCCATTCAGCTTTAGACTATGCCATGTCGGTCTTAAATAAGTTCTGAATAAGAAACTCTTATTCGTTTGCAGAATTACGGACATAGGAAACATTTCTCATTTCATAGTTCATACAGTGCGTATATGTTTTGTTCTTACCGAAAGAGTGGAAACACTGCACAGATTAACTCACCTGTTTTTATTTCACTTCTTAATATACACATATTCAACAAACACTCTCCGCTTCCTAATGAGTAAGAAGACTGAAAAGAAACTATGAGTTGCTTTATCTTTTCTTTTCCTTCTTTGACATAATTTTCAGCTTAGGTGGTTGGCCATTCATGGAAGTAACATGAGTAAGAAAGGCTATAATTAGGTTCTTAGTCATTTATGTTTCTTAGAATGCCATTGTTTTCTTTCTGTGTTCAAAGTAATTTTGGTTCCAATGGAAAACATGTTCTTTAAGGACTGTCAGCATCCCAGCTTACTCAGTAGAAGATGTAAGAGACTTTGCAATCACTTTGAGCCTCACTGAGTGTGCATCGTGAGTCTACCAGAGTCTCTTACTCCTGGGGTATTGTGTATAGTATATCCATATGCTTCTGCATCTCTCTTTTGCTTTTGCACATGCTTAATTGTTTCATTAGACTTCACTCAAAAACACAAATTCAAAGATAAAATGATTAAGTGTTTCAAGACAGAGATAGGAGAATGGTAAACCAAGAGCAGGTGGCACAGGGTCCTGTGTGAATGCACTGGCTGCATATCCTTGAAGCATAGCCTGGGCTTTGCAAGCCATATGGTCTCTGTCTCAAGTATTTTGCTGTTGTACTATGAAGCAGCTATAAATGATATGTAAAGAATGGACGTGACTGTGTTCCAATAAAACTTTATTTACAAAATCAGTTGGCAGCCAGAATCTGGTCTGTGGGCCATTGTTTGCTGATCCCTAGTTAGGCAAAAACATGGAGATGACAAAATGTGAGCCCTGTTTGAGAACTGCTTACCCAGTGCGAGGTAAGTCTAGAAATTTCAGAACTCCAATTATGAAGGCATAGATTGGGCTGTTTGAATATTGTCCTCTAGGTGATAAAGTGACTGATAGCTTTAACTACTGAATTAACATGATCAAAGGAGATTTTTAGTGAATTAATATGGAAGTGTCTATTAACAGATCCACTCTTGGCCTCTCAAAGTGCTGTCACAGAGACAGGAACGGGTGGATCTGTTAATAGCTGAACGAGGGAGCTATTGTGAGAGTCCAGCTATGAGACGATAATAACAACTTGGAGTATTAAGGAGGGATTTGCAATGGTGGAAACATTTGATTCAAGAGAAGTTTTAAATGAATTGTCACCAGGTTGTGAAGAAAGATTTGGTATCGGGTCCAAGAGAAGAAAAGATGGGAAACTTCAAGGTCTTGTGCCTGGAAGGCTGTGAAATGGATGGCCATTTATTCTCTGAACCCGTCTTGTGTGTATCTTCTGTTTGCTAAAATAACCATGAACAGAAATGGCTAGTGTGCTGCTGAATTTAGGTGACAGCAGAATTTTGGGCTATTTGAGTTGATGTTGGGTTGCCTAATATACATGATGCTTACAGGGCATTCAAGATGTGTCACTGGCATAAAGAAATGAAGTAAGGGATAGCAGTAAAAGTAGGTAATCCATCTTCACAGAAAGGAGAATTAGACCATTGACAGCAGGTACCATCTCTCAATGGAGAAAGCATAGAGAAAAGAAAGAAAAAGAGACTCTAATACCGTAATCATTTACATACCTTAGTGTAGTCCTTTCTGCTTTTTTATTTTTTGAGATGGAGTCTTGCTCTGTCTCCCAGGCTCCAGTGCAGTGGTGCAATCTCAGCTCACTGCAATCTCTACCTCCCGGGTTCAAGAGATTCTCCTGCCTCAGGCTCCTGAGTAGATGGGACTACAGGCGCGCACCACCTTGCCCAGCTAATTTTTGTATTTTTGGTAGAGATGGGGTTTCACCATATTGGGCAGGTTGGTTTCGATCTCTTGACCTCGTGATCCGCCAACCTTGGCCTCTCAAAGTGCTGGGATTATAGCCGTAAGCCACCATGCCTGTCCTGTCCTTTCGGTTTTTCAAACTAAGTAGATATTTCACTTTCCTGTTCAACCTTGCCTGGAAAGATTGAGAGGTTCATGTTTGGTCACAATATTAGAGTGAAATAAATGAGTGAAATAAGTCATGTTTATAGTGTGGATCCCCCTTCATCTTCAGTTGAGTCAAATGCCAAAGCTATTTGTTCGCTCAGTAATGTTCCACTTAGGAAATGAAACTTTTCTTTTGGCTAAATGAGTATGATATCCTGGTCCTTTTCCAAGAATATACCCTCAGTTTTCCCTTACTTGGCTGATTGACTGTTTCCTTTAAGATGCAGTCTAGGGATGTTGCGGGCAGCATCCTTTGTGATAATGAAAGCCTTATGATGTATTTTTTCCCAGTAACTTAGGATGTTTATTAAGCTTAGCTGTTTATTAAGCTGTTTGTTGGCAAATATTTTGTCTATGTGGAGAAATGTAAATGAGATTTCTTTTCTTTGTATCGTTCTTTTCTGCAAAGGTGCATTGGAAAGACCCTGAGCTTTGGTCCTGTGTTTATGCACAAGGTATAAAAGTTAGTTCTATTCCTAACCTCTCCACAGAGTTGTCTAGACACACAGGGTTATTTGGCCAAATGTTCTGCAATTCAGTTCCACTACTTAACTGTAATTCACCTATACACCAGGAAAAAAACTACTGGAGCTCAGAGGCCTTGACTACTATTAGGCAGAGAAAACCTCCAGCAAACTGAAACAACCACATTTAAAACATTTGCCTCAAAATTTCTGTGGACACCATGACTCTTTAGCTTATGCTCTTAAATTTCTTTCTTTTTTTTTTTTTATTTTGGAGACAGAGTCTTGCTCTGTCACCCATGCTGGAGTGCAGTGGTGCGATCTCAGCTCACTGCCACCCCTGCCTCCCGAGTTCAAGCGATTCTCCTGCCTCAGCCTCCTGAGTAGCTGGAACTACAGGTACGCGCCATCAGGCCTGGCTAATTTTTTGGCACTTTTAGTAGAGATGGGTTTCACTACGTTGCCCAGGCTGGTTACCCTTGAGCTCAGGCAATCTGCTTGCCGTGTCCTCCCAAAGTGCTAGGATTATAGGCATGAGCCACCGTGCCCAGCCTATGCTCTTAAATTTCAACTTCGAAATTATATTGAAATTTTCATTATGGGCAACCCTGAATCTGGAAAAGTCACCTTTAATTTCCCATCACCCTTAAGATTAGGAAGTAAATGCTAAAATTCCCATTTAAGTGTATTTTGCAAGAATGATTTTCACACTATTGAATTATTGGTCTTTGTCTCTCACCCTGTCTAACTCTCTATCAAGACATAGGAAACATGCACCCCTCTGCTCAAGGTGTAAAAAGATGTTTACTTTTTAAAGTTTTAATTAAGGCTTTTGCTGTGTGTGTGTGTGTGTGTGTGTGTGTGTGTGTGTGTGTGTAAGTACTACACACTTTAATTGTTTAGGTGTCATTGTTGTATTTCATTCAGGCAGATACTTGTATTTATTACATTTCCAAATGAGGAAATGCGCTGATTATATAGGAAAGCATGTGTATATCTTACGGTGATAGCCGTTTGGCACGGTTTTTGTTTTGTTAGCTATCAGCATGGTTGCCTTCAACTATGTTTGCTCCACATGGGTGGGCATGTGTTAAGGATACAAAAACCATCAGACCTCTTCATTGGATTACTGAAGGAGACCTTCATTCTATTAAGTTGGTGCAAAAATAAAATGCCATGACTTATAATGGCAAAAACCACAATTTTTTTTTTTTTTTTTTTTTTTTTTTTTTTCTGAGAGGGAGTCTCGCTCTGCCTCCCAGGCTGCAGTGCAGTGACACAATCTCCCAGGTTCAAGCAATTCTCGGGCCTCAGCCTCCCAAGTAGCTGTCGCATGCCACCACGCCTGGCTCATTTTTATATTTTTAGTAGAGATGAAATTTCGCTGTGTTAGCCATTCTGGTCTCGATCTCCTGACCTCATGATCTGCCCGTCTCAGCCTCCCAAAGTGCTGGGATTACAGGTGTGAACCACCACGCCCGGTCCAAAAGCCATAATTATTTTTGCACCAACCTGCTATTGTTCATTGTTTTTGCCTCTTCTGTAATGAAAGGCTTCTAACTGGTTCGCTTACCTTTGATTTCAGCTTTTCGTGTAGCCTTGGTCATATCAAGTATCTGCTGAAAAATTGGCGTGGCCTTTAGTTTCCCAGTCTCATCTCCTGCCACTCACCAGTATGCACTGGAAGTTCCAGCCCACAATATGTCCTATGCTGTCGAGCTTACACACCTTTGTGTATGCTGTTTCCTCTGCTGAGAAAGTCTAGTGAATGTCTACTCATCCTTTAAGACCAGACTTAAATGGCATCTTCCTTACAAACGAGTTGATTGATCTATCATTTTATTGATTCTTTTATTCAGAAATATATTATTTGATTGCATGCTATGCTTTGAGAAACTTTCTCTAAATGGGCTCAAACGTTTCTTCTGGGTTTTCTCACCACGTGGTACTCAGAGTCATTACGAATCCACACAGGGTTCTTATTTTCTAGACTGCATTCCTCAATAGACTGTGAGGTCTTTGTGAGTGTACAGTTGATTTTTGTTTACTTCCATATTCACAGCATTCAGTCTCGTGTCTGGAACATATCAGGGTTCCACTACATGCATTACACAGTTGTTGACTAGAAAAATGATTTGTTTTATCAAGAGACTTTCTTAGGAATGCTAAGTGGGGTGCCTTTCTGATATATTATAATGACCACTCTTTTCTCTGTTCTCTAACACTATATCCCAAAGTAGATAGACTAGAGTTTTATCCTCACCAACCATCTGTCTCTCATCTGCATCCTACAATCCAGCACTCCCCTGCACCCTCCTGCTGTGTGCAAAGCTCCAATCCCAGGAAAATACCATGCAGCACTTTCATTCTAAAGGGGAGCAATTGAAAGCATTTCTTTGGTAATTTAAGCACACAGCAGCTACCTTTGCAAAAAGCCTGGTTGCTAAATTATCCCCTCAACTACTCATTTTGCAGAAGGGAAAAGAAAAAAAAAAAAACACTGGGGGAAGAAAAGAGACTCCAATAAGAAAAGAGTCTATGTTTTCTTTAGGTTCAGCCTTATTCCTTCCACCTCCTCTCCATTCAGCGACTACAGGGCTCCTGGTGGGGCTCGTTCTGCTACTTTTCCTTTTAATGTTTTAAATGCCACAAATGCCTGTCATAAGCCACCTTCTTAATTATGCAGAAGTGGAGCTGAATGGTTAGTTAGCAGTGCTATTGCAATTACTGCACTTTTTCAGGTCTGCTGCTGTTTTATGTGGCACTGTTTTCTAAGTTGCTGATTAAGATGATGTAGTGGGTGGAGTCCTTCTTCCCACCATCGGAGAAGGGCCACTGAAAGCTGGTATAATGAGTCCTTAGGCAATAGTTTATGGCCTAATAAGAATTAAGGAGGGGAGCAAGGAGGAGATGGAGAATTATGCTCATTCATTTCCTTCTTAAAAAAAAATCCCTCTGGTTTTCTTCAACTTTTGCTTCTCCTCTGTCCAGTCTAGACCCTGAAATTGCTAGAG
Source organism: Sapajus apella (assembly GCF_009761245.1). Classification (NCBI taxonomy): domain Eukaryota; kingdom Metazoa; phylum Chordata; class Mammalia; order Primates; family Cebidae; genus Sapajus; species Sapajus apella. Next base: position 23,557,302 of record NW_022436960.1, on the reverse strand, counting down.
AAACATCCATGTGGCTCTTAAAGAGCAGCCCTAATCTTATTTGGACCTGATATTCTGAGGCTTTTAGGCATCTTCAGATATCCTTGTGCAGTGAAAGAACCTTGTATGGGCGTTCAAATGATGAGGGAAAAATTTAAGGACTGTTAGAAGTTGAATCAATCTCTTCATTTTGCCATCTCTATCTTTTTTTTAAAGCCAAAATGAATAATGCTGTGTGCCCATCTTGGGCCCTGAGAAGCTGCACTTCCAGAATAGTTCTAGGTCCCCATTAAAAATAAAATAATACTAAATTGAAAGCAGAGTGCTGTTATAAAGTAGCGCAATCATTCGTTCACTCACAGACACTTATTGAACGCCTACTATGTCCTGGGCACTGTGTAAAGCCGAGGGGATGGGGCTAAAAATAAACTCCTTGCCTTTATAGAATAGCATTCTAGTTAGGTATACTGACCTTAAACCCATCTGGAGATAAATATATACTCTTAAATGGTACTATGAAAAACATAAAGTAGAATGAGGGAATGGAGAGTGTGCCAGGGTGTGCCATTTTGGGTGGAGAAGACTTCTTTGTGGCAGTGACATTCAAGCAGATGCCTGAATGAGGCAAAGCAACAAGATGTGGGGATATTCAGGAAGAGCATTCCATGCTGAGGAAATAGCAGGTTTAGTCTCCCTGAAACAGGAATGCACGTGGCTTATTGGAGGAACAGCAGGAGAGGGTTGGCTAGAACACAGTGAGCCCGCAGGACAGCGAGGAAAATAAGGTCAAAGCGATAACCAGGAGCATATTGTGTGTGACCTTGTAGGTGAACAAATGGACTTTGAATTTAATATAATTTTATTTGTATTTTATTTATTTTTTTTTTTGAGACGGAGTTTCGCTCTTGTTACCCAGGCTGGAGTGCAATGGCACGATCTCGGCTCACCGCAACCTCCGCCTCCTGGGTTCAGGCAATTCTCCTGCCTCAGCCTCCTGAGTAGCTGGGATTACAGGCACGCGCCACCATGCCCAGCTGATTTTTTGTATTTTTAGTAGAGACGGGGTTTCACCATGTTGACCAGGATGGTCTCGATCTCTTGACCTCGTGATCCACCCGCCTCGACCTCCCAAAGTGCTGGGATTACAGGCGTGAGCCACCGCGCCCGGCATTTTATTTGTATTTTAAAACCCTCCTGGCAGCTGGGTGTCAATTACACCATAAAGAGGCAAAGTGGAAGACAGGAGCCACCGAGGAGGCTGCCACAGGAATCTAGGCAAAAGACAAGTTAGTGTGGTAGGGGCACATGTGTTACATTGTTAGGATGTCCTTTGCTTTCTTCAGTGTTTGCTTCATAAATCAGTAGAGTTGTGAGCTGTGACTTGGACCTGATAATGAATCATTATTTTAAAATTGATACAGACAATAATATGCTTAATTTTTTATAAGCTGATATAAAATATTGAAGGAGGATTGGTCTTATTTTGCATCTGTTTATTAAACATTAGACTGGAGATAAGGTTGTGAGGCCCTAGAGCCAAATAAATATTCCCAGCCTTGCCTGGCAGACCGTGATTGGGTGTGGAGGTTATGCAGCCTCCATGTTGCCCCAGGGACCCCCTTTCCTGTCCTTCAGTAGTTAGGAGGCAAAAGGCTTAGCAGTGCCACATAAGCACTGCTCTCCTAATTGCTGTAAAGAACTGAGCTGTTTCTTCTTCAAAATGTTGATTACAGGCAGCTACAAGGATGTGCTCTTATGTTACTGTATAAAGAGTTTTCATTGTAAAGAAAAGAGATTTGTTGGCACTGCAGGATGTGTGTATTTGTGTGTGTGTGTGTGTGTGTGTGTGTGTGCACGCGTGAGTAGATATGCTTGCACTGGGAGACTATTTTACTTTGCTTTTTTCCTCTCCCATTACAGGAAGTAATTTTTGGAAGAAAATAGTATGACAGTCCTGATACTGTTTTATTTTTTTTCTTCTTCAGAGTGGGTACAACAGAAAATCCGGAATTTATGCTTGTTCTGTTTTTCTCCCTATTATATTTCTGTATGTTCACATCCATCTACTAGCAGAGAAAGTTTACACTGTATTTTGTACTCCTTTTACTCTTTTTATTAAGGGAAAGTGAGGAAGTTATCCTAAACTTATGCAAACTATACGTATATATTTTTCCACATCTGAAGCTTAAAGGAAATATAATTAATGGGAATAGAGTGTTAAGGGTTTATACAGTAATATATATATACTACATATACATATATACATGTATATACTATATATCATTGTATGTATGTATATTGCACACATAAAAATGTCACTTTTTGGTTCCACTTTTATTATTTTCTAGTTTCTTTTATATAACCCCAGCTGCTCTTCCGCATTTAGTTAAGATCAATTCTACCATGTCTAGAACCCCCTTCTGTTCTGCCTGCTCTCATGGCTTTCATCCCCAAACTCTGGTCCCCATGCCTTATTTCTACTCAAGTGGGCCATTTGCTTTATAGGGCAAAAATCATAATATATGCCTACTTATATACCCCATATCTGCCTCAGTTCAGACATTTTGGTTGCAAGCAACAGATGCTATAGGCTTAGACTACCTCAAGTAGGTCAGGATTGTATTAGGTCTTCAGGGTAGCTTACAGAATCAAAGCAAAGACTATAAGGAAGAGGTTTCCAAAAACAATCAGAGAATCTTGGGAGGTCTAGGTAGCAGGGACTAATTAACAGCTATTTTAGGCTGCAGCTGCTAGAATGCATGAACTCCAGTTATTTCTCTCCATTCTTACAATAATCTCCTGAAGCCTCAAAGGTGTTGGGTCATGTGCTTATCTCTTAGAGAAGTTTTAAAAAAAATCACCTTTTGATAGTCCTACAAATCTGTGGACAATGGGAAGGAGATGTAATTTCCCAAAAGAAAACCAGGCACTGAGTGGCCCGGAACAATTGTCCTCTATAATAGCAAGCATACTTTTGTGTCCGTAGTTGGAGCTCTTTACAGTGTCAGTGGTGGTGACAGTGATGGTGATGACAAGAGGAAGAGTTGTAAATGACTTTGCCCTTTTGAGTAAATGATCATCAACTGTCCTTGCAGTCAGAATGGCAAACAAATGGTATAGCCTGTCAATATCTGAAGGTAATTTGAGCTGGCTGTCCTTTCTTTTTGGATATTTAGGTTTCAGCATGCTTTCCCAAAGGCCGCCATAATAAACATGTATTATGTTATAAAAAGCGGATGCTGCATACACTGGAAGCAAGGACCCCTAATTGAATCACCTGTGCTATGACCCTTTCAACCCCCCAAGGCATAATTGAAGCACTGTCTCAATTGGCATCTTTGTGGTTTCCATCTACACATTCTCACCGTCCGGTAGTGGGATTATGAACAACCCCAAGGTCAGGTATGTGTAGAACCCAACATCTTACATATTTTACTATTGATAAAATACACCCTGAGTATAAATGTTCACATAACACTTTCTCTCATCACTACAGTTATGTTTCTTTCTTGTGACCTTGGCCAACATACTTTAAATTCCTTGGGAAAATAGACTGCCATTAAAAACACTTCACCCATTTCTTGAAAAATGACATACTAAAGATGTTTTCCTTCCAATTCCGTCATGTATTTCTATTGCCTAGATTTAAATTTACTAGACTTGAGTGTTCCATACAGTTAGCAGAAACGTTATTTTGAGAACAATTTAAACTGAACTTGATTGTGAATCTGGCTACTGAATCTCAGTCGAGACTTTCTTCTGGAGGGAAGTAATTGAATATTCCTTATTGATGCTATTTTAAATGTGTGAAATGAAAGGAGTTAATTATACAGCAGGGAACATGGCAGACTTTTGGCTAATAATGAGCTCAATCTTTAATATCTTCATCTTTGTTAGAACCATTAAAGTTGTTTGAACCAATCAGTTGCTTGAAGTGAATGTAGAGTCACAGCTAACCAGCTCCAAATGGAAATCCCTCACAGGTGCAGGCGTTCCTATCTTTAATGATGACTTCAGGAAAAGGATGGCGATATGTTGCTTTGTTCTGTGCCATATAATCTGTTTCAACTGGTCTTCCATTGTGACAGTAAAGAGAAAAGGATAAGTCTTATCATTTCCAGAAATTACATCTGTTATAATGGAATGATGTTTGTGACTGGACATTATAAAAGGGTAAATGATTTTGTTTTTTCCTTAAAGTTTTACATGGCCAGTCTCTTTGGAATCTGGTGCAATATGAACATTTCTGTGCTGCTAATTCCCCACATGATAAATGCATAACTCTGCATCTTAAGATGCCCAAGAATCACTAGAGGACCAAGCACGGTCCTAAAGAATGGATCTCCTGTAATACTGTTTCAGAAAAATGTGGGTTCTTGAGGTCAGGTTTTTTGTGCTGTGTTGCTGGTTTCTTCTGCATCTTTAAATACATTTTGCAGACTCCCAGACACTCAAACTACTTCCTCTTAAATGTCTCCTCCCTTCTGATTGTTTCACCAAACAGCGTGTGGCTTTGTTCTTATTTACAGGACTCCTCAGACTCTGTCCTGTAGTGTCTTTGTTGGGGAATGTAGCTTCTTTCTTTTGAGTACAGAAGATTACTTCCTTGATTCTCCAAGGAAGTCGTTTTACCCAGCTGTGAGGATTGTAACAATGATTGGCTGTGAGATCAGTCTATAACTGATCTTTGCATCTGGGAGTTGGGAGACTTTGAGGAATCAGTAGGGTGAATTTACCAAGTTCTCCCATGAGCCCAGGCAGCTGGTATGTGTGTGTGTGTGAAGGAAGAGTAAGTTTCAGGACAGAACAGAAGCCATGAAGGAAGAGGGAAATCCTAGCTCCACCTAGTATCGTTACATCGTGGAGAGGGTTACTTTGGGTAGTTATGGCAGCCTTCAGGGATTTCAAGAATATATATAATTTATATTTTTGAGGCTGGGCGTGGTGGCTCACGCCTGTAATCCCAGAAATTTGGGAGGCCTAGGCGGGCGGATCACAAGGGCAGGAGACCGAGACCATCCTGGCCAATGTGGTGAAACCCTGTCTCTACTAAAATACAAAAAAATTAGCTGGGCATGGGGGTGGGCACCTGTAGTCCCAGCTACTTGGGAGGCTGAGGCAGAAGAATCACTTGAACCCGGAGGCGGAGGTTGTAATGAGCTGGGATCATGCCACTGCACTCCAGCCTGGTGACAGAGCGAGACTCCGTCTCAAAAAAAAAAAAAAATTATGTTTTTCAGTTTCGATTTTACCACTGCGTTCCCTCCAGTGTACTTAGTAGAGACAGGATCATGCATATCAAGAGCTCAGGCTTTAGAAGCCCATAGATCTGGGTTGAAATCTCAGCCTGACTTTTACTACTCATGCAACCTTAGACAATTTATGTATCTACCATAAGCCCATTACGTAATCTTTAAAATGGGAAAAAAGTATTGCTTGCTTTGCAGAATTGCTGGGTGGACTAAATGAGATAATTCAGGTAAAACACATAGCTGAGTACAGAAGTAATTTATCACATATTATTAGAAATGTGGTTGAAGATTGTTTTGTTATTTAGATGAATCAAATTAAAACCTTTCATTTTCAAGTATCTAAGTCTTCCAAGCACTGTAACTTCCCTCTGAATTTTACCACTCATCCCAGCTGGAGAGCTAAGACAACTATTTTTTTGTGTTTGTTAATTATTAGACATGTTTCTTTTCAAATTAAGGGAAAATGCTTACTTTGTAGTCACTGTTTAGAATGAAATGTGAGACTAAGTGTTTGTTTTGTAAAGCACCACAGAATAGGGAAGAAAAATTGGGTATTCTGTTGAGAGATCCATTTGGAAAAATAAATCCTCCCCATTTTGAAGGGGAGAAATTAATGAGGTGAGTGTCAGTCCCTCCCTCCCACCCTGTGACCTCTCTCTGGGATCACACACCCACAGCCTGTGATGGAGTGTTTCTGCAGTGCAATGGACCAAGTTTACCTTCACAGTAACAGCTTTTTCTTGGCCTGAATACTTTTTAGTCAAAGATGTGGTGATTTTCACCTAAACATTTCATTTAAATACATTGTAAACTGTGACTTAGAAATGCAAGAGAGAATCATTCTAAGCTGTATAGAGCCAGATTGTTCATATCTGTGGAAATGCTGGACATTAACCATTGACTCTCAAACTTGAATGTCCATCAGAATCCCGAGGAGGGCTTGTTAAGAAACGAATTCCTGCTGGGCACAGTGACTCATACCTGTTATCCCAGCACTTTGGAAGGCCGAGGCAGGCAGATCACCTGAGGTGGGAAGTTCGAGACCAGCCTGACCAACCTGGAGAAACTGTGTCTCTACCAAAAATACAAAACATTAGATGGGTGTGGTGGTGAGTGCCTGTAATCCCAGCTACTCAGGAGGCTGAAGCAGGAGTCCATCCTGGCTAAGTCGGTGAAACCCTGTCTACACTAAAAATATAACGAATTAGATGAGTGTGGTGGTGCATGCCTGCAATCCCAGCTACTCAAGAGGCTGAGGCAGGAGAATTGCTTGAACCCAGGAGATGGAGGTTGCAATGGCCGAGATCGTGCCATTGCACTCCAGCCTGGGCAACAAGGGCGAAACTCTGTCAAGGAAGAGAGAAAGAGAGAAAGAGAAAGAGAGAGAGAAAGGAAGCCCGGAAGGCAGAGAAAAAGAACGAGAGGAAGGAAGGAAGGTAGAAAGAGAGAGAGAGAGAGAGATTCCAAAGAAAGAAAGAAAAGAAAAGAAATAAAAGAGAGATTGTTAAAATGTTACCCCAAAGTGGGTGTCAGGTGGAGCCTGAGAATTTGCATTTCTATCAAGCTTCCAGGTGTTGCTGATGCTGCTAGCCAAGGAACCACACTTTGAGAAACACCTTCAAATTTCATAGTTTAGCACCTTGCGATTCAAAGCATGCTCCCTGGACCACCTGCATTAGCATCACCTGAGACATTGTTGGAAATGCAAATTATCCCTTCCCACTCCGATCTACTGAATTAGAATTGCATTTTTATCAACTCAACTCCCTGAAGTAACTTGTTTGCATATTAAAGTTTGAGGAACACTGATCTGGTGATGATAGCCAAGGACTTTGGAGAGTTTAGAATCTGACACAGTCAGCCCTGGATTCAAGTCTCACTACTGCCGTTTTCTAGCTCTGTGAGTTTGGGGGCATTGTCATTTTCCTTTTCTTTTTAATTCCCAGTGTCATCTGAGAAATTGGGATGATCATACTTGAAAAGTTGTGAAGATTAAATGTGATAATATAGGTAAAGTACACACAATTAGTAGTGTTGTTAAATTATGTCTTCCTTTCTTTTTATGTGAAATCTGTCCTGTGAAACCATTAGAAACAGGTGTTTGAAGAAGATATTTGAAATTCTCTCTGAAGTGTTTTCATATGTCCTGCTTTGAGAGAAGCTATTTTCACAGTACAGCATTAGATTGCCCTCACTATATTATTTTGTGTGACTGACAGCTGTAGAGATATATAATGGTTTGAGTTTGCCAAGTCATAGCCCCCTAGTTTGACCTCTGAATGTAAGGGTGTGTGTGTTTGTGTGTGTGTGTGTGAGAGAGAGAGAGAGAGAGAGAGAGAGAGAGAGAGAGAGACATAACAGGCATTTTGTTGGAGGAGGAGTGTGAGGGAAAATCTAGGGTATCTTCTCGCTTCTCTAATAATAAAATATAACATAGGCTTTCAAAGATAAAATTAGACTTGTAATATTCAACAACATTGGTTAGCTGGCCCCAACCTCACTGATATATTATGAAGATGAAGGTTATGCCAGTTAATAAAGTGTTTTGAGAACATTGAAGGATGCTGTATAAAATTGGATGTTTGACATTATTTAACTTTTCAAAGTTAGCCCTTAGTGATAACTCCTTTTTTTCTGTAAAAGGAGAGGATTCCAATATTTTGGCAGTTGAAAGACATCTTAGCTCTCTCAATGCCCTCATCAATTGAGAAATAAGCCTGTTTCTTTTAGTATTGTATATTCTCAAAGATCAGAAATTTCAAAGTCATGTTAAGTAAAAATGAGATATAATGGCTGCAGAGAAAATCGATTAAAATGAGAATTGTGCTAATGCAAATTAAGAGGGTTAATGGGAGCATTATCTTCTGGGTATTTAGAAGTTATTCAGCTTGGAGGGGCTGTTTTCTGAAATCGTTGGCTTCCCTACAAATAGGCCTCTTAGGACCAGTCGTCATGATGCACACCTTGCACTGTAACTACATTTTTAACATTTACAGGTAGGGCAGTGGAGCTCTTCATTGCTTAGTCACTACCCAGGGTAATGTCCATCAACTGTAACAACAAGTCACTGAGTTCTTAACGAGCATCTCCTGCTGGTCCCTGGTAATGAGGGAGAGGCAAAGTATAAGATGTTGGGCTGCAAATCCTGTAAGCCCTTGCCACTCAAAGTGCGATTCACAAAAACCAGTAGCAATAGCAGTGCCTATGAGCTTCTTAGAAATGCAGAATCTTGGCCGGGTACAGTGGCTCACACCTGTAATCCCAGCACTTTGGGAGGCCAAGGCGGGCGGATCACAAGGTCAGTAGTTCGAGACCAATCTGGTCAACACGGTAAAAACCCCATCTCTACTAAAATATACAAAAAATTAGCTGGGTGTGGTGGTGTGAGCCTGTAATCCAGCTACTCAGGAGGCTGAGGCAAGAGAATCACGTGAACACAGAAGGCGGAGGTTGCAATGAGCTGAGATAGCACCATTGCACTCTAGCCAGGGCCGGGAGACAGTGTGAAACTCCATTTCAAAAATAATAATACTAATAATAAAGAAATGCAGAATCTCAGGCCCCACTTCAGACCCACTGAATGAGAATTAGCAGTTTAACAAGATCTCCAGTGGGGCGGGAGGCGGGCACTCATAAGCAGCTTAAAGTTTCAGGAGTGCTGCTTTGAGAAACATTCCTTTCAGAGAGGGGAACTTGAACTGAGCCAAAATCTAAAACCATTTGAACTCCAGATTCAGAGAATGAGGTCAGTGGTCAACAGAACCGAGGGTTTAATAATTGGTTATAAGCCACTGTAATAGTTGTAGGTTTAAAGGAACATGTAAGTGTGAGATCAGTTATCCACTCCATCATTATGAAAGATATGCTTTATAGTTAGCCTCAAAAAAAAGGAAGTCTAAGTGTCCTCAATCTATGTGGCAGATACAAGTAAGACCCCAAAGTTTAAATAAAACGAAACAAACCAAAAAGGCCAATGGGTAACAAACTGCAAGGCTGAGTTATGCTCAAAATTAAAATAGGAGGTTTTGGAATATAATGGTAATGGAAATTTGATGTCAACATACGAGGCTCCCCACTGTTTGAACCTTGGTTTAGAAGCTAGAAGCAAAAGAATTTTGTCTAGACCTAATGCATACTCTAACTTTAGCTAAATGGAAATCTTTGCCTCTGTTCTAGTAACCAAATCTGTGGCAGAGTTGGGAGTGGGAGTGTTGGTGAGGGTTGTGGGGGGGGAGTGTAGTGTGTGGAGTCATGAGGTTGGACAAGCTGGGAGGGGTCGTAGGGTGTGGAGGTTGGCCAAGATCCTTTACAAAGTCCAATGGCCTTGTCAATTGAGACCAGAATAAGAAACAAAGAGAATGTCTCCAAATTAAGGGGGTGCTGCAGGGTTGATCATTTCTTCCTCTTTTCATGATCTTCCAGCTACTTCAGGTTTTCTTGTTCAGGAAGACCTTCCAGAGGTGTACCTACGGTTCATGGGGCTCACCGTGCCGTGGTCAGACCTTAGACCAATGCTATTACATTTAGGAACTTTGGAGAGCTGTGATTCTCTCTGACATCATAGCAAAATTTTTATGCGTGTGCCTAAGTACTACTGTTTTTTGTTTTTGTTTTTTTGCTTCTCAAGAAGAGGACCTCCTTACTTTTGGTATCAGATTTTTCAAAGCACCTGGGATATAAAACTTTAAGGGTGACTGAATTGGAGAATTTCTACTTATTTTCCCAGGGGAACCCTTTGGAGTTCTGTCCTACTCAGCTGTGTTATCCGCTAGATTTCTGTAACTATATTAGTTGGATGCTTTGGAGTGCTAGAAACAGCAAATTTGATTCAAATTGCTCCAACCAATAAAACCAAGTCACTGACATTTAACTGTAACTGCCCAATGGGTTCACCTTGCCTGCTGCCTAGACACAACTGATTTATCAAGACAGAAGAATTGCAATGGAAAAAGAGTAATTCATGCAGAGCCAGCTATGCAGGAGACCAGAGTTATATTATTACTCAAATCAGTCTCTCAGGGCATTTGGGGATCAGAGTTTTTCAAGATAATTTAGCAGGTAGGGGCTCGAGAAGTGGGGAGTACTGATTGGTCAGGTTGGCAATGGAATCATAGGGGGTCGAAGTTAGGTTTTCTTAATGTCTTCTGTTCCTGGATGCGATGGCAGAACTGGTTGGACCAGATTACCAGTCTAGGTGGTGCTGGCTGATCTATCCAATGTAAGGTCTGCAAAATATCTCAAGCACTGATCTTAGGAGCAGTTTAAGGAGCGTCAGGATCTTATAGCCTCCAGCTGCCTGATTCCTAAACCATAATGGCTCATCTTGTGGCTAATGTTGGTCCCACAGAAGCGATCTAGTCTCCAGGCAAGAAGGAGGTCTGCTTGGGGCTTTTTATCATCTTTGTTTTAAACTATAAGCTATAAAGTATAAACTAAGTTTCTCCCAAAGTTAGTTCAGCCTATGCCCAGGAATGAACAACGGCAGTTTGGAGGTTAGAAGCAAGATGGAGTCAGTTAGATCTCTTTCAGTGTCTCATTCATAGTTTTGCGAAGGCAGTTTCATAACTGAAAAGAACAGCCTGGCTCACTTTTCATGAGACTTGATACAGGTGTGAAGGTATCACCTAGAGCATTTTTTCTTCCTCTTTATTTCCTGTGCTTTTTCTGCGTCTGCCAGAAGATGACCTACCAAGCCTAGGTCCTTGTGTACTTGTACTTTTTAAATGTTGGCCAACAACTCTGGGTCCAGCTGTTTTTCCTTTCAACTTGAGTTGGAGAGAAATAATTTTTGTTCCATCAATCTCAGGAAAATATTTTCAAATTCGCTGAAGTTGGCTTGATTTAGTTTACCTGCACAGTCTGGATGAAAGGATCTTTTTCCCTTGTTTGAGGAGACGATGTCTTGGCTATCATGCTGAGGCTGATCTTGAACTCCTAGGCTCAGGCAATCCTCAGGCAATCCTGTCTCAGCCTCCCAAAGTGCTAGGATTACAGGTGTGAGCCACCATGCCCCACCTGAAAAAATCACTTTTGCCAGAGGGATGTCTGATTTAGTTAGAGCATGTGCTCTATCCCTGGAGCTAGGGCAGCTGCCAAATGGAAATCAGAATAAAATTCTGAGAAGGGAAGTAAAAAAAAAATGTTCACCAATTTTCTCCAAATGCCAGCTTTGTTTGATGCCTTACTCACAGGACTTTGATGACTCCAAGCGGAAGGTATAGTTATTTATCTTCTACTGATGCAAGCTCTGAAGTCAAAAGTTTTAAGTGAAATAGCTGGGGCTGTGATACTGGTCTGCCAACTCCAGATCCTTCCAGGGCTCAGTTGGAGGATACCCAGCAGGTGCTAGGAGATGAGTGAGAGGAAGAGGCAGACTCTCTTTCTCCCGTGAGCCTCTGCTCTCTGTTTGGTTAATAAGATCCATATATTTAATGTGCTCAATGTGCTTTAGTGTGTGACCAAACCTTTTGAGCCTATCGTTATATCGGAAATGTAGAACTTTCCCAACACTGTTCAATTCCCTTAATCAATTGAAACTACTGCCAAAATGGTTTACATGAAATAACTAAAATAATAGATTAAAATTTTTTTTTCTTTTACATGTATTCGTTACATTAAGCTTTATGCCATGGTTACAGATCTGAAGCTAATTAAAACAATTATACATTGCTAAATGTGTCACGTTTTTAGATATGTAAAAAGAAACATTCAGATTAGAAAAATACACTATGACTCAAAAAAATTAATGTGAAATACATCTGAAAAATTTCTCTTTTGACACTGAAATAGTCCTTTCACTGAAAAGTTGAATACTCTTTGTAACACAAAGTACATCAGGAGAATCTTTGGCAAAATTATGAAATAAACTCTTATAGAATATTTAAGTCACCTAGGTTCCAGAATTCAACCTGTACTAAGATGTTTATGACTCAGAGGGGAATATCATTGGGGCTTTATGTTATAAAGGGAGTAAACTATGTGATTATTTCTTATTCTGAATATAACTGTAAGAAGTAGATTATCTCGGGTTTCATCCAGTCTGCTCTCATAATTCTTTCTAACACATGTCCTCTATTCACTAAGAACAAGAAAACATCTCTAGTTTAACTGTGTTGTTTTTTTCTGTTTTATTAAATTCTTTTATTGGGGGAGTATTTGCAGTTTCCAGCTACCCAGAAAATTATCGGTTAAAATATTTGCCTTGTGGTCTCTGTGGCACTGAGCATTAAAAGCAAACTAGTGCAGTTTTGGCTTGGTGCAGATTGAACACCCTTTCATGTTTCAAATATTTTTAGGGAAGAAATTCAGATTCAAAAGGCAGATAAAATTTATCATCACTTTGACATAAAGGGAGCAGCCATGGGTTAAATTACTTGCTTTAGGCGAGTAAGGGAAATTGATATTTCTTCTATACTGTTTCTGTCATCAGCAGCAGACTGTATAACGTGGGGCCAACCAAAAACCTCTGACACAGCTCCTGCCATCGGGTGTTTATGATGAGGCTTTGAAAAAGCCAGACTAATAAGAATTAGCTTCTCAGTGCTGTGTCTTAACAGGATTATATAGTTCGGGCACTTGTCCCCTCCAAATCTCATGTTGAAATATAATCCTGGGCTGGGAGTGGTGGCTCACACCTGTAATTCCAGCACTTTGGGAGACTGAGGTCAGGAGTTTGAGACCAGCCTGGCCAACACAGTGAAACTCTATCTCTACTCAAAATACAAAAAATTAACCGGGCTTGGTGGTGGGCACCTGTAATCCCAGCTATTCGGGAGGCTGAGGCAGGAGAATGGCTTGAACCTGGGAGGCAGAGGTTGCAGTGAGCTGAGATCTTGCCATTGCACTCCAGCCTGGGCAACAAGAGTGAAACTCCATTTCAAAAAAAAAAAGAAAGAAAGAGATATAATCCCCAGTGTTGGTGATAAAGCCTGGCGGGAGGTGGTTGGATCATGGAAGTGGATCCCTCATGAATGGATTAGCACCATCCTTTTGGTAATAAGGATTCTGCCTCTGAGTTCACATGAGATTTGGTTGTTTAAAGTATGTGGCACATCCCTCCTTGGCTGTCTTTGCTCCTGCTCTCACTGTGTGATACCCGCCTTTGCCTTCAGCCATGATTGAAAGTTTCCTAAGACCTCGCCAGAAGCTGAGCAAATGTCAGCATATGCTTCCTTACATCCTGCAGAACCATGTGTCAATTAAACCTCTTTTCTTTATAGGTTACCCAACCTCAGATATTTCTTTATGGCACCACAGAAATGGCCTAATACACAAGATATGTCTGCTTGACCTCCAAAATAAAATTTGATCTCAAATCTCTGATTCTGCCTCTATCAGCCTACTCTAGGCCACCATCATTTCTCACCCGACCCACAACTATATTCCCCTAAATGATCTTCCTGCTTCGATTTCTTTCCTACCAGTTTATCCTCCATATTGCAGCCAGAGTTATTTAAAATGTAAAACACAGTGGCCGGGCGCAGTGGCTCATGCCTATAATCCCAGCACTTTGAGAGGCTGAGGAGGGTGGATTACCCTGAGGTCAGGATTTCGAGACCAGCCTGCCAACATGGTGAAACTCCATCTCTACTAAAAATATAGAAAATTAGCCAGGCATTGTGGTGGCCACCTGTAATCCCAGCTACTCAGGAGACTGAGGCAGGAGAATTGCCTGAACCCGGGAGGTGGAGGTTGCAGTGAGCCAAGATTGCACCATTGCACTCCAGCCTGGGCAACAAGAATCAAATTCCATCTCAAAAAATAAAAATTAAAAATAAAATGTAAAACACATTATAAAATGATCTTGCCAAAAAATGGTTCATTGATGTCCCAGTGCACTTAAAAATCCAAACTCTTTCTTATTGCCTAGAAATTTTTATCTTAGCATTGCCAGAATCTCAGATTTCCTGTGCTACCACTCTGCCCCTAAGGTCACTACCCTCTGATTACATTAACTTTCCTGTTCTTTGAAGATGTCTTGGAACTTGCCATTGTTTCTATGTGGAACGCGTTTTTCCTGTATGTTTAGGTGGATAGCTCCTTCCCATCATCCAGGGTTCACTTACATCTCACCTCTGCGAAGAGATTTGCCTTGATTGCCCCATCCCAAAAGCTCTTATTTGTTAACTTACATGGATAATATGTCTTCCCCAACCTCAAGTTCATGAGGTCTGTGTTTGTGTCTTGTTTATCACCCCAGTCTCAATGTCTTAAAATAGCACCTCATAGGCGCTCAGTAACATAAGACAGCAGCAACTTAATACACTGAAAATGTCACAGGATTTTATAAAAATGTAAAAACAATCAGGCTTTATTTGGTGAACATTATGAGTCATTACATGAATTGGAGCAAAACACTTGAGGTTAAATAATATATTTGAATGGGCTCTGAGAGGCAGGGGGAAGGTGGTCATATTTCTTCTCCTACCCTTATCCCCTACTGTGATAAGAAAATACAGAATAAATTTCTTTGAAATTAAAAAAAAACTAACTCAAACTACCTGTGATTTTTAATTTTCTGAGAGTTTTTTTAATTTGGAGAAATTTTAAAAAATGAAATAGAAACTAGAAATAATAATGTCTTGACAAAGTATTAACTTGATCTAGTTTCAGAAAGATTTCATTAAACTGCCTGATAAAGTGATTATTCAGTGTCACTTTGGGAGAGTTTTCAGTAATTATCTGGAATGATTTTTAGAATGAGGCAACATTTCCCTTTTCAGTAGCACATGAAACTGTCTTGATATTGACACAGAAATGCTGACAGGAAAAGGTGATGAACTCATTCACACTAAAAATAAGACATCTACCTCCAAAAGTCCTAGAAATGTGTGGAGAGAATTATTGGCCCTTTTCTTCCAATTAAGACCATTCACAAATCACTTTTGAGAATGAAGTGACAATGAAATTTTTCTCACTCAAGTCCTAACTCATTTCTAGGCATATAATTTGAATTAAACCCTTACATATAATATTCTATTTAGATTTTTCTTCTTTCATGGCTTTTAAAGCTTTCTGCAACCTTTGTGCTTTCTTTTTTCTGTTAATCCTTCCAATGCCAGCATCCTGCCAAGAGGGTATTCACTGCAGTATTTCCGTCATTGTTTATGGAGCCACAAGTTTTTCCTAGGATATTGAAATTACCCATCCATAAGAAAATGCAGTCTTGGATTTGTAATTATTTAGTTAACTCTTATTCAACTATGTGATATAAGTAGGCCCTTTCTCCCTAATGTTTTATTACCAGTTAAAGCACAGACAAGTGTTTTACTTTAATTTAGACAAAGGGTAGATAACAGAGAGCTGAAATTTCCTAAATTAGGTACATTTTTGGTAGTTAGTTCTATAGTTAATCTTCTTAATTTATCACTTAGAGTAGGGCAATCGCAATATGGAAATGAGCCAGGATTAGTGTTATCACTGGGAAGCGATTGTAACTTTTGGGTTTGTACCAAGAAGTATGTAGAACTGCTTAAACTTCTTCATTATCAATTACTGCAGATTTCTGCACCCAGCTCCACTATGCATCTCCACCTCTTTATCACAGAACCTTAGGAGAGAATGTTCTTTTATAACTCCCCAACGGAGTTACTTAATGCTGCCTTTAATTTAATTGAAAATGGTTGATCAATAAGGTCACTTTTTATGGATTTATTTCCATTGTTTGATGTGGCAAATCATTAATTATCATTATCTAAATTAGCATGGATTGCCATGAAAAGTGAAAGGAGTAAATTACTTTATGGATTTCCTAGTGCATAGTACACATATAACTTTTCTGAATACACATTCTCTGCTGCAGTTAGTTCGTGCCAGATTTCAATTCCTATGCTACAAGTTCTCCAGCAAGCTAGAGGCGTCTGTGTCCAACTGGACATACTAAAAAAAATTCAAGTTTTGCAAAGTACAATAAGTAAGGTCTCCAGAATCTTAAAAAAAAAAATCAATGTAATTATTGATAGAATTTTAGTGACCACCATATAGGGCAAGACCTGTGGAAGCAGAAAGCAGTAGGAAATGAACCTGTTTCCAGAAAACGAACTAGACGTTAGGTGAGAAAAAGAAGAGAAAGAAAAGTAAAAGGAAAGGACTGCAAATACCTTTGTTTCTTATTCTGAAAGCCCATGTTATGGGTTGAATTGTGTATCTTGCCTCCATCATCCCTGGGAAAAAAAAATACACACACATACGTATGCACGCACACACACACACACACACGCACACACAATTATATATAATATGTTGAAGTCCTAATCTCTAGTGCCTCAAACTGTGACCTTATTTGGAAACAGGTTCTTAACAGAGGTAATCAAGTTAACATGAGGTCATCAGTTTGGGCCCTAATCCAATAGGACCAGTGTCCTTATAAGAGGAAATCTTGATATAGACGTACATAGAAAGAAGATGATGTAAAGAGACACAGGGAGAAGATGCCGTCGGCAAGCCAAGGAGAGAGGCCTAGGATGGCCATTAGGAGGAACCAATTTTGCTGGCACCTTGGGTTTGGATTTCCAGCCTCTAGAACTAGGTGCCAATAAATTTCTGTTGTTTAAGCCATAGAATCTGTGATAGTTTGTTACAGCATCTCCACAAAACTAATGCAGCCCATTTCATATTAAAATTAAACATATGAAAGCTTCCCCAAACACCAGAATACTAAAATCTATAAGAGTTGCATTAACTATTCTCATTGAATGTCGGAATGTGGAATCCAAAGAAATTCAGCGTCTGCAGAGTAATATCAAAGCATTTTATCATCAAACATTCAAGTATACTCTGATTGGGAGAATTGATTTCCATATGATCTTTAATAAAGGAATCCTATGTTCACTGTAGTGATAAGAACAAGGCACAGATCTTGCTAAGCCTGGTTCTGAATGTTAAGTCAGGCAAGGGTGAGGAACTAAAATTTGTAGAGAATTGAGTCATGTAGTGTCTACTCTACTGTGGGTCTCTGGTGTTGGAATTATAAAATGACAATGTGAATGCATCATAGAGATTTATCCTGGTCTAGCTTATACCTGGACCAAAGGTAATTTACCAGGCTTATCATTTTATATTGAAGCCCATAAACTCTCTCCTCTGCATCCCTCTGCTCAGGAGTGCGTGTGGCATAGAACAAATCAGTCTTTGGCGCACATTGGAAGACAGGGTGGGTGTTTTGTTTTCATGGGTATTTTAGTGATGACAATCAAAAACTCATTTTCTTGATTCCTATGGATATTAAGCTGATTAAGAATTGGTAAGGAGGAAGGTGTTGGAGTTTACATTCAGGACCAGCCCTGAGATATATGATTAGGTCAGTGGCATCTTTCTCTGAATCCATAATCCTCCAATCCGTTTCAGGCTTTTTATGTAGTCCTACTGCAACACAGAACTCCTTCCAGGCTTCCTTCTCCAGGAGTGATTATGAGGTTGAGTGTTAAGTACTTATAAGACAACACATGCGACACAAAACTTTTTATAAATGTTATGCCCATGTCAACTCTTTGACATTAATGCTATTATTATCCTCAATGTACAGAAGAAGAAACTGAGGCTTAAAGGGGTTAAATGACTTCTCCAGAGTCACATAGCAGTATATGCTGGAGGCAGGACTCCAACCCAGAAATGGCAGAAGAGCTGATATTTTCAGCTAATGGTCTCTGCTGCCTCCCTTAACAGCCTCCAAAGTGTCAGATTTCTCCATCAAATCCTTCTTGCCTGGTCTGTCTGACCAACTAATCTCTGATAATGTGGCAAAGGGTTATAATAAATCTCTTCCCTTCTAGAAAAGGCATTTGCATTTAACTGGATGTTTATGAAATAATGTGCTGGCAGAAATAAATGATACTCATGGTGGGAATTTCTCATTTTTTTTTTCTGGCAGAATGTATAATCTTGGACAAATCATGACTTCGTGAGTCTTGGTTTTATCATCTATAAATGCCAGGGTTGGATTAACTACTCTCTAAAGATCTCTTCCAGGTTTAAAATTCTATGATTCTTTTACAATAAATGCAACTTCTTTTCAACCTATGTGTATACTTGGCCCTTTATTGAACCTTTTTATAAGCTGCCAATTGGGAGTACACTGTCATGGCAGATATGACAATGAGCAAGTCACTTGATAGCTATCAGCCTCAGCTTCCCAATCTACAAAAGGAGGATATTAAGAGTACCTACCTCACAGGGTTAATATTATATACACAAACAGTAAAATGCCTGGAACAGAGCAAAGGCTCACTAGCCATCGCTTCAATAACATGATAACTGTTCCTGTGATCACTTCTATTATCATCTCCCTGCAGAAATCACAGTTTATCTAAGGTTATAGTAAAAACACCCATCATGACTGCTTCTTTTAATCATAAGGCTTTTCATATGGAGTGCATTTTTTAACTTTGTATTCTAGAGGTATTGGTATCTCACTAAAAGCTGGGCAGTATTTATACCAAGCAGTATATCATCCACGTGTTCATTTATGCATGCAGACTTTCACTCCTGCTCCAAGCTGTGAGAACAATAGGCGCTTTAATAGTCTGAAGCAAGAAGGATATTAGCTCCATGAATCTTTATTTTAAATTACGTCTCTGAGTTAGATGTGTCAAAATGGTAGAACAAGTTAAGCGAGGTTGTATTCCCCAGTAGGGCTATTGAGGTTGGTTGCAAATAAATTGCTGGAGCAGGTGATGATAACAAAGTCCATGCCATCTTTTATTTAGCAAAGTAGTTCTCTTGTTAACAGTTCCTTCTGTATGCTTTCCTTTCTTCTGTTTCACATCAATCATATTTGACACGTTGCCCAATGTCAGGGTAAAAAAAAAAATGCATCTGGCTAATCATCCAGATGTTTGGCCTCACACTGACTGAAACATCTGGATGTGTGACTAAATGTTATGTTCTTTCATCCAGTTACTTTGTGTTGTATTAGACAGAACCGAAGAATAAACCCCAGGATCATCTTCTGTTAAGAAAGCTTAGGGAATCTGGAGCCTAAGGTTCCAGAACCAAGGCCTTACTGGCTTCATAGTTACATAGCTGTCAGCAGAATCAGGATCCACTGAGATAATAATATGTGTGAAGCATTATATAGTATATGGGGGCATTATAAGGATTTGAGAAGCTCATATTGTTAAAAGAATTCTATTCCCTTTACTTGGTTATACAATGGCCAAAGAATGTTTCTCTTTCGGAAAGAAGGTTTAAAACAGAATAAAAATAAATTGACATTAGAAGCCAAGAATGCAGAGCTAGACCAATAATAATAACAGCTATGATATGTCTGATGCATGACTTCAGTCCATGAACTCTTTTTTTTTTTGAAACGGAGTTTCACTCTTGTTACCCAGGCTGGAGTGCAATGGCGCGATCTCGGCTCACCGCAACCTCCGCCTCCTGGGCTCAGGCAATTCTCCTGCCTCAACCTCCTGAGTAGCTGGGATTACAGGCACGCACCACCATGCCCAGCTAATGTTTTGTATTTTTAGTAGAGACAGGGTTTCACCATGTTGACCAGGATGGTCTCGATCTCTTGACCTCGTGATCCACCCACCTCGGCCTCCCAAAGTGCTGGGATTACAGGCTTGAGCCACCGCGCCTGGCTAACTCTTAAGTGTTCTGCACAGATTTAAACTTATAAACAATCCTTTGAAGTGGACCCCACTCCTTTTTCCATTTTACAAGTGAAGTAACTAAGGATGAGACTGCAATTTACCCTAGTTCAGAAGCTCAAAATTTGGATTCAGACAATTTGATTCCAGAGTCTGTGTATATAACCTGTATACTTCCTCTGAGATCAAAATATTTATTCAGCTTCCAACATTATCACATATTAAACTTGGTTTTGTTACTGTAAAATGGGGATAGCACGACATACTTTAAAAGGATTATTGTAAAAATTAATTGAAAGGATGCATGTAAACATTTAACAGTGTTTTTTTTTGTAAGTATTAAGTAAAAGTAGCTCTTTTTCCTCTACTTTATTGCAATATGGAATCAAACAAATATTTGAATACTAATTTAATTTGAGTAATATATTCTAACGATTTCACTTTTTGAAAATTCATTCAGTAGAATTTTTTTTCCTTAGAAAGGCATTCCTAGCAGGTTAAGAATTTTTGATCAACTCTTGATATAGGAAGAATAATTCTTAGAATAATTGGAAATCCTCAAATTATATGTTTCTGCTTCATTCCTCTAAAATACATGTTGTGGATATGGAAAATTCTATTTCTTTTTCTTTTTAATGAGCATTTAGTGAGCATCTATTAAGGAGAAGATACGCGCTGAGCTTCCCCTCGCCTTCCTTTTCTCCCCCTTCATTTCTCTTGCCCTGCCTTTCCTGTCTTCACAACAGTCTTGTACAGTAAACTTTGTTTGCTTTTACTTTTGAAATTCAGAAATCAGTGTTTTTAAATAAGTTGCGTCATGTCTCATAAATAAAAATGGGAAAAAAAACAAGGTGCAATATTTTAACTCGTTTTAAGACATGAGGCTCAGTGTTCTATCCAACAGGCCATGAAATATTGCTATCGCCAATAAGTATAATGATGAAAGCCACTGATTACTGGACAACTACTGTATGCCTGATATATTGCTGGGTGCTTTACATACATTTTCTCATTTAAAGCTTAGAAGTTCTTGTGATTGACACTTGGGTATCATGGGCAACTCTTTGCCCACCATTTTATCCTATGATCTGGGGTTTTTAGTCAATTGTGTTACTATTGTTCAGAGTGACCTTTATTTGATTCATTTACCTTTCAGAATCCTCCATTACTCATGTATGAGGAGCACACATTTAAAATTAGGAAGTAAATCTGATCATCAACTTGGATAAGGCAACGGGCAAAGCTGACATGTTTTAAAAGACTTTTCAGTTTGCTAACTTCCAGTAGGGTGGGTTTCTATAACATCTACGACATCTTTTGTCAACACTTAGGATGATTAAATTGCAAGATTATAATGTTGTCCGACCCTAAGTGAAAGTGACACATTCTTCTTCTTTTAGTGGCTTCATAAAAGTCAAACGTTTAATCTCAGGAGGAAATTTAGAAAATGGAAGTAAAACCTTAATGAGATGCAACATAAATAATAGAAGTCCCTTTTCATGAAATGACTTGTGATGAGGTTTCCTCAAATAAACAAATTACAAAATGGAGCATTTCAGAAGCCTAAAATACACTAGTCAACACTGTGTTTTAAAAATATAGTATCAGTGATACTAAACATTCAGTAAATAAAAAGAGTTAGACAACTGGTGTCTGTAAAAATGTTATTTTTCCAAAACACTGCAAATGTATCAGCAAAAAATAAACACATTTTAAAAATTAGGTGACTGTGTTCGTGAACTTTTAGTCAATGAAAGCTGAGGAGTTACCTGGCCACAGCAAAGATTCTTTCTGATCCTTTATCCCGCCTGTTGTGCAATAGTGCCTTCTGTTCCAGTCACGCTGCATGCTCCTGCACGCATGTGCACTCAGATAGATGTGCCTGTCATTTGTAAATTTCTCCCAGTGCTTCTTACACAGAAGGTATTCAAGGAATGGTAGCCATTCTCACTGTATCATTCCTATTATTATTTAAAAATATATGTGGAAAAGGGAAAAGAGTAAACTTGGTTTGTTAAAATACCGGAAGGATATCTATAATTTAACACCAGTTCATTTTCGTTTTCGAATCACTGCAAAATGCCTTCACTTACTAGTTTAGAAATAATGTAACAAAACAAATTGTGTTGTGTCTCCAAAGAACATTTTGCTAAGTGCCTGAGGTTTATATAACACTGTAGTAAATGCTGACACATGAGGATTGTGAGAGATGAACGGTGATATTTGGCTTTTGTTTCCCAAGTATAGATCCTGTCCAAGGTAGGGATAATTGTTGTTGGTTATGATAATTAGACTTGCAGAGTTAGGTCAGTTAGCATAGAAGCATAGTTTTTTGGATGGTTTTTAAGAATGTCACTGAAAAATTTAAATCAGAGTATTTGTCAAAGGAGGGTGACAAGATTTGGTTATTGGCGAAAAGGAAAATAATCTAGATTTGTTTAGTCTTGGTACTGATTGTGAATAAGTCATCAATAGTTAATGATAAGGAATCAATCTGCTGTGCCATATTGGTAGATAAAACGCTGCTACTCCTATTTCAGGGCTTATCTGTCCCACCC
>NW_022436960.1:23510448-23534822 GCF_009761245.1 Sapajus apella | reverse complement strand
TCCCCTCCTCTCCCCTCCCCTCCCCTCCTCTTCCCTCCCCTCCCCTCCTCTTCCCTCTCCTCCCCTCCCCTCCTCTTCCCTCTTCTCCCCTCCCTTCCTCTTCCCTCCTCTCTCTTCCCCTCCCCGTTCTTCTCTTCCTTTCCTTTCAACTCTTCCTTCTTTCACATCTCCCAACTCCCTCAATTGATTTCTTTTCCACTGCATGCCCTGTTACCCTATGCCTAGTTATGATCCTAGTTATAACCCCAGCTAGAGCAGACACAAAGTAAACTCAGGAGCAGGGGATTATAAAGCTCAAAATTGTTCCTTGACTTCTAGCGGCACTGATGCTCTCAACATGCTACATCTCCTTCAGTTTTCACAACTGAGCTCCTAAGAATTTACTGATAGTCTCTCTTGATATTCGTCCACCATTTCATGGTAACAAAGACACTGTATGTTAGCCAGAAGTGTGTAGCCTCCTCCCCACTCTGGATTTCTTTCTCTCGACGCTAAAAAGTGCTCCCAGCATTAACGGGAAGGAGATACAATGCTAAGTACACAGGCACATTGGGAGATGCGCTGTTTAACTCCAGTCTTTACCCAGCCACATGCTCACCTGTGCAACCATGAGCAGCTGTTTAAAATATCTGGGACTTTTTTGATGTCATCTCTGATATGGGATAGTAATAGGACACATTTCTATCTCCCAGGGCTGTGTGAACTTCAGATGAATTTATACTCATAGAAACTCAGTTTCGTGGAATGCGAGACTTGCAGTGCTAAGTCTAGGACTGTCTCAGGCAAACTGGAACAAGCAAGGGCCTTCCCGTGCCAGGCACAATGCCACACATTTTATGTTTATTAACCTACTTCACCCTTGCAGCCACCCCAAGCAACTCGCCAAGTTTTAGCACTGAGAGTTCTCCATTACGTGAGACCCCTCAGTCTGGTCAGTTGGGATGATGGTTGGTCACCCCAGCACTCCATAATTATCTATCATGGTTCCTTTCATTCTTATGGCTTTTATTGGAAGTTTTTTACCATAGTGCCAAAGATGAAATAAACAATAGATGGTAATGATTTTCTTGGCTTCTATTTATGATATTATTATTTTACTTTTAAATTCTCTGATATCTTCTACCCTTTCATATTTCTTTATTAAGTACTCCTTTATGTTCTGTTCAGTCAAGAATCAGCTGATCCTATCTCATAACCCAAACATATCTTTTCTATTTCATCTCTTGACTAGTTAGAACCTTACACAGCAGGTAAGATCTCCCAGCTTTACTCTCCCTGAGTAAAGAAACCCCTGAGGTCAAAAATTGTAATGTAAATAAAAATATTTTCCTTTATATATAATTTATATGTGTTATATAATATGAAGCCTCGATTAGAATAGGAAAAAATGAAATTCAAGAATGATTAGAATATTATTGGTGAAGTAGTCTGCTAATATTTTTCTTCCTATTAAACAACTCTATTTTTTTTGTATTTTTGTTCCATAGCAAAGTAGTCTAACAATAGAGAAGAATGTCCTTTAAAAGGCTGAATTAGGTGAAATCTCTTCTTTTTGTTAAATTATCCTAATTGAAAACCAGGTGGCCTGATTAAAGCTAGCCTTGTTTGCTGCCTCCTACTGTTTCAAGAAAAAGGTCGCCTTCATACTTAGTTTCTCTTGCTGTCTTTTGTTTGGATTGCGTGTGGGGTGTGTTATTTATGCAGGCTTCGTTCCTTGGTATGGGATTATGGGAACTCGGAGAGCCCAATTGTTACTGTTTTTTAGTGCTGCCTGCTGTGTTGTCCTTAAACTCTTGCTTTTCCTGGAATGCGCAAATTTCCCCCAGCTCCTGGTTTATTCATTGATGTCATATGTTCATGCTGCATTCTTGTGCGTCTGAAATCGTGTTCAAAAGAGTGTTTGTGTTCAAAAGGCATCTACAATCTCACCATATTTAAAGATAATTGCAGAAGGCAAAACACTATTAATAGGAACAAATTTACTAGCATCTCTCTTACTATGTGCCTTATGCATAAAGCAGTTTCTGGGTGTTGGATTATAGAGCGCCTATCGTGGTAGTCTATTTTACCTTCACTCGCTGTCCCCCTGCCTCCCCTAAAGCTCCTGCTCATTATGTTCCATTTACTTTTTTTTTTTTTGTAATGGAATCTGGCTCTGTCACCTAGGCTGAAGTCCAATGATGAGATCTTGGATCACTGCAACCTCTGCCTCCCGGGGTTCAAGTGATTCTCTTGCCTCAGCTTCTGGAGTAGCTGGGACTACAAGCATGTACCATCCACCCCTAGCTAATATTTGTATTTTTAATAGAGGCAGAGTTTCACCAAGTTGGCCAGGCTGATCTCGAACTCCTGACCTCAAGTGATCTACCCGCTTTGTTCGCCCAAAGTGCTGGGATTAGAGGCATGAGCCACTGCACCCAGCCTGATATGTTCAATTTAATAAATGAATGTGTTGAAAGATATAAAATGTGTTAATCCCTAATCGCATGTTGCTGTGACATTTAATATGGCTGATTCTAATAGAGTTTGTGACTTTTGGGGAACACTATGAATGGTATATAATGAATATTTGTATTAAATAACATACGAGACATTTGAACAAAATTCCTTGTGATCTATACCCTCCATCATTATTTTCTCTTCTGTGTAACAAATGACCAAGCAAAAGTAATGAATTAAAATATGAGTAAGTCTATTTTCACAGTATTCATAATTTATTATAAACTTTTTTTTGAAAAAGAAAGAAAAATGTTAGCTTCTATTCCTTTAATGAAACAAAGCAAACCAGCATGGTTACCAATTAATGCCATTTGATTGGGGTTTGGTTAGGTCAGTCTCAGCATGGCCCATCATTTAAGCTTTCTTGGGACCGTCCCAATTTAAGCACTGAAAGTTTCACGTGCTGGGAAAACACACACTCCTTTGAGTACCTACTGTTGACTTCCAGGTGACCCACTTAAGGGCTTCTTCAAGAAGGGCATGCAGGAAGACTGTTGAGATTCTTCAAAGCGCTCTTCCCCAAGGCCATTAGATGAGGCCCAATTTTCTCAGCTTGATGTTCCTAAGAACTGCTCTTCTTTTATTTCCAGGATCGAAGAAAAAGCAAATAAACTGGCAGTATATATATATGTTTTTAGAAATGAGCCATTAGAGGGATTCAGAAGAGAAACAATGACCATTTCACCCCAATACGTCACTATAGATATGAATGCTGCTCACAGAATTGACGCGTTATGTTTTTAACTTCTGCGCTTTAGGATTTTCCTGTTTGGGTTGTTTATGTGAATGTGGTTTTGGTGGAATTTCTTTCCCTTTCCTCTGTTCCTTGCTCCTTCTCTTGCTCCGTTGGCCTGGGTACATAGCTGCCACACTAGGAAGGGCTGGAGGTTAATAACATCAAGCAGTGGGCTTTAAAGTTAGTTTGCGTGTTGGTTTTGAAGTGTTTGCTCAGGTCTCAGATGCACAGGGGACTTTGTAATCTTTCTTCTGGCAACTACTACACACAGCACATCAGTTATTTTCGTAAAATGAGCACAGGCTCTTGGGAGGTGAGTCCTAGTCTTTTTATCTCCTGCAGGCAAAGCCTTGGTATTTCCTTCAGATTACATCAAAACCAAAATAATGGGAAATATTGTCCCTGAACATTCAAATTAGGCTGAGAGCACAGAGCCAAAAGCTGTCAAAAGAAACTGTCCTAAAAGAAATGGTGGTACCTGGGGAACATGTTTGTGTCAGATTGTTTTTTGCGAAGGTTATTTTAATTAGTCTCCTCCCAAAGCCCTCCCCTTATTCTCCTTGCTGAACTGTTTGAACATCACATCCTTGAAAGGCCAACCACTTGCTAACTCTCCTGACCCTCTGCCTTATCCTCATATCCTTAAAGATGTGACTTAAAAGAGAAAAAATTATGTTGTTAATTTCATCATTTAGGGCAAAGGGAAAAATGTTCATTTTGATGCAGGAAGTTAATGGGAGGATGGGAAGAGGCTGCGGTTACAGTTCCCGTAATACATTCATGTATATTTAATATACCTCCTTGATTTGTGGCCTCAAGTTACATAACTACATATGTTTGCAGTATAATTCTTTTCATAATCATGCAGCCTCAATGGGATAACATTTGTATTAGTTTTCGTAATCCAATATGTCAAATGCCTGTTTCCACCAACCAAGTATTTTGGTTTCATGTAGCAAAGACAATCCTTTCAATGCATATCTGTTCTCATTACATTCTGATTGCTTTATAAAGAAATTAAGTATTTTCCCATTTTTCTGCTCTGTGGAAGTCACCTTCAGAGTAAGGGTAGGGGTGACTGTTCTTGCCAATTTTTAAGCAACTGACTTGCAAGGGTGATTCCCTACAGAGCTATTTTCTGCTGGGTACAGATTGTGGGAAAGTAGATGCAATGCATTTTAGAGTAGTCATTTGCTCTAATAATTAGCATCATAGTACAGCGTATGGGCTGGCTTCCTGTTGAGGTCTAGATTTCTATATCTAATGTAGGCTTTCTATTTTGTCCTATTAGATTAATTTCATGGGAGTTACTCTTTATCAGAGCAAATATCTGTAATGTTTATAGAGCATTGCTCTTTTTCTTATCACGGAAAGTTATTCCAGTATCTGTTCATTCTATACACATTTATTAAGCATGTACTGGGTGCCAATGTTAAAGAGGTAAAAGTGTAACCTTGGCCCTCAGACTGACCTTTTGCAGGTTATGCTGAAAGATGGGTGCTCAGTAATAACTCGTGCCTTAAGCCATGGCTAATGAAACTTTGGAGGGAAACTAGCTTATGGAGTTTTTATTTATGTATTCTTTAAAAATGATCACATAGATTTCAGAGAAACAATCTGAGTATGGCTAAATTATTTTTCTTAGGTAAACATAGGAGCCAAGAGATTAAAAGGTTGGGAAAACATTAATTAGGCTATGCTCTTAGCAATTAGTGTGACCTTAGCAAATTTTTGACCTTAGCAAATTTACCTAATCTTTTTTCATCTCAGTGTCCTCATTTATGAAATGGAGGCAAACTTGCTATAGAGAATAAGATAATGTGCGAAAAATCTGCGCAATAGTAGTTGCTCAATAAATGGTAGTGATTTTCACATGTATTTAGACTACTGTAGAATATAGAAAAGAATATCATGCAAGCTCTTGTCGTTTAAATATGAATGAGGAAGAGGAATCACTTGTATATATGCGATTAAAGCTGATAGCTGAGATCACACTGTGAAGGCAGGGTAGTTTTTTTCTGAAGGGTAATTTGATTACAGAGATATTACTTTGAAGAAGTAATATGTTAAATGAAATCATTGGGGCTGAAAGTGTTAACAACACTCTGGGAAAGGAGCCATTTACTCTCTTCACCTCTGAGATAAACCATAATGCATGCGTGTATTTAATAAACTGTGATAGCTAGACCTGATTTACTGGGGTGTCAGTAAGCTATCAACCCATTTTTCTTCCAGCTTTTCACTTCCAACCCCCTAAGTTTTGTCAGAATTAATTAATGCTGAGTCCAACTTACTACACTGCTGATATAAATAGAATGCTTTCTCCCCTTCTCTGCCCCCCACCAAACAATTGATGAAAAAGAAGTTTATCAACCAGGCATGGTGGCTCATGCCTGTAATCCCAGCACTTTGGGAAGACAAGGTGGGCGGTTCACTTGAGGTCAGGAGTTGGAGACCAGCCTGGCTAACATGGCGAAACGCCATCTCTACTAAAATACAAAAATTAGCCGAGTGAGTGAGGCATGCCTGTAATTCCAGCTACTGAGGAAATTGAGGCAGGAGAATCCCTTGAACCCTTGAGAATCCCTTGAACTTCGGCCGAAGTTGCAGTAAGCCAAAATCGCACCACTGCACTGTGCCTGGGATTCAGATAGCAAAGACAATTCTAAATTAAATGAAAATGGAATGAGCCATACATGAAATGTCTCACACAATAAAATGTGTGATATTGATTGATGACGTTGAGAGCAATGACCAGATATAAGGGACCAATGTGTTTTTACTTGGGTTGTAGATCTGAAGAATCCAGGAGAATGGAATGGTGGGTCTAACTACACTGGACAGCGTGGCTCAGTCTAAGACTTTGCATTCTTGTCAATTTACTTTCAGTGCTTTTACAAATGTAAGACTTTCAAGGCCGGCAGTGTATGTTTTACGCTATTAATTCTAGTTTTAAAGAAGTACAGTAAAGAAAATATCCATTATTTTGGCCACTTAATTATGTTGAGGGTCATTTGTCTCTCCTCCAGGTTAGCCTATTTGGAACAGTACTGGTTGATCCCAATAACCAAATAAAATTGTCAGTTTAATTGTTCAATTGTTGGAGGAAAATAAATACGTATTAACCTAAATATTAAATTCTGTGGGGGGAAAAAACTGATGAGACATAGACAATATGAACATCAGTTTGCTAAATAACTTGCCTTCAAACAGGACCCAACTGGAATTTGGAACCTATATTTCATAGGAGCATGATTCTTAGAAATAATCTTTACATAATTGTAAAACAAAAGGAAGATTATGTGACACAGATGTGAAGAAATCAGATCCAGGTACTGCATACAAGGATCCAAGCAATGCCGAGTTCATCAGTCCCGTGGCTGTGGCCAGATTGAGCTTTTTCCCCAGAAACTTAACACAGCTCCAGCAGGCACATTCACTTTACTCTGACCAGATTACTGGGTTGAATGGCGTATGCTATTGTCTCAGAAAGATGCAGATACCATTTCCAGTTAAAGAGTCCTGGTAGAACAAAGCTTGGATTTGGGCAATAGATAAAAACACGTAGAGAGTATTTTCAGAGGTATATGATAGATAGAAATGGTGAGTGACCATTTAGAATTGTTCTTTTTAAGTATTTCCCAGCGCAGTATGGCTCATTTAGATTGAAATATCTGTCAGAAGCTATATACCAGTTCCATTGATCTCAATATTAAAATGTCTCCACATATTCTTCCTCATCCTTCTCCTTTTAGCTGGATAACTATAATTAGCGTTATGCTCCATGGTAGGGCAGAAGACCAGCTGAATAAACAGCCATGTACCTAGGAACAGCTCCAAGCAGTTAAAAGAGCTTCTTCCTCGCTTGCCACTATCTTAAACGGTATCTGGTATGTACAGTTCCTCCTACTGCTTTCTTAAAAAACAAAATCCAAATGGAAAAGAGAACTCTGAAGACAAATTAGTCCTTTAAAAATTATCATTTTATTTTATTTCAAAGCAGTACTTGGTATAGCACCAATCCAAACAGATTGGAAGAATGATATTTTCATTCCAGCTCCTGCATAGAATACATTGGTGCTTTTCAATTGCTTTAGGAAGCGTACAACAATAGAATCCTGTTAAATCTAACACCATTTTGAACTCTTCCTTGCCCATACTGTGATAAGAAATGTATCCTGGCCCAGGTTTATCTCTGTTGATAATGGGCTTCATGGCTATAGGGACATGTTGATATGGTAAGCTAGCATCTATCATTTTGACACTTCCTCTTTAGTAGATACGGAGAATAATGAGTGCTTGGGGTACAGTGCTGGAGGAGAGTGTCAGCAATCAATGTGTATGAGCCTGGTGGTGGATGCCTCTGTGTTTGTGCGGTGGCCATATCTGTATGGCTATCGTTCTTCCTTCCTCTTCTCACTTCTTTTCATTTTCCTTCAACAGTCTTTCATTTGTTGCTTCAATTCACTCCATTTCTCCGCAGTTCTTCTTTTTCCTGTCTCCTATAAGTCTAGATAAAATTATGACATACCTTAAAATATCCTCCTTTTTTGTCCTTGATTGCTTTCAATGGTTCTCATGACCCCATGGGAAGTCTGGTGATGAGGCCCTGAGGGGCAGCAGTGATGGAAACCTTGCGTTCACCCTTCATGAGGGTGATACAACAATGTTATTACTTGACTTACACCTCTTTCTGTAAGTTTGTGTTTTATTCATTCAGTTCCAAGTATGGGATGCTTCCCATGTGCTAGAGAATTAGTTATCTCATTCATAACTCGAAGGCAAGTAATTTCACGTTTTGCTCTTTATAAGAGGGGAGTCGATCATGCAAAGATGCAAGGGAGTATGAAATCAGTCACTAATGTAGGAAATAAAAGGCAATAAACTTCCATTGAACCAAATAAAAGAAAAATTAATAATTAGGCAGTCTCTTTGCAAGTGTGTAATAATAACAATACTCTGTTTTTCAATGAATCAATTAGGTAAAAATGAAACAGAAAATAAATGCAAAGAGAGCTCTCAAAAATATATCACTTTTACATATGTTTGTAATACAAGTTGAACATCTCATTAGAATAATGTGGTTTTAAAGATTTATCTTTGCTTCCTAGAAGTCATAAATCTGCAGGTGCTAAGTAGGAGTTCTTTAGCTATTGATAATGCAACTTGCTTAGGTTAATTAGTAGAGACCCTTTGCCTTCACAGCTGACTATGAGTGCCCCTACTTACCATTCGAAAATCCCCAAATCCAGCACTCTTATATGTCATGGTGCCTAGAAGAGATTGCATTCTTCATTGACCTTCAATACTAGTTGTTTTATTATAAATAAAGTCCCAAGCAGTCTTTATTTTATTTGTCAGATTCTCTTTTGGCTTCTGTTAGCTGAATAGTTATAATATAAAAGGGAAATGATTTGCATATCACATTTTGGGTGGTGGTGTTTAGTTTGTGAGTTCTTTCATGTGACTGGGGTTGAACTGGGTGGTAGAGAATTATGAGTTCTGTAGAACAGAATGATTGATTTCTCAGTTTTCATTTCTTGGCATCTAGCAGTGACACCACTGCAGACTGAGAGCAGAAAATGGACAGTAGGGAAAAGTCCAACATTTCTGCTTGGTCCAGCTGGCTTCGAAGGATGCTGATGTTTCGTTTTTTATTTCTTACCCCAAATGTATTTATCTGCTGAGTCATTAAATGGGACAAGTGTTATTTCTTTCTTTGTATTTGCCATCTCACCACAAAAGAGTTTTATTAAACCATCTTGAATCAATATTGTTTTGGCACAAATTACACTAATAACTTGAATACATAGTTTTGTTTTTTTAAAGCTGCCTCAAAAATCTCATACTTATAAAAAAAAAACCAAAAACAAAAAAAAACAAAAAAACTCATAATGTTTGTTAAAGTTAAAATTGATATTTCCGTGAAGGTTAAGATCAAAGGTGAAGATCAGACTGCTTTCTGATTGCAGGGATAAAACCGATAGTTCAACAAGTATTTATTAAACATCTATTATGTGACTAGAACTATGCTAGGGTATGACGAAAATGATTCAAGATGAGCCGTGCAAGGACCCTACTCTTCAGCTCCTCTGTGTGTAGAACATAAATGTTAAGCTATGATTAACACTGAGAGGGTCCAGTCCGGAATACTTGGGATAAAAATCGGAGCATTGATAAATTACTTGTCATATACTTGCTTTTTAAAAACATTTTTAAATTTTTAATTATGAGTACATAATAGGTATATATGTATGGTATACATGTGACATTTTGATCCAGGCATATAATGTATAATCATCATATCAAGATAATTGAAGTATTCATCACCTCAAGCATTTGTTGCTTCTTCATGTTAGGAACATTCCAATTCTACCCTTTTAATTTTTTAAAAATATACAGTACATAATTGTTGACGATAGTCACCCTGTTGTGCTATCAAATACTAGGTCTTATTCATTCTATGTTTTTGGACCCATTAACTGTCTCTACCTTTTCCTTCCCTCCCCATACCCTTCCTAGCCTCTGGTAACAATCATTCTACTCTCTATCTCCATGAGTTCAAGTGTTTTAATGTTTAGCTCCCATATAAAGTGAGAACATTCCATACACTTTTAATTTAGACTCTTCTCCTCCTTCTCTGTCTTCTTTTCTCCCTAGCTCACTAATATTGGGCATCTCCTCTCATTTACAATAGCTTGCTGCTCTTCATTCATTGATTATCACAATATATAATTCTACCAAGAAGCCCAAAAAACTGTAGTGTTTTTATGTCATTATTCTCAGTTCAGAGAGAAAGGATGCGCATGGCACCGGGAAGGCATTTGAATCAATGTATGTATTTGCTGGACGGCACTCTCCAACACAGAGTGATGAGAGTCACGTGGATAATTTGAACTTTTCTGGTAGCAACATTAAAAACACAGAAAGAAACGGTTTCTCAATAACTGAATCAACAATCAGTTTTTAAAATCTCTTTCAATTCATTAAAATTAAGTAAAATTAAAAAGTCAGTTCCTTAGTCTTACTGGCCAAATTTCACATGCTGATGGAATGGTAACAATGTGGATAGTGCAGGTTCGGATGCATGGCAGGCTGGGGCTTATGTAGCATATTATTTGGCCTTCACAGTTTCTTAAGTCCTACTTTTTTAAAGTTTTGTCTGTTTGTTTATACATGGAAAGGGATGATAGAAAAATAGGAAGATAGAGATGACAGAAAGCTTGCCTAGAACTCAGATCAAGGATTCAGATTCCCCAATTCTGGCTTCAGGGCCCTGTTCTGTAATATCACATCAGGGAAAAGAAAATGAGAAAAAGGAAGAAAGAATAAGAACTAATGTTAATTCATGTCAGGCATAGTACCAAAGATCTTAATTTGCATTATTTTTATTTTTTTTTAAATAAATAGCCTAGCACATATTCGATACACATATGTATAGATGAGGGAACCGGGAATCAGTTAAACTTTATAACCACACCAAGATCATTGAACTAGTGAGTGGCAGGCCGGGGATTTTAAGAAGGGCTGTAGCGATGTTAGATTTGATGGTTTAAACTGCGCTGTGGGAAGGGAATCCAAGGATAATCCTATGTTTCTGCTGCTTCTGATGTTTGCAAATCTATGTTCTTGAGTAAATCTTTGAGTTGACTCTTGGAGCTTCTGAAACATCGGTTGGATATACGGCAAGCAACAGCAACAAAAAGATCAGAGTTTCTGAAGGTTTTCATCATCACTTGGAGCATTATTACTTGAATTGCGTGGGCTTTACCTGATACAGATTTTAGGGACATATTAGGAGGGGAACATATTAGGAGGGACATATTAGTAGGGGAATTTCTGTGGGGGCCAGAACAAGGGGACATATCCTATTTTTAAACTTCCCCAGTTTAGGAACTGAAGTGACTGCATACTAAACTTGGCCAAATTTCATGTGGCTATGGAATGATAACATAGGAAAAGTTGATGGTAAATACAAGAGGATTGAGGTGGACTGTTTTTTGGATCCATTCCTCCTTAGTCTCTGAAATGAACTAACGATTCTACAACCACTGATTAAGTGCTTACTCTTTGACATGGTTGATGCTAAGTGTTGAGGCTAGAAATGGGTATGAATTATATTTTAATAAGCACAGAGCAAAGAAAACTTGTCTTGCTAATTTTTACTTCAATAACTTTTATCTCGTTCTTTAAGTGCCATAGTTATACAAAGCATGCTGCTCTGAGTTCAGCGTTTCTTGGCTCATACTTTGCACAGCATCTTGGAATTCCTTGCTCATCAAAGGGTAATGAGTTAATTTGCGTACCCTACCTCTTTTACCTTTTGAACTGTGTTCTTGACCATTCCTTGGACATTTGTATGTCTGCCAGAAGATGTACCAGGAAAATAAAAGAGGCAGAAAACCTTATAACTTTCCTGCTAGACGTCAGTCACCACCACAGTTTGGTCTGGAAACAGAAAAGCTTATTTAAAACAAAATTGGTACTCTTAATATTTGAACCATTTGTTCCATTTAATCCTCATTAGTGAATTTGCTGAGATTCACTTTTTGTGGATTCCATATCCAAGAATGAAAGCAAAATAATTACGTCAAAAGGCCACTCAAATCAGCCAAATTCTCTGGCAGGAAACTTACTCTATTCAGTCACACTCAAACTATGAGGTATCAAAATACCTTTCACCAATGGATAATACAACAATGGAGTTGGAAAAACAATTGTGTGATAAGCAAAAATATGTGCAATTAGAGGGGAGGAGAGTTGTTTTGAAAATTGTATTTCAATAAAAGTTATCGTGATGATGAGCTAGTTTATGATGTAGGAAGTTCCAAAAATAGGTAGAGGGTATAATCAAAGGTGGATACAATGAAGCAATCCTGGAGGGAAGGACAGGTCAATCAGGAAGAGGTGGGCTTATAGGGAAAGGAAGTAGAGGTTTTAGAGGTAGAGTATTTGATGAATTCTTCAGTCCATTCTATTTTGGCTTCTATGTCATGGAGGATGACAGATAGTCATTGTATAGGTGTTTTTGTTTGTTAGCTTGCTTGTTTTTGAGATGGACTCCTGCTCTTGTCACCCAGCCTGGAGTGCAGTGGCACGATCTCTGTTCACCACAACCTCCACCTCCCGAGTTCAAGCAATTCTCCTTCCTCAGCCTCCCAAGTAGCTGGGACTACAGGTCCATGCCACCATGCACGGCTAATTGTTGTATTTTTAGTAGAGATGGGGTTCACTATGTTGGCCAGGCTGGCCTCAAGCTCCTGACCTCAGGTGATCCACCCGCCTCAGCCTCCCAAAGTGCCAGGGTTACAGGTGCGAGCCACCATGCCTAGCCCGTTTTATAGGAAAGGCGATTGGTAGTGACTTCAATGTTATGAAGAACTTGGCCAAATTCATAAAATGTCTGTAGCGTATAACAAATCTTTTATGGTGACTGATCCATGGAATTAGGTACTTAGAGAAAAGTCGACTGAAACACATCCACAGAAAGGCAAAGGTCTGATGACCCTGGTGGGTGGAATGAGATTGAGACACTGAGAAATTTTGATTGTACAAGTTTTTCCTAATATCCCACTTAAATCCTGTAGCCGTGTGGGCCTATTTATTCTTTTTATGTTTAGCTTCCCTGTCTCATGGTAATATCACAGACAGATGTTACCCCTCAATTTTCTCTTTTCTAATTATTTCTGATCCTTCTCACTTTAATCAGTTTACTTGATAGTCTCTGCGCTAGTGCAATTTCTCCAGCCTTTTGAAAAATGTGGAGGCTTGAGCCAGACAAAAGCACCTCAGCAGGAACATGGCTAATCTTGAAGACATAGAGCAGGGCTGATAATGTATACCCGGGACTGTCAGTTAAGAAATAATGATACTGCATTGCTGATTCACAGTCAGCTCATGGGTCACTATGCTGCCCTCATTCTGTTGAGATTTCAGTACGCTTTCCGTATATGGAGTTTGTGTGTTGGTATACATCCAGAAAGTTTCTGGGGGGGAATGACCTTCACGTATTGTTTGGCTAATTTACCTAACTTGGTATTAATCATACAGAAAAAGACAAACACGAAGTAAGGAAAGTCTGCCTTTGCTGTTCTCCCTTGAACTTGTCTTCACTTCTATCCTCAACGTTTGGTAAGAAAGAATAGCCCCAATTTATCGAGTCACTATGAGCCAGACACTGTGTAAGCACTTTCTACACATTATTGCATTTGATTCTCAAAAGAATGAGATAGCTATTACGGTCTTTGTTTTGTAGAAGAACCAGCTAAAGTTTATGTTAAATAACTTGTCCAGAGGAATGGTGGGATGTTTGACTCCAAAATAATATACTTTTCATCACCTCCACTGACGGCGAGGTCGGGACTGCCTCTAACTTTCATTAGAAACACAAGTGAATCTTTTTCTAATAAACTTTCTTCCTCTTTTCAATAAAAAATATTTTCCGCACGGTGGCTTAAATTCATTCACAGTTAGGTGTAATTACTGATAACAAGAGCAGTTGACTTGTATTAAGAGTCTAAAATCTGCTAAGCCTCATGCCAGGTGCTTTACAAACATTATCTTAAACCTGGTAACAATCGTGCAAAAATGTTACTCTATTTGATAGACCCCAAACCCAAGACTCTGAAAACCTAAATATCATCCTCAAAGTAATACAGGGAAGCGAAATTGTATCAGCTAATGAGACTTAGTGCTATTTCTCTCATATGGTGTGAGAAAAATGGCAATGCTAAATCAGTGTTGTTCTAACTGTTCCCGATATCAAACAGTAGAAAAAGAAGATGGTGGATTAGGCGGATTTTGCTGTCAGTGCTGAAAACACTTA
Source organism: Sapajus apella (assembly GCF_009761245.1). NCBI lineage: Eukaryota > Metazoa > Chordata > Mammalia > Primates > Cebidae > Sapajus > Sapajus apella. The sequence continues at coordinate 23,520,762 of NW_022436960.1, read as the reverse complement.
GCTGGTAACAACATAATCCATCCTCTCCTGAAGCTCACGTTGTCCACATGTTTTTCTAACCTTTAGCCGTGTATTTGTAAGGAACAAATTACTAAAATATACCATACATTTTAAAATATGGAATAAAGCCTCACAGAAAGTTAGGATGATGCAGCGTATAATTCAGCCTCCTGCCTTCTGGCAGACAGTAGGCTATTTCTTTTAAGTGGGTGTCTAGGGATAGATATTTGCATATAGTATATATATTTTTTGAATCCAGAACTGGTCCTACTAACATGCTTTATTATCACTTATTTAAGTGACCATCAGACCAATTTTATGTCTGATTAATTTCATCCAAATAAATGTCTTTAAAAAAAAAACTGTTTAAAAAATGGCATCTAAATCCTTTCTGGATTTTAGCTGTATCTAGTCTGGAAGGAAACCCACTCACATGGTTTTATCAAGTTTGATATTTAACAGATCAAAGTAGTAAAACAGGGCCTTCACTTCACAGGCACGAATTCTTTCTGGATGCTATAAGGTCTGTCAGTGATCAGTATGGTCATGGGATGGCAGTGAAGTATATGTTTGTGGGAGAAATTCTTATGCACCATCATAGTAATGATAGTGCTCATTTATTTTGAGTTAAATTAAAACACAAACTATCCAACAATGCTGTTTTTATTGTAGGTATATGTTAATTCCACTGGAAATAGGACACTACGTTAATGGAACTTTAAGTGGGATGTTTCACATGTGAAACACTTTAAAATAATATGGAAAAATAAATAAGTGAAAGTCAACCAAAATGACTGAACTTTTAAAATCAGTCTGCTAGCTGGGCGTGGTGGCTCACACCTGTGATCGCAACACTTTGGGAGGCCAAGGTGGGCAGATCACGAGGTCAGGAGATCGATCGAGACCATCCTGGCTAACATGGTGAAACTCCATCTTTACTAAAAATACAAAAAATTAGCCGGGCACGGTGGCACGCATCTGTAGTCCCAGCTACTCGGGAGGCTGAGACCAGAGAATTGTGGAGGTTGCAGTGAGCTGAGATCGGACCACTGCACTCCAACCTGGGCGACAGAGCAAGACTGTCTCAAAAAACAAATGGGTTGCTAAATATCTTTTCTTATTTTACTTCATTTGTTGAACAACTTATATGCTAAAATAAATGGCCATTTTAGCAGTGTATACAAAGCATTTATATCCAGACATGTACAGTTAACCAAACCTACATGTCTACATACACATACTTAAGACACAGAAAGAGATAATCAATTCATCATAATTGTAAAGGTGAAGAAAATGGACTCCTTAGGATTAAAACACACCATATTAAACAGAGTTTATATGTTGAAAATAAGATTCAGAAAGTCTTTTTTAAAGCATTCTCAGAGATTGTTTCGAATGAGAAATTTTGGCACACAGGGTCTCTGTTCTTGTAACTTTCCTTTTGGCAGCTTATCCTTCTGTACAAGAAAGACATTTCTTCATCATTCTTTCTTTTCTCCCTGATAAAATAAAAATAATTTCCAAGGTCATATTCTATCTTGCAAGAGCTTTTCCCCAGGGAGGTACGTGCCTCTTCTTAATTTATTGTATCGTAGAATAATCCCTCATAGGAAAACTAAAGGGAAATTAAAACCACGTGGAGATAATGCCTGAATGTGCTTTAGACTGTTGTCTATCACTGGCTCTTTATAAAAAGAGCAGAGAGAGCTTTCTCTTGACTGTCCATTTGCTTGATCATGCAATGTGATATTTTAAGTTCTATGCTGGCTTTGATGCTTTTGTTAGTCAAGGTGCGTATGTGAATGTGTAAATTGGATGTGCCAAAGATTTTAATGTTAGTTTAAATTTTCTGAAATCTCCATTATCCTCTTCCACTTCCCCTACCCCCAGAGAAACTTGATATATTCATTTCAAACAAAGCATACACTGCTTTTTTACTCTTTTTTTCTTTTTATCAGGCATATCACAGCCCCTTCGTTAGTAGACATCACTGTGAGCATTAAGTATGACTTAATTCTAGAAAATAATATTTTCGAGATTCCCATTAAGATATCACCTCTGACAAATACAAAAAGACACCTTGAGTTTCCTTCATTTGAAATCAATAAACTATCTTCATTTCCTAATTCTGTGAATCTGACACTTTTTATCAGCAGCCCAAATTCCTGTCAGCAAATCCAAAACCATCTACTGATGAATGAGATGTTTAGGCTGAATTTGGATATGGCATGCTCATTCTCACACAGAGAAATACCTACATTCTTTTAAATGTAGTTGTTATTGCTGTGATTTGGACCTCCTAAACAAATGCAAAAATTCTTACAGTTCAAGAAATATCAGTGAAGTGTATATTATTGCCCTCATTACACAAAAGCTCATGGAAAACACTCTATATCAATTCCAATTATGTTCTAGGGGGGAAAGAAAGGAAACTGAATAAAAAGCAATCCCAGAATATTTGACTAGGCTGGTTGGTTATAACTGCTGAACAATATGTAATTGTAAGAAGTGGGGCAAAATGATAAAAATAAACTGAGTATTTGTTAAAGAAATGAAAATGTGGCAATAAAAGATTCCGGAAAGCGATTTAGCTTTCTACATTACTTCTTCATTACTTGATTATTTTACTGTTTCATTTCTATTTACATACCAAGTTGATTCTTTTGCATCTGGATTTTGCACAATTCTTTCAATAATGTATGGTTCAGTGGCTATAATTACAGGATTGTTAAAGTTCACATTTTACTATTCATCTTGTTATCTCTAGTAATGGAAGGTTGGGGTAAATGCACATAATTACATGGTTGGTCTTAAATTATTTTTATATTACTCTTGCCAGGATACACTTGAAAAACAGTATTTATTCTCTAACATTTATTTTTGGTGGTAGTGGTTTTAGCAAAATAAAAGTAATAAATACATAAATGGACTGGTCCCACGAGCTTACTATGTTTTTTTCAAATTAATTCCAACCCATTCATCTCTCTGAGCCTGCTGGGGGCAGGAGGTATTTAGAATCTTGAAAAGAAAAAACCTTCATGTTTCAGAACTCTGATAACAGGAAAATTTCCCTATGAGGTACTCATCATTTGATCTATTATTTATTTATTTGTAGCAGACTAACTCAGTAACCTACAGATCTGTGGACCAACTTACTAAATAAGGTGTCAAATAAGTTTGATTTCATTCTAAAGCAATACCATGTCATGAAAGTAAAGTGAATTTTTTTGTTTATATTATACTGGAAATAGTCTCACTGCACCATATTTGTAGCAGCCAAAACATTTTATATCAATCTTAGCAGTATCGACTAAAAATTAAATTCTAAGCTCCCCTAAGCAACTGAACAGACTCCCTGTTGGCCAAAGGGACCCCAGAAAAGTCTGAAAAACTGAGGTCTTGGCCAGTGACAGATGGGAGGTCAGCCACACCTCATTATTGTCTCCCCAGGGGTAGAGTTTAGGAACAAGGGACCAGCATTAACATTAAAATAGAGATCATAAGATTAACGTAAGGGACTCATAGTGACATTAAGATACCACATTCTAGGCTGAGTGCCACGGCTCAAGCCTGTTATCTTCAGCACTTTGAGAGGCTGAGGTGGGTGGATCACTTGAGGTTGGGAGTTTGAGACCAGTCTGCCTGACATGGAGAAACACCCGTCTCTACTAAAAATACAAAATTAGCCAGGTGTGGTGGTGCATGCCTGTAATCCTAGGTACTCAGGAGGATGAAGCAGGAGAATCTCTTGAACCCTGAAGATGGAGGTTGCTGTGAGCCGAGATCATGCCATTGCACTCCAGCCTGGGCAACACGAGTGAAACTCTAGCTAAAAAAAAAAAAAGCTACCACATGATAAATAAGACCTAAGGCCACGCAAGGCAAGGGTTAAGGCATGCTCTGCAAGCCATAAAATCTTATTTTTAAAAATTAATACAGCATAATGTGGCTTACTTTCCAATCTGACTCTGGTATACCGTCATATGACACATAGCAGACCCCTATCATGACTTAAGCATCCCTTTGTACTGACTTAAGTCTTTAGACAAAGCTTAACTCTTTCTTTCAATCAATTGCCAACTAAAGCATCTCTAAAACTCACCCTTGACTTGTAAGCTTCAAGATGTCCCACCTTTTCAGGCTGAACCAATGTATACTTTTCATGTATTTATTGATAATTTTACCAACAATTTCTATCTCCCTATAATATATAAAACCAAACTGTAATCTGATTATTTTGGTACCACTTATGCAAGCCTTCTTGGGTTTGTGTCGTCTTTGGGCTGCACCATTCATATTGGCTTAGAATAAACCTCTTTAAAATATTTTACAGAGGCTGGTTTTTCCGTGAACAGCAGCATCCAAAAAATTCACAGGATACATTTACCAAGTATTTATTAAGTGCCTACAATATGCCAGGGATTGGGCTACATACAGAAAAGTGTCATCAGACATCCACACGGTACTCCAATTCAAAAATGGATGTGAGCTCATTTTACCTTTATGGAGGTCCAGAGAGTTAAATTACTTGCCTAGTCACTCAGAGGGTCATGAGAAGAGGGGTTAAAACCTGATTCCTCCAATTGTATAATCATTTAATATTCTTGGACTTACCAGTGCTTTTGAGTTTTTGTGGTTTTTTTTTCTTTTTTTTTCCTTAAACACAGAGCTATACCCCTGCCTCCAACCCCCACCCCCCAACACATACACCTTTTTTCATAGAACAAAATTTGGAGGAAATGGCCTTTAAATGAATGCATTGTTTTGACTTTGCAGGGAAATGGCAATAGAGAAAATAAGGAATGGATTGTACATGCCCAGGCACTGTCTGGGGCACTCCTCCTGAAGTCTCAGGAGTTGGTTTGTTGTCTGAGACCTAAGAGTTAAAAAACAGAGTGCCTTCTGGAGAAACACGTGTCCCTTTCCGCAGCGGGACATGCACTTGATACACATCAGTAGGCATGCCATCAGCGCCTCGAAGCTCATCTTTCTCTTTAGGGTGGCTGTGTTGTTCTTCCAATGAATAGCTTGCCCTGGAGAAAAATACTGCTTAAATATTAAGATTAGATTAGTTTTCACACAGCCCCATTTTACCACTAAATTTAAATCCCTCGGCAATCTACTTCTCAAACTTCCCTAGGCATAATTTCAGTTTAATAAATGGTTTATATGCCATTATATCTCATCAATATGTAAAAACTAAAAAGGAATTTTAAAAATCCATACATCTTGGTTAAGAGGTGAAATTTGATCTGATGAGAAGAGATTATTCTTAGAAATGTTTCTAATTCCCAATCAAGGCATTCTATTTCAAAATGTCAAGAGCACCATGGTTGAAAGAAGAAATCTTTAGAAAATAATGTATTAATAATAATCTCTCACAAATATTGTTTTAGTCTATATATATATATATATATATATATATATATGACTCCCAAAACAATTCCTCCAGAAATTGTGTGTCTCTTCCTTGACCCATTACCTCCCCAACCTATATATCATGTGAATATCAAACAAATCAATGTTTTGCTGGTACAACTGGATTCATTCACACAGAAATGTTGAGCCTATTCCTTCCTTCAAATCCTCATCCTCCAATTAATTAGCTGAAAAGCAGACTACATCTCTGATTCTCTAAGAAGCACGGAAGAGAAAGGAATGGGAAACAAGCTAGCAGCTCATTACATGAATTCAAACAGTTCCCTTTGAAGGGAGACTTGTTCTGGGCATAAATGATGTCACTGATGAAATTGCAAAGGTAGGAATTGTATAAGGATGAGGTCCTTTTTAATTTTGTTTTCAAAACTATCCAGCTTAAATTGTTACAACTGCAATTTCAGTTAGCATGACTCATGTTTTGATAAAATGTATCTTTAAAGGCTAGGAGCTCTCCAAGGTTTGGTGTGTTTCATATTTGCCATGTACATGATTATGATGCATATGGATAGATGTTTCTGAAGGGTTTCATTCTAAGTGCACTATTGCCAGTCAGATTTACACCCAAGGAGCAAAGATGTTAATGCCATGCAATCCTGTTAATCTAACATCTTGCCTTTGTGGATTAGAAGTACTCAGACTCTACCTTTTAGTTCTAGTTATTTTAAATCGTTAATACTGAGCTATCAAATTTTCTTTTATGATACAAAGTTGCCAAGTAGAAGATACTTGAATCTTCCATCGGCTGACTGATAAGTGTTTATTAGGCACTTACTCTGTGCCCAACACAATGATAAACATTCTCAGCAATAGTGTGAAAGTTTAGCACAGGATTCCTGGCTTCCAGAAATATGATGTTTACTTAAGAAGATATTGGAACATATGTGAAAAAGTTAAACTTCATATAATGTCTTAAGATCCTGAGTTTATTATTCTGGTGGTGGAGTTTCCAATCAACAAATTTTTCACAGAAGATATTCAACTCAGCTTTTCGTTATACAAGCAATTGCATGAAGAAGAAATTTAAGAAAGTACTCCCTGGTAATGATTGGAGCCTCTGAAACTTGTGGAATGTCAATATTCATAGCATGATAATTTTTTATTTGCATTTTGAAGTACTGATGTGGCAGGAGTTGTGGGAAAGTGTTGCTCTTGCGTTATCGACTCTTTATGATCCTGTATTAAAAGAAATATGTCAGCCCGGTGTGGTGGCTCACACCTGTAATCCCAGCACTTTGGGAAGCCGAGGCAGGAGGATCACCTGAGGTGAGGAGTTTGAGACCAACCTGGCCAACATGGTGAAACCCCTGTCTCTACTAAAAATGCCAAAAGAGTAACCAGGTGTGGTGGTGTGTGCCTGTAATCCCAGCTACTCCGGAGGCTGAGGCAGGAGAATCACTTGAACCCTTGAGGCAGAGGTTGCAGTGAACCAAGATCGCACCACTGCACTCCAGCCGGGGGGACAGGCGAGACTCCATCTCAAAAAAAAAGGGAGAAATATGTCTCAGTAGTGCAGGCATCCTTCTGTAGGCTTGTATTGGTGTTCAGCAAGTATCTGTAAATTAATGCACAAATATGAAGCAAAAATGCCTAGCAAAGAAGTGAGAAGTTGTAAAGAACAGTTGAGATATCAGTTATACAGGTTGAAATGTAGCATTGGTACAATGATATATTAGTTACACTCTCATCAGTTGTCCTTGACTGGGTGCATGATAGAAATTGGCTTGTCAACCAAAAGAGATTAAACACTTGTCATGGACTCGGGCTAATGACCCCGTCTAATATACAATTCTGTTTTTCTCATTCTGAGAGTAAACCAGATGTCCCATGATGTGCCCACTGTTCTTTTGCTAATGTGTTCATCTTCAGTGCCTTCATTACCAGTTTCTTTCATTTGACATGCAAAGATCTTTTTTCTTGGCTCATCCCAGAGAACAAGTGGCTGGGCAAGAGTTCTCTTGAGAAAATGTTGATGACTCTGGCACACAGAACACATGCAATTTGCTGCTTCCTCGCATTCACACTGATGTTGGTGAATGTACCCAGAGAGAAACGCTGAGTCCTGACTGCATCCAAAACCAGTCATCAGGGATGACCACCATGTGGTCCCTCCTACTGGGTGCCTGATTAAAACTGAGTGTCAGAGACTGGTGGATTTGCCATTGCCTTTCTTATTCAGATGTGAGAGCATCATCACTGGGAGAAGGAAATGTGAATTGTGAAAATAAATGGTGCAGACAGAGGAGTTGGAAGTACAGAGGAGTGTTCCTAGAGTGCTTTATATGGAACTCTATTATGGTTCATACCACGGTGTGTTGTTAAGTTTCTTTACATGTTAGTTTCCCCTTTAAACTGTGAAAGTTAGCAAAGCAGAGACCATGTCCGATTCGTCTTTATTCCCAGTACGTAGCAAAGGTAATGCTAGCATTGGCCTTTGTCAGCATTTAACCATTTTTATTTATTTTTTGAATAAATGGATAATTATTAAAATGAAGATTTTTATCTCTTGATTATGGAGTTTAACTGGTTGTGAACCTATTGACATCTGAAATACTTGCTGAATGAAAGAATAAACAAACCTATTTTTTTTAAAAAAGCCCTGAGCCGGGCAAGGTGGCTCACACCTGTAATCTCAGCACTTAGGGAGGGCAAGGCAGGTGGATCACGAGGTCAGGAGTTCAAGACCAGCCAGACCAACATGGTGAAACCCCTTTCTACTAAAAATGCAAAAATTGGCCGAGCATGATAGCAGGCACCTGTAATCCCAGCTACTCAGGGGGCTGAGGCAGGAGAATCGCTTGAACCCAGGAGGCAGATGTTACAGTGAGCCAAGATCATGCCACTGCACCCTGGCCTGGGTGACCCAGCGAGACTTCATCTCAAAAAAACAAACAAACAAACAAAACCCAGAAGAGCCAACTTAAATCATTATTGAGGCTTTGAAGTTGCTCCATGTGGCCTTTTGTTTTGGATTGATTGTAGAGACCAAAGAAGTACATCATGCATTGTGTTCTCTTTCTGCTCAGTTTACTGTGGGCTGTAGGTGGCTTTACTTCTCCACTTTCTCAGTTTTCAGCAACTAGTGTTCAATTGCTTGACTTCTTTAAAAATGTACCTCTTTCTTTCAAATTTTTCTGAAAAGCTAGAAGTTTTGTTTTGTTTTGGTTTTTTAGGACAAAATTTTTGACTTATTGGAGAGCAATTTCTTTTCTTAAAGTTACCTCTGAACTGAGTATACTGTGTAGTCCCTATAATGATTTTGGTAAATCCTTAAACATAAGATGGTAATTGCATGTGATGATGTTTTCTGTTTAGTGAAGACAAATGGTAGGATGAGAATCTCCGGCCGGCGCGGTGGCTCACGCCTGTAATCCTAGCACTTTGGAAGGCCTAGATGGGCAGATCGCCTGAGGTCAGGAGTTTGAGACCAGCCTGGTCAACATGGATAAACCCCGTCTCTACTAAAAATACAAAAATTAGCCAGGCATGGTGGCAGGTGCCTGTAATCCCAGCTACTTGGGAGGCTGAGGCAGGAGAATCGCTTGAACCTGGGAGGCGGAGGTTGCAGTGAGCTGAGATCACGCCATGGCACTCCAGCCTGGGCAAAAAGACTGAGACTTTGTCTCGACAAAAAAAAAAAAAAAAAAGGGAGAATTTCCTGCTAGGATGTGTGGAAGTGTGAGCATTAGGTTCAAGGTACATTCAGTAAAGTGTTGTTGAGGTTGAACGCTTCTGTGCATCCTGGGTTCCTGGGGCTCTGCCCACGTTCATATGAATGACAGCTGCTTCCACAATAACATGGGAGGTGCTAGGCTCAGGATTTGCCCATTTTCTGCAAGTGGACACTCTTGCTTGTATCTATAAGGCCTCTCCTGTGGTGCCATAATGCCTCTGATGGCATTTTGAGAGCTGTGATGGCAGGACTGTAGCTTTTATGGTGGGAGTTGCTATCTTTGTAAATGCCTCTGATGTCAATTCTAACCATAACCCCTTTCTTTTGTCAAATGGGAGAGATTCAGGATTCATGGAAGTGAGACACTGGCATGACGAGGCAAACACGGGCCAGTTTAACTGGCTGTTTGGCCACTTTCCCCCACTCAAATTCTCCTTTCCATAAAACATGCTTTCCAATTTCTGCCAATAAAAGCCTTTTAAAAAAATACTAGTCTTTCATTTTTTTTTGCATACCCTATTATTACCCCTACTGAACCAGTAGTAACACAATATACAAAGTACATTCTCTTGTGTATAAGGCCAGTATATAGGTGAAATTCCCATAGAGCTAAAAAGAAAAACAATCTGGGATTTCTGGACATGCTCTAAAGTGCCACCTTCTAAGCTGCAGTATTTGTTCAACATGTTTTTCCAACAAAAAAAGAGGAGGAGTTCACCTGAGAAGTATCCTGAAGGGAAACATTATTGCACTGGGCAGGGATCAGGAAACCTAGATATTCTTCTAACATAATCTGTGACTATGTGCTGGTCATGCCAAGTATGTTAGACTGCTGTTTTCTCCTTGCAGCTGGAAGCATGGGTGGAAGTGGACAATGTAGTTGAGAATCCATTCATCGCCCCACCATGGACAGAGACAGGCAGATAAAGGGTACACATGTGCCTATATGCTGCTGCTACTGGACTCTTGACTACATTGATGTGTCAACAGTGTTAAGGGGTTCTATTAAGTGGTAACAGGTGTCTCAAGAAAAAAATGTTTCTTAATGAGATCAGTTTGTAAGAGTTCTGGGTAAACATGTTGATTAGTGTATTCATTTTATTGTTGAGTTTTTTTTTTTTTTTTTTAAGAGGCCCCCCTCAGAATTATTAATATGATATGTTGTTTTGTGTTTTTTTTTTCTTTTTTTTTTTTTTTTTTTTTTT
>NW_022436960.1:23487353-23510348 GCF_009761245.1 Sapajus apella | reverse complement strand
GGAGTGCAATGGTGAGATCTCGGCTCACTGCAACCTCCGCCTCCTGGTTTCAAACAATTCTCCTGCCTTGGCCTCCTAAGTAGCTGAGACTACAGGTGCGTGCCACCATGCCCAGCTAATTTCTGTGTTTTTAGTAGAGACGGGATTTCACCATGTTGGCAGGATGGTCTCGATCTCTTGACCTTGTGATCCACCCGCCTTGGCCTCCCAAAGTGCTGGGAATATAGGCATGAGTCACTGCGCCCGACCTGTTCTGTGTATTTTCAAGAGGAGAGGTATATAATCTCAAATTTATGTGTACATGAAATGCCCATGGGACATGATATCTCTAAAGGCTGATGTTCCTTGAAAGACTTTGTGAAATGTTGAACTATATGATCTCTAAACGTTCCTGAATTCTCCATTATTATCAGAATACCTGGCACTTCTAAGCCCTTGCCCTTTGTAGAGTATTGACTCTAGCTGCCTTCCAGACTTTGTCGTTAATGCTTCTTTTTCATTGAGGAAGATGAACCCCAGCTGCTCTCTCAGTACACCTGAAAAATGGGAAGATGTATTTTTTTTCTTCTTTGTACCCCAGAATCCATGTATAATGCGTAATTCTCAGTCAAAAGGAACTTCCTTACTTAAGTGCTCAAAGGTTTTTGTCCTGCAGTTTTTGTAAGGTAATCCCACAACATCCAGATAAACATGTAATCACAAAACATTACCTTCCAGAGTTCTATAACATTTATCACAGCCAAATGATGATGTGTCATTCCATGAAACATTAGGAAAATTGAAGAGGCATCAGGTAGAAAACCAGCAACCAGCAAATGGTTTCTCCATGATTTGGGGCTCACATTTTACTTCCATGGATAATACAGCTTCTGTGCCCCTATTTCATCCTCCAGAAGCCCGCTGCATTATCCTCTGAATGAATATTAACACTTCTTGTACTCTGAAGCAGCCTCTGGTATTCTGGTATTTATTCAACAGTATTTGAACAAGATTTGTAGATCATAATTTTGGCTTCACCACATTTTAAATTATGTGCCCTCTCTGCGCCTGTTTTCTCCACTGCAAAATAGAACAATACAATCCTTCTCCCTGAGTTATTATGAGAATTCAATGAGTGAATATAGGTAAAGCACATAGCACATCCCTGGTATGTATCAATCCCTTGTCAAATTTTGGTTGCTGCAGGTGCGACTGGCTGCAGCCAGTGTCACTGCCGGTGACATTTACCAAGACAGTTGTGGGTAAAGAAGGCAGATTTATTAGAGAAAGTACAAAGCTATCTTGCAGAAAAGCAATGGGCCGCACAATGGGCTGTCGACCGAGAGGCAGGGGCTAGAGGGAAGTTTTATAGGGTCGTACTGGAGGGGCTACTGGCAGGTAAGTTGTGCAGTTAAGGCCCTGCAGCTAGGGCTGTGTCGGGAAACTAGGTATTTGGGAACATGATGTTCTGGCAGCGGGTTTTCTGTGATAAGCCATCTCCTCCCTCATAACAATTGTTCTCCCCAGTCCAGGGCCCCTTCCTCATTCTTGCTTATCTTATTAGGACTGCACGTTAACTATTGTTGTTATCATACACCGACTATCTCTGAAAGGATATATAAGATACAGACATCAGCCATTGCCTCTGCAAAAAGATACAAAGAGACGAGGGAGCTGAAAAGCAAAGATGGAGGCGTAGGCTTACTTTTCCCTGCGTGTGAGTTTATTCTATTAAATATTTTAAAATCATGTGTGTTTTACCTAATCAGAAACAATAAATAAAACAAGCAGCAATATTCACAAATGAAGAATTGATCTTCCAGCTTTATGACTGACTTTCCTAATTCAATTGACGAATTGACTCTCCTAATAAAGTTAGATTTGAGCCAGATTTTTGAACTACAAAAACAGTGTTTTCTCTAGTTTACCACCTTGTAGAGAGAGATATGACAGAGGGGAGAGATGAGAGGTGTGTGGATGGGTGGGTGAGGGTGGAGGGGATGGTACTGGAAAACTTTTGATACTGAGTTTTTTCCGTGAGTTCTGTAGATTTGGGCACTGGTCTTCTGTTTCTTCTCTTTCTGCTGTGAGTAAACAACCATTCCCAAACCTCCAGTTCTAACTTGAATTTCAGTGGACGAGGCTGAGTGGATGGATGTACAAGGGCAAACCTGCATGGAGTGTAGGGGGATATAAATAGATTGGCGCTGTGGAAGTCAGCATATGTTTGCTTGGCACCCAACCCTCCTCTGCTTTTCATGCGCTTTGAACATTAAGCATCCCATTTTTATCTGTCCTCTTTTTGATGAAATGGACATGCAAATTTTCAAAACTTACGCAGCCACTTCTTTCTCTTGGACAAAGGAAGTAATTGCACTATGAATCCATCGTGTGTCCCAAGAAGACAAACTCAGTATTTGTCTGCAAAAAGCCTTTCATTCACTTCTTTTCATGTGAGAGACAAAATTGGCAACTCTTTTTTCATAGCTTGTGAATTCCAAGAAACTCCATATCTTTTCTTTTTACTTGCTCTGCGGCCAAAAACATATTGTTCAACAGTGTAAATTCACAGTACTCACTGCCCCTCAGCCCTGGCTACAGCATGATTTTGAAAAGTTTATGTGGGGACCATTGAGTAATAAATCACAGAGGAGGACTGCTTTAGCTGTTCACCCCTTAGCTACGGCCTGAACGAGCACCACGCTTTATCAGCTCAGATGGAAACTGCCTCGAATGCATGCTTCATTTTATTATCCAATTGTAACCCATCTAGATAAATTTAACTTCTTATAGATTTGCTTCCTCTTAGTATTCATGTCTTCTGCAGACTTTTCATTAATATTATGATACTTGAATAGGAGTCTTCCCCTCCCTTCCCTTTATAATGTAACAGCTCTAAATTGACATTTGGTGAATTTATCGTCATTGCTGTTCAAATTAGGTCAGTGTTTTTACTTCATTAAGCTGGAAGTCGTCTGAGCTGCAAAATCAAGTTTGAATGTCTTTTACCTGAAGCAACGCTTCTGGCAAATGCTTCTTAGAGGTTTTTGCAAGCCAGAAATTGTCAGGCACTTCCCCCACTCCCACTTCTTATTTCTATTTGGCTTGGTTCATAGAACCATTTAACATATTTTTATTAAGCGGTAGTTGAATAGAGTATAAAATAGGAAAAAATTAATGATCTGCCCTTAAAGGGGTTTTTGTCCATTGTGTGGGTGCTGGAGAGGGAGGTGGGGGAAGAGAGGGGAGGGGAGCCAGATATGCAAACAAAAATCCATGAGTTAATGTCTAAGGTATAATGGAAACATGAGAAAAGGAGCCTCATGACGTTTACTGAGACTTGAGAATGAATTTTTTTTCTTAATAATCTACAAACTGAAATCCACTCTTTCTTAATGTGCCTTTGGATAACAGATTTGGCACTGTTCTTTTGAATTAGGAGATACAGAAAGACAGTTAAATGTGATTGAATGATGCAGGGATTACTCCTAAAAGTCAACCATCTTACCCCAGCAGAGATGAAAAGACATTCACAAATCATGTTAATCCAAAGTTTTGGCCTCATTTCTCAAGGAGCGGGTTACATCTTTTAGACCACAGGCATTTTCCCCCAGTTTTGCAATTGTGAAGGTATTCGGGACCTGAGAGATTATTAATAACAGGTTTATTAATATAAATTATTATTAATAACAGCTTTCAAAGCCTGACACTCTTGGACTTAAATGTTCACCTACACACAGTTCAATCATGGATAAACTACTTAATCTCACTGAGGCCATGGCCTCATCCATAAAATGAAGGTAATAATAGTTCCACTTTTTGGTATTGTTAGGATGATTTAATAAAATAATGCAAGTAAGTAAAGTAACCCAGCTATTGGTGCCATTGCTGGTATATAATAAACCATCAATAATTCTGAGCTTTTGCTGTCATTCTTGTTATTATTAGTTGGTTAATGATTCTCACTGTTTTCTAGACTGCTCTATCTCCATTTCTCAACTGAGATATTATAGTTTAAGACTTTGGTTATGATAAGTAGATGATAATTTTGATAGTGTCTAGAGCAGCAATCTATGCTTTGAATGTTTTTTGTTAAGCGGCTAATATAGTTTGGGTATTTCTCCCCCAACCCTAAATCTCAAGTTAAATGTAATTCTCAGTGTTGGAGGTGGGGCCTGGTTGGGGGGGGTGGTACGTACAGTCATGTGGGCTGACCCCTCAGGCTTGGCGCTGTCCTTGTGACAGCGAGTGAGCTCTTACAAGATCCGGCTGTTTGAAAGTGTGTGGCCATTTACCTATGTAACAAACCTGCTCATAGTGCACATGGACCCCTGAACTTAAAATAAAGGTTGGACATTTTTTAAAAAGTATGTGGCACCTTCCCCCTTATTCTTTCCTGTTCCTCCTCTTGCCATGTTATGCACCAGCTCCCCCTTCACCTTATACTGTGAGTAAAAGATCTCTGAGGCCCCTACAGAGGCTAAGTGGATGCCAGCATCATGCTTATGCAGCGAGCAGAAAAATTACACCTCTTTTTTTTTTTTTTTTTTTTTTTTTTGGTTGGGGTACTATGGCATGTTCTCAGCTCACTGCAGCTTCCGCCTCCCAGGATCAAGCGAATCTCCTGACTCAGCCTCCTAAGTAGCTGGGATTACAGGTGCACGCCACCACGCCCAGTTAATTTTTGTATTTTTAGTAGAGATGGGGTTTCATCATGTTGGCCAGGCTGGTTCGAACTCCTGACCTCAAGTGATCCACCCGCCTCGGCCTCCCAAAGTGATGGGATTGTAGGCATGAGCCACTGCGCCCGGCCTATACCTCTTTTTTAAAAAATAAATTACCCAGTCTCAGGTATTCCTTTATAGCAATGAAAGAATGGCCTAACACAGTGGCTTTTTTTTCCTTTTAAGTATATTTTATGTTTTGCTGCTACTGTTAGCAGATGATTTGTGGATATGTCTTGCTCTGTTCAGCCTCAGGAGTCCAGGCTGCTATGGGATTCCTCCTGAGTGCGGGACTCCTATTTTCCTTAGGAACCAAAGACAGCTCCTTTAGAGGATTTCATTGGTCCCTCGTCCCATGGTGCTTTGTGGCATAATGACAGTGCGTGACAGGCAGGCTCACAGCCCTCAACTCAGTGCTGGATCTTGGTTCATTCCCTCACCAGGGCCTCCAGTTCATCACACCCGTTACCCAGATCTCTCTCCTAGCTATGTTTGTGTGGCTCACAGACGCTCTAGAGAAAGAGGCAATTGATTCCATTTTGGGGGTGATATGGTTTGGCTGTGTCCCTACCAAAATCTTATCTTGAATTGTAGCTCCCATAATTCCTGCATATCCTGGGAAGGACCCATTGGGAGGTAATTGAATCATGGAGATGGGAATTCCTGTGCTGTTGTCATGATAGTAAGTCTCACGAGATCTGGTGGTTTTATAAGTGAGAGTTCCCCTGTACATGCTCTCTTGCCCGCAATCATGTAAGACATGCCTTTCTCCTCCTTAGCCTTCTGCCATGATTCTGAGGCCTCCCCAGCTATGTGGAACTGTGAGTCCATTAAACCTCTTTTTCTTTATAAATTGCCTAGTCTCAGGTATGTCTTTATTAGCAGCATGAGAACTGACTAACACGGGGTTATTTCATGTTGGACATTGTCGTAAGCTGTGTCTTTGTTGCTGTCTTAGTTTTTTCTATGCTGCTGTAACAGGATACCTGAGACTGGGTAATTTATAGAGAACAGAGATTTATTTCTTCTAGTTCTAGAGGCTGAGAAGTCCAAGATCAAGTGGGTGGCAACTGGCAAAGGCTTTCTTGCTGTTTTATTCTATGATGAAAGGTGGAAAACAAGAGAGAGAGAACAAAAGGTGGCTAAGTTTGGTTTTATAGCAAACCCATTCCTTGATAATGAACTCACCCTCAGGATAATAACATTAATCCTTTCATGACGGCAGAGTCCTCATGACCTAGTCACTGCTTAAAGCTCCCACCTCTCACCACTGTCGCATTGGGGATTATATTTTCAATACATACCTTTATGGGACACATTCAAACCATAGCATTTGACAAATAACCCAAGCCCTTCTTTCCTCAACTGCTAATTGGGAAAATAATAGCAACTACCTTGGATATGCTGTGAGAATCCCATAACTCATGCAATAAGGACTTAATAATTGTAGGTTGTTATATTGTCACACGTGCTCCTTTTAGTTATGAAAACCTGTTGTTTTTGTCTAAGAGTTAAAGATGAGAAGGGTCAAGGACTAGGGCTTTATCCTTGGATCTCTGTAGGTTGCTGAATTAATGAAAGGTGTTTCTCTCTCTCTCTCTCTGATTAATCAAAAACTCTGACCAGCACTAGTGAAAGTTAGGTTTGAACAATTCTGTAAAAATGGATTTGCAAGAAAAATATGAGGCAGGAATTTTAAAAAGTTGTTTCTGAGTTGTATTTGATTTACATTTGCTAAATGGAAAATGATCAGGGCATAATCAGTCCATGATGTTGAAAGCAGTTTGGAGGTATCATTGCAGACATAGGTAATTTTAAAAAATGTACATGAATTATTCTGCCTGTGACACGTTTATCATTCTTCATCTCTCCCTTACCATTCCTATCTTCATCCTTCAGGCCATCCTCTACCTGCCTCTTTCTGTGTAAGTCAAATCATGTTTTCTAAAATATGTAAATGAAAGTCAGAAGTAAGGCAACTCACAGTGTTTCAGTGACTTCCATTTAAATCTTGTTCAAAACTGGGAGAGTCTCCTAAACTCTAGCAAACTTGTGCCTCTTTCCCAGCCTTGTAAGAAACTGTCCTATCTAAATATTGGAGTGACACTATGTGAAGCTTCAAATCAGGGTGGTTATTCTGGACAATGACAGCTTCTTGGGATGTGGCATAACATTTATTAAGTCAATATGTTCACGTAAATTTATTTTTAATCAACCTATGTTTACCTGAGTGCTGTGGTTTGAATGTGTCCCCTAGAGTTCATATGTTGGAGACAATACCCAAGGCAACAGTGTTGGGGAATGGGGAATAATAAGACGTGACTAGGTCATGAGGGCTCTGCCTTCATGCTTGGATTAATGTCATTATCACAGGAGTGGGTTGGTTATCACAAGAGTGGCTTGTTCTAAAAGCATGTTCAGACCCCTCTTGCTCTCTTGCCCTTTGCCTTTGGTCATGAGATGAGGCAGCAAGGAGTCCTTTGCCAATTGTAGACCCCTCGACCTTGGACTTCTCAGGCTCCAGAACTTCGAAGACGTGTCTCTGTTCTTTGAATATTACCCAGGCCCAGATATTCTGTTATAACAGCACTAATGGACTTAGTCACCAACTAAGTGTAATGCATAAGAGTGGCCTACATTTTTTAAAAATGTGATTAGAGGATTTTAATATCTTATTCTATAGTGAACTCTAGAATATTTTAGACGCTAAAGATTTTCTATCGGATATATCCTGTGGATTCAATAGGGTTCATTTTGGGAGGCAGCTTTTTGAAGTGGAAATAATTCTGTACTCCAGGCACAATAATGGGGTTCAAGCCCTGGCTCTGCCATTTACTGGGATGGGGAGAAACTCTTGGACAATCTGTTAGGCCTTTTTGGCTTCCATTTTTCTTATCTTTAAAATCAAGCTTTTAATTTTCATTCTGCTTTACTCATGGCATAGACGTGAGGCTCAAAGAGAACAGTGTTTTGGAAAGTACCTGAAAACTGTAGAACATTCTACAAATATTATCTAACAAAATATAGGAATGCATAATTAGTGTCTTGAAGGGATGTCATAAATATCGTAAAACCAAAGGTTGAGCTATATCAAAACTTGGAAGGGATTGGGATGAAAATAAAGCTATCTAAAATAGAATGACCAAACACACTGGGACTTGGCTCCAAAAAGAATTAATGAGAATTACACAGATCCAGATCTTCTCCATTATTCCATTAGCCACGTCTAATAACTTGCCATGAAATTGAATTGATATCTACAAAGTGATTGTATATGCTGTCGGCGCTTTTCAACTGCACCTGTCATAATTCATCTGTCCAGCTGAGTATTTTAGTTTTAGGAAGAGATAAATGCTAACTTTTTCTCAGAGGAGAGGGTTTAAAAGTCTATGTTTGATATTCCCTCCTAGAGAGGGAGACATCTTCAGTACTCAGCAGGTAATCTTTTTTAAAATTTTTATTTTTTATTATACTTTATTTTCTGGGATACATGTGGAGACTGTGCAGGTTTGTTACACAGGTATACTCGTGCCATGGTGGTTTGCTGGACCCATCAACCTGTCATCTACATTAGGTATTTCTCCTAGTGCTATCCCTCCCGTAGTCCCCCACCCCCGACAGGCTCCAGTGTGTGATGTTCCCCTCCCTGTGTCCATGTGTTCTCATTGTTCAACTCCCACTTATGAGTGAGAACATTCAGTGTTTGGTTTTCTGTTCCTGTGTTAGTTTGCTGAGAATGATGGTTTCTAGCTTAATTCATGTCCCTGCAAAAGACAGAAACTCATCCTTTTTTTGGCTGCATAGTATTCCATGGTGTATATGTGCCACATTTTCTTTATCCAGCCTATTATTGATGGGCATTAGGGTTGGTTCCAAGTCTTTGCTATTGTGAACAGTGTTGCAATAAACATATGTGTGCATGTGTCTTCATAGTAGAATAATCCTTTGGGTATATACCCAGTAATGGGATTGCTGGGTCAAATGGTATTTCTGGTTCTAGATCCTTGAGGAATCACCACACTGTCAACAAGCATATGAGAAAAGCTCATCATCACTGATGGTTAGAGAAATGCAAATCAAAACCACAATGAGATACCATCTCATTCCTCTTGTGAGAAAAAGAAATGCTTTTACACTGTTGATTGGAGTGTAAATTAGTTTAACCGTTGTGGAAGTTAGTAGGTAATCTTTTTTATGGACTAATTAATGAGGAACCTGACTAATAATTGTCATTCTAGATAGTGTTAAGGATGAAGGCTTTGCACACAGAAGTTGGTGTATCCAGACAGACTTTGTAATTACAGCAGCGCAAATTACCATACTCCAAAAGAGAAGAACACGGAAAGCAAAAAACACAGTTAAAGAAGCCTGTCCCAAAAATAAGGAGAAGAGCAAGAGATCAAAGTAGAATATTCCACTTGCCATTTACAAGCACAGAAAAGGAAAGCAAAATGAAAAGTCACTTATATAACTGCAGGATAAAGAGACGGGGGAAATGGGATATACTTTCTCCAAATGAAGTTCATTATTTGTGTTGCGGATTAAATGAGATTGACTATTTTTTAAAAGCCCGTTACAAAGAAGAACAAATTTAATAGACTATTAACGACTAAAGAGGAACTTTAAAAAGTACGTATTGATTAAAACACAAGTTATAGTTCAGAATATTTATTGTATACAACTCAGCAAAGAAAGTTGACCTAGATACAAGAGTATTACTGGAATTTGTTGCTGTATACATTGACTGAATTCTGTTGTTTTGTTACATTATCACTAGGTCCAGTACAGTGGAAATCAAGAAATTTTGACTTAAAATACCAGTTAATTGAATTAGTTACCTCAAATCATTGTCTAGTTTGAATAAGACTATTTTATAAAACAAATTGTAGTATTAGGCATAATTAATACTTGGTGGCATGTAGAAAAATAAAAAAATAAAAGATAGTGTAATCTTTTTAAAAATTGTGTTGAAAGGCATAATCATTTGTGCTAATGTATTATTTAGTGAAGATATCGGAAGAACACACATGTCACCGAGCTTGGTTCTGGGGTTGGAAGGAAGTGCAAATAACAGTGATGATAACAATAATAGCAATGGCTAATATTTATCAGATACAGAGCATGTACCACCATGGGAACAATGTACATGGAGTATCTTATTTCTTATGATTAGACAGGTACGCTTCTTACGCTGGTTTTTTGGATCAACATATCAAAGTCCTTAGGATTGAAAGAACTTGCTCCAGATCACGCAACTAGCAAACAGTAGTGTTTTTACTCAGGCAGTCTCAAGATAACATCTGTTGAAGGCCTATTAATAACCAGGCATTCAGATGATATTTACATATATTAGTTATCTCAGTGGGTTCTTAACCTGGGGTGTGTACCAAACTTACCAAGGAAGTATTTTAGATCCCTAATGCTCAGGACCCACACCAGGTGAATTAGATCAGAACCTCCTGAGACAGGGCCAGGACTCGGCATCAGTATTTCCTAAATATAAACATTGTATATATAAATATTATATAAACATCAGTATTTTTAAAAGCATCCCAGGGGATTATAACATGTAGTCAGCTTTCTGAATTACTGTGCATTTAATATTCAGAGCAAAATCTATACATTTGTATCATTCCTATTTTATTTATGAGGACTCTGAGATTCAGTGACGATAACTTGACTTGCTTTATCAAGGTCACTTACCTGGTAAATTGCTGAGCTGGGATGTAAATGCAGTTCTGTCTGGCTGAAGAGCCCACATTCTTCCCGCTGCCTCTGTGTCTAGCCATTTTACTCAGGGCAATAAATTCACTTGTTCCTGTTATTTAGTGTTTATTGTAGAATGTAGCTTTAGCCTCAATCTCATTTTATTGTCTTCACTATTGAATACTCACAAAGGGAGCCAGTTAACAACATCTTTTGAACAGCCCTCCTTTTTTTGTGGAGCATTGTGCTAATTGCTGTGGGAAAGAAGAGGGGAAGATATTAAATATTCCCTTTACAGAGGTGTCTACCGTTCTGCCAGGGTTCATAACTCTGGGTTTGTGACCTGACATCTGTGTGGAAAAGAGGTCCCATGAATTGTTTGGGAAGTGTTCATAGTTTTCCTCAGATTGTAACAGAGCCATGAGACAAAAAATTTATGAACGTTTGCTTGCTTGGTGTATAAGGCAGATGACTCCAGAAGCCGTGGCATAGTGTCTTGTATTATCTTCATGAAGGCAAAACAATGCCTTGTCCAGGTATTTTGAGTTTGCTACACTGTCAAAAACTGTTTCCAGCTAAGTCTAGTAAAAGCTGTTGCATATGTGGAGTGTGTTGTGTTTAAAAAAATGCAGGCTGTGAATATAAAACAATGAAATAAATTGCATTCGTGTCTCAGAAACTAGATCTGGGAACAAGGATTTTCTTGTTTCTGGCAATAAAACATTATTGAGACATGTGATATCATGAGGTAGCTATCTTAAAGAATTGTATTCATTTACACATGTATATGTACAAATAAATTCACACATATATTCACGCTATGCACATATATACTATGTGTACACATATATGTATAACGTGCATGCACATATACACGCTGGCATGTTTGATACAAATGGATTTTCTATTCTATAGCTGTTTCACCTATATAATCCATTATTTTAAAACGTACTGATAATTTTAATATCAATATAAACTGAAATGCGTAGAGACACCTGTAATATGAATATTCATATATGGAACATAATAGGGAGTTACATAATTATAGGTCCATAAATATATTGTATTTCCTGAGATATATGAAATTGCTAATATATGTGAAAGATATCTACGTATATTTTACTAATAAGAGATATATTTATATATAAAAATATGTACTTTATAGAGCCTAAGTTTGGGGTAGAACAAATGTCCTCATCCTTGTTTGATTATCAGAACCACTTGCAGAGCTTTTCAAAAACCTGAGTCCTTCTTACCCTTCATTGGAATTCAGTACGTCCAGGGTGGGTCACGGCGCTGTGTTTTTAGAACATTTCTTGAATAGTTGTGCTGCTGTGCTTGAGAAGCAGCCCTGTAGTCTTTGGACAGGTGGAGATAAGGAAGGAAGGGTACCAGACAACAGACACGCAAGACAGTCAAGGGGAAGAGGCCAGGAGAATTTCTCCCAGGAGGGTGGCAGCTTACTGATTTGCTTATGTTAAAATAGTTGAGTTCACATTATATCTTTTTAATTGATTCATTTAATTTACACAAACAAAATGTCAACAGCAGTCGTTAATGTTAGAGGGAGGGGTATTATTATTGTTTTTTTTAACTCTGCTTCTTTTTCAACAACTAGATATCTGCCCTAGCAGAGGAAATCTTAGAGAGAAAATAGCCACTTTCATACTACTGTCCCTTGGTCAATGCACCACTTATTAAACCTTATTTTCCCACTGAAGAAAGAAAATCCTATCTTCAGGGAATAAAATAGAAATCATTTTTTTATTGCATTTTAGGTTTTGGCGTACATGTGAAGAACATGCAAGGTTGTTGCATAGGTACACACATGGCAGTGTGATTCGCTGCCTTCCTCCCCATCACCTATATCTGGCATTTCTCCCCATGCTATCTCTCCCCAACTCCCCACCCCCCGCTGTCCCTCCCCTATTTCCCCCCGACATACCCTAGTGTGTCATGCTCCCCTCCCTGTGTCCATGTGTTCTCATTGTTCCACACCCGCCTATGAGTGAGAACATGTGGTGTTTGATTTTCTGTTCTTACGTCAGTTTGCTGAGAATGATGGTTTCCAGGTTCATCCATGTCCCTACAAAGGACACAAACTCATCGTTTTTTATGGCTGCATAGTATTCCATGGTGTATATGTGCCACATTTTCCCTGTCTGGTCTATCATCAATGGGCATTTTGGTTGGTTCCCTAAAATTAACTCCAGATGGATTAAAGACTTAAACATAAGACCCAACACCATAAAAACCCTAGAAGAAAACCTAGGCAAAACCATTCTGGACATAGGTGTAGGCAAAGACTTCATGACCAAAACACCAAAAGCATTGGCAACAAAAGCCAAAATAGACAAATAGGACCTAATCAAACTCCACGGCTTCTGCACAGGAAAAGAAACAGTCATTAGAAATCATTTTCTTACCTCCCAGTATAATGCCAAAGGAAAAGGAGGGAGGGAGCTGTTAGGAAGGCCAGAGGCAGCTGTCCTGGAAATCTAACAGAAAGACGCTATTGGGACAGAGCATAATTTAAAGTAGGTGAGTTTGGAAAATAGGAATTTTTTCTTCTCTTTCCACATTTTTTTTCTTTTCTTGAACATAAACAGTTCTTCAGTTAAGTGGTAGCGTGAGATTAAATATAATATTTCTGAAGCTCCTCCCAAAACCCATCCCTGCATGTGAATAGACTGTCTCCTCCTTTATACCCCTGTGCTGACTTCTAATTATATGCATCTTTGATGAAAATGTTTGTTAGACTGTCTGACTTTAAATTGAAAGGTAATTGGTAACAAGACCCATGTCTTAATCATCTTTGTTGGTGCTCAGTACATGTTTATTGCATGAATGAACGAACACTGGATGAATAAGTAGACTGTAATTGTTAGTAACTCCACGAGACCTGCACATTTCTTTTTTAATGGCACTTTGCCTCCCTCTTTCTCTTGAGCATCATGGTTCTGTATCTACATTACAGGTAATCTAGTGTAAGATGGAATAACAACCCTCAAATTAAAAAGTAAAGATCTTAAGATGCGTTTGGTACATAAGCATAATCATAAAACAATGGGCTTCTTTAATTTGAGGAGGAGATAAGTGACCAAACCCAAGAATCCATAAATTTGGTCCAAGTGTTGATATTTATTTCCAAAGGTGGGCAAGGAAAGAGTGCTGGAAGAAAATAAGTTTTGCAGCCTGTGAGTAATCAGGACCTGGACTTTCACGTCTTTTAGAAAGACATGTTGACAGTAGGCAGAAAATCCTTCACTACAACTCACTGGCTGAAAGCGTGGTCAGTTAAATTGTGAATTTACATGGAATCTAAATGAAGTGTTCAGACATTTCAAACATGTCTTGCTTAATGAGGTTCTGTGCCTGGCTAGATTTCAGTTTACAGATGACCTCTTTAAAAAGGACCCTGAGCTCAACACTTCCCTGTCTTCTTTTGCTCCAGCTGCAGTCATCAGCTTCCATCAGGGTTCACAGCAATGAAGTTAATTGACAAGAAGCTCAATCTTCAGAGCACTCTCTGAACTATATATTCTTGCCATCCACTCCCCATCTCCCATCCTACATGAATGGATGAAAGTATAGTTTTTTGAGAAGGGGCCGTGGCTCAAGCAGTGTTATGTGTGTGCCTTCTGCAAAACTGGCTTGGTGTCTGGTAAAATTTCCAATGCCCAGTTACAAGCTAGCCAGTTCCTTGCAGACCTAGGCTCCTCTTAGAATGCCCTGTCAGGAAGTTCTTTGCAAGATGTTTTAACTGAGCAATGAATTTGTAAAGGACTTGAGTAAATTGTTTCAAAAATGAACCATTTGAAGGAAATCATGTCTTTCACCAAGACCCAGACAAACTAACTCACATGTACTCCACACCTCTCATTGCAGTAAGCAGATGGAAAATGTTCATTGGTTTTTTACCAATGAGACACCCATACAAAGGGAAAGTATAAAAATTCTTCAAGATCCCTGGAGGCTTGGCAATCACATTTCTAGCAAAACCCTTGGCTTTCTGCCTGTTCTCAACCTCTGCCATTTAAATAAGGAAATTATGCTATTAAAGTAGAAGAGAAGCATGTGTTGGAGGGGTTCAGGGTGGTTGAGTCCTTAGGCATCAAGGCTGGGAGTTGGCCAGTCACAGTGGTTCATGCCTGTAATTCCAGCATTTTGAGGGGCCAAGTCAGGCAGATCACCTGAGGTCAGCAGTTCAAGACCAGCCTGGTCAGCATGCTGAAATCCTGTGTCTACTAAAAATACAGAAATTAGCAAGGCATGGTGGTGCATGCCTGTAGTCCCTACTACTTGGGAGACTGAGGCAGGAGAATCACTTGAACCTGGGAGGCAGAGGTTGCAGTGAGCCAAGATAGTGCCATTGCATTCCAGTCTGAGCAACTGAGTGAGATTCTGTCTCAAAAAAAAGAAAAAAAAAGAAAGAACAGAAAAATCTGGGAGTTTCATTATTTCACAAGGAAAGCAACTCAGACCAGGTTCCACAGGGCATGTCGACAAAGAGCCCATCCTTCTCTGAGTTCCAAAATGCATCTTAAGCCCAAGCAAAATCCTTGACTCTCCATTTAGATGCCAATATGCCACCCTCATAATACTCATTCTCATGGAATTTTGAGTTCCCCACGCTCCTACATAGCTCCCACAGCCAACTTATTTTACTGCTGAAAAATACTTCAGTACACTTTCGTTGCTGACCATGGTTTCTCCATCCTTCCCCCAAAGATATTCACATTATATGTAAATCTTTTTCCAAGGTATGCTTCAATGCCTAGCTGGAAGCAAGAAAAAAAAATGTTCAAAGTATTGTAGCACTTTTTATAGAGTGTATATTGCAAAATCAATAATCATTTATTGAACATTGACTATTCACTCTGGGACCAGATATTGAGAATACTGGAGACAATTAGATGTGGTCTCTGATTCCAGGGGTCTACAAAGGTCATGGTGGGGAGCAAGAAGCTGATTAGATGCTGAGAAGAAAAAAATAATGTAAGTTAGTATAAACTCAAGAACTATAGTTATGCATTGATTCATGAAACAAATATTTATTGAGGATCTATTTTTTAAAAAGCATTGCGCTCAATGCTATGGGAGATATAAGTTTATAATATGATCACTTACATTAATTTGCTAGGTTTGCTCTGATAAATTGTGAAAAACTGTGGCTTAAGACATTGTAAAGTCAGTTACTCCCAGTTCCCAAAATCAAAGTAGTGACAGTCCTCTGCTACCTCTGAAGGCTTTAGGAGGGAATTCTTCCTTGCCTCTTCCTAGTTTCTAGTGGTTACCATCAGTTCTTGGCTTTCCTTGGCTTTCAGCAGCATCATTCCAGTCTCTGCTTCTGTGGTTGTAAGGCCCTCTTCCTGTGCATATGTGTGTGTGAGTGCATGTGCGCATGTGCACTTGTGAGTGCTCCTGTCTTTGTGCGACCTTATAAGAACACTAGCCTTGGCCGGGTGTGATGGCTCATGCCTGTAATCCCAGCACTTTGGGAGGCCGAGGCGGGTGGATCATGAAGTCAAGGAATCAAGACCCACCTAGATAATATGGTGGAACCTCGTCTTTACTAAAAATACAAAAAAATAGCTGGGTGTGGTGGCGCGCAACTGTAGTCCCAGCTACTTGGGATGCTGAGGCAGAAGAATCAGTTGAACCTGGGAGGCGGAGGTTGCAGTGAGCTGAGATCATGCCACTGCACTCTACCATGGCAACACGGTGAGACTCCATCTCATGAAAAAAAAAAAAAAAAAAAAAGAACAAAAGAACACTAGTCTCATTTGGAACCAACATGACATTAAACTAATTGTATCTATAGAGATTCTATTTGCAAGTAATGTCACGTTCTGAAGTTCCAGGGGCACATTGTTGAACCCAGCACAACCCTTAAATATCCTATCGTCTTGTAGGAAGTTACTTTGTGGGCTTCATTTTTGGTGTTCCATGGCTTTTCAGAGGAGGCTCAATGTCCACTGATAGTCTCTGGGAAGACTGCTTAGGCACAGGGCCAATCGTTGCTATATTTTCTTATGTCTCTGAAATCCTAAGTTAACATTTTGAATTGCAGTCTGCAATGTGCCAAGTGTTGTCCTAGGCTCTTGTTTACTTAATTCAGTCTTATCCTCACAACAGCCTTTGTGGTATTATTCTTTCCATTGTATAGATGGGAAACCAGCTCAGAAAGTTTATTTACTTACATGAAACTTATAAGCTAGGTGCTGGGACTCTAAACAAATTAGTTCCAAAGTCTACTCTTCAGACTGAACTTAGGCATTTCTGGTGGAAAAAGCACAGCCTGCATAGCCATTAGTTTGTGGTTTATACCTTAGCCCAAACATTTGTCATTATCATATTTGAAGCCAGGATGGATCCACTGTTCCAGATCTATACACTGTATCTCAGTTAGCCGTTTCAATTAATTATCTTTTGATACCTGTCAAAGGGCAGCGAACTGCATAAATATGAGAGTTTATTATCTTCATTAAACTATTAAAGACTGGAGATGACTATCGTGAATTGGGCATACTTGTGTAGGCTTACACTTTTGGCATTATGCTTCTCATTGTATATCGATAAGAAACTAGGAAGTTTATTTACTCACATGAGACTTATAAGCTAGGCTCAGGGACCCTAAACAAATTAGTTCCAAAGTCCACTATTCAGGCTGAACTTAGGCATTTCTGGTGGATGTACAGGTAAGCATAAGCCTATATAGGTTGTATATAGACCCGCTGTAACAAGCCTCCCTTGTGTTTCCAACTTATAAGCAGGCAGAGATCATCACTGAACATGTTGCAGGGTAAATGTAGAACTCTGAGTCACCCACTGGATTTTTACAGGCTGGAACATTTGCAGTGTCCTGCTTGCAATTCTCAAGCATCATTTACATGCAGGAACACACAGGGAGAGTCAGTGGCTGCATGGGGAACTAGTGTACAGTCTAAGCTCTTCACAAACTTAATGTGTGATTCAGGAATAATAATAATTATTATTATTATTTTTTGAGATTGAGTCTTGCTCTGTCGCCAGGCTGGAGTGCAACAGCATGATCTTGGCTCACTGCAACCCTCTGCCTCCCTGGTTCAAGTGATTCTCCTGCCTCAGCCTCTAGCGTAGCTTGGATTACAGGCACCCACCACCACGCCCAGCTAATTTTTGTATTTTTAGTAGAGACGGGGTTTCATCATATTGGGCCAGAATGGTCTTGATCTCCTGACCTTGTGATCCACCTGCCTTAGCCTCCCAAAGTGCTGGGATTACAGGCGTGAGCCAGGGTGTCCAGCCTCAGGAAGAATTCTTACAAGCCAAATTCTACCCATGGACCTGTTTTGTTTAGTAAAATATTTTCAAAAGTAAATTTTGGATTTGAATGACTTTAAGGAAGGCAGGCATAATCTAGGTTGTCACAAGCCTCACTCATTATTGACCCCTGGTCTGAATTACATATTTATGTGAGCCCTCTAGTCCCTGGAAGCAGTTCTGTTTGTCACCCTAAATTTCAAAGAGTGGGAATCAACGTACGGTTCCTGAACAGGCAGCAGCAACATCACCAGGGAGCTTTTTAGAAGTGCAGATCCTTTAGTCCCACGCCAGACTGACTGACTCAGAAACTCTGACGTGGGGCCAGTAATCAGTGTTTTCACAAGTCTCCTGGTTGATTTTGATGTGTACTGTCCTGTGAGAACCACTGGCCTAGAGATCAGTTAAGAAACTTTTCATTTTCTTGAAGAAGAAGAGCATCTTCTCCTTTCTGATAATGAACTTTTCTGTAATTTCTCGCAGTCCCCAAAGATGTCTTATTTTGCTTCCAGAGTCATGTGAGAAAAACAGTAATGATTTGAGGGAGGCGTTGCTTTTTCAGCTTTATTCAGAGATGCATGGTGGCTTGTTCCAGGTGTTATATGCCAGGACAATGGACCTATAAATTATTAATTATTAATTAATTAAATTAACTCAGGTTCTTTTTCCTCCACACTTCACTACTTAAACTCTCCCGATTATTTTGTGGACTGATGAATAAGTATGTGTAAACTGATTTTAGTTTTCCTGTTGATGAAAGAAAAGAAACAATGAATATTGTTACTTTTATAATAATCACATCTTTTGTTGTCTTTCTTTCTTTTTCTCATTTTATTTTTAGACAGGGTCTTACTCTGTCACCCAGGCTGAAATGTAGTGGCATGATCATAGCTCACTGAAGCTTCAAATTTCTGCGTTCAAGCAGTCCTCCCACCTCAACTTACCAAGACACCTAGCTATTTTAATTTTTTATTTTTATAGAGACAAGGTCTCCCTGCATTACCCAGGCTGGTCTTGAACTCCTTGGGTTCAAGTGATCCTCCCACCTTCCTCCCGAAGTGCTGGGATTACAGGCCTGAGTCACTTCACCCAGCCATTTTTCTGTTTTTAAAATTCAGTTACTTTCTCATTCATTTAACAGTTAAAAAATACTAACTATATAACAGGTATTATGCTAGATGATTTTTTTAACTTAAAAACACACAATACACATGTGTATTTATTATAAAAATCCAGCTTTCTAACTCCTGAGAAGTAAGCAAAAACTTATTTTATTGCTATAAAATTCACATAATTAGGGACAAAAATTGCATGTAATACATTGACTACAAGACTGTACTGACTTTGAGAGTGGTTATAGTTAATGGTTTGAATTAGCATAAGTAAAATTAATAATACTATAGTTCTTAAATGTAAATGCAATCTTATGCCAGGACACGAAGAAATTCCCCTCGCTGACCTTAATTGGTCAGGTGAAAACATTTGGAAGAAATACCTCATTCAGTTTTTAAAAAATATATCGGCTACTTGCCCCCATTGAAGAAATAGATCTCACACTAAAGGGATTGTCAGGATGAGCTGAAACAGCCTTTTGATTCATTCATTAATTCATCAATTCAATCTCACAAAACAATTACATGCCGAATGACTGCTATGTGCTGTGTGCTATGCTAGGTGCTGCTGATACAGTTATGAGCAAGACAGACTCAGAATCTTATAAATCTTTCTGTACAAAAGACAGCCAAACAATGATTTCAGTGAATTAAATTTAATATTAATATTTAATAAATAAAGCAGAAGTAATAATACCTGTGAAAAAAGAATAAAGTGTGTATTTAGTGCCTATAATTTGAGGACAGTGGGATGGTAGGGTTATCTGAAAAGAGATACATAATTTGTTGGATATTTAACTGTTTCTTTGGGAGGTGAATGCCATGTGCCATGATAGGGGAATTAATTGGAAAACCATAGATTATGGGAGTCAGAAGGGACATGAGAGGTTGTAATACCTGTCCTACTTTTCTCTAGTTTAGAAATGTGGAGCCTGGGATCCAGAAAAGGTGAAATGAATTACCCAAAGCCACAGTCAGCAAGTGGAAGATGTGAGGATGTACACATGCACAGCCCTCCTTAATCTTATGCTAGGGCTGGCGACATGCCTTTCCCAAAGATAAGTGAAATTGCTATATGATAAAGAACATCTTCAAATATTGGGAGTGGGGTAGGGTGCAAGGCTTGGGAAAAGTGAAATAAATGAGCTCAGTGGATGGAAGGAGAAAAGAAGAGAGAGAGAGCAGGACCTCCATTGGAACAAGAGTCTGTGGACCCTTCACCCCATTATTCCCTCTTAATCACTCAGATGATTTGCTTTTTCTGCTTCTATTTCAGAATAAGCTGCTAAAACTGAGATGCAGTGCAGTGAAAGCACATCATGATGTATGTTCTCATTTTTGCATGGAGGGAGTGACTAAGGACCGCCTACTAAGGCAGTCATCTTGCTGTCCCTGCATATGGGCTAAGACTGTGAGAGACGACCCAGTGCTTTATAAGGCATTCTCTGCGCTGGTATATCTTTGACCCTTGCATGTGAGTGATGGTGAGGGACATCTCTGAGAATTGCTCCTGGTACAACATGTGTGGATTTCAACGTGGGTACCGTGTGCTAGAGGGATCTTGATATGGCCCAAAAGCAAGACCACAGGAAAACCTGGGATGCTGGAGCTAAGGGTGGCCAGGTAGAAAATCGAATGAAAAATCTTTCTTTACTGTCGCCTCCTTGATTTTATTCAAACCTTAGCCCAAACAACTGGATTGCATTACTGGGCTCTTAAACTTTTGTTGGAAAAGCGCTGCTAAAGAATGGGAAGACAATCTAGGTAGTGCCATTCAGGACATAGGCATGGACAAAGATTTCATGATGAAGACCCCCAAAGCAATTACAACACAAGCAAAAACTAACAAATGGGTTCTGATTAAACTAAAGAGCTTTTGCACAGCAAAAGAAACTATCAACAGAGTAAACAGACAACCTACACAATGGGAGAAAATGTTTGCAAACTGCATCCAACAAACATTTAACACCCAGCAACTATGAGGAACTTAAACAAATTTACAAGAGTAGGATCTCATAGGTTTATTTAAAGTAATAATTTACATGTTTCAGATTTATAATTGTCCTTTGAAACCATTGCCTTTGTTTGAGTCCAGCTATACCAAAGATTCTCTGGAAGGGGTAAATTATTTCTACTATATAGACTAGGAAAATGAGTCGCAGGCAGGCTTGCCCAGACCCAGAGGTACTGGTTATGAGTTGTATGTTTTTCTCTACTACTCTACTTGAGAAAACCTGGAAGAATAGTGGGTGGTTAATGGTAGAAAGAAACCTAGGAGAAGAGTTCTGGAAATGAAAGGCAGTTAGGTTTTGAGTTCCTCTAAGAAAAGGTAGGGGGCAATGGATTTAAACTAGGGGCATACCACGGCGATTAAATTTTGAAAGAAACACACTGAGATTTAAAATAGTATAAAAGGCTTATGGGAGTGAAGAACAAGGAAGAAAATAGGAGGCAAGAACAAAGGGTGCTGAGAGAACACAGCTGTGTGATGTGTGCCTGGTTTGTTTAGGCTTTAAAACTTGTCAAAGTTTACCGTTATCTCTTTCAAGAGGGATGAAAGAAAGGACGCTGCTTCTCTTAGTCTGTTTGCTTTCTTCTCTCATGTATCTGCCCTGGCAGGTATGCATACGTGTGCGGGCACATGTGTTTGTGCACACATACACGCACAGATAAAGTGGGAGCAGAGAGAAGCCAGTGTGGCTGGTGGAGAGAGATGGGGGTAGAATCGATGCATCAGGGGGCCTAAATCCATGCCATGATCAAGTTCATAGCAATTTCCCTAGGAGACTGTATCATATTCCAGTGAAGGGGAGTACGACAGAAGGTTGCCATGGCAACAAAAGGCCTGAAATATTAACTCTGACTAGCAACAGGCCAGTGAAACAGCGTAGCTAGGATTTATGGCACATTATAGCGTGAAAAGCAGGAGAAAATTACTGTAAAGGCAGGAATTATAGCACAACAGAACATATAAACTTTCAAATCCATCTTCCTAATTAAAACAGCATGCTCAGGGGTAGAGCACATAGTAAGGCTGGTAGCTTCAATGGGGATGTGCCATCAGCATTTTGTTATCAAGTTTAATGTCCTTAAAACTAACTGTATGTGCATTGGGAGAGTGAGAGCGAGGGTAAGATAGTCTGGAGAGAGATGGAAGCAAGACGCCTGGGCAGTTGAATTCTTCTCTAACTCACCCTTGGTAACATAAGGCTTCTTCAGATACTAGTCTCTGATCCCACAGGAGATTTCTAGAAGATGCCTTGATCCTTCTGTTTGTAAATAAATCATCACTTCTCAGGCCTGAAGGCTTAGAGAGTGATACCACAGTCAATCCCACTGGAACCTACCAGGAAGAGAGGAGCAACTCATCAATGAGGTTTATAGCGGAGGAAAAAGGATCTTGGATCTCCGGACTCCCTAGAGGGGAAAATAACTCCCTGTGAGTCACAGACCCAAACTTTCCTTAGTATGTTAGTTCACAGCCTGCCCCTAAGTGTTTGAACTTGCAATGGCTGGAGGAAGTCTTCCTTGTAATTCATACTTTATGTGGAAACCTTTGTCTTCTTGTGATTCTTATTAGAAACTCCCAATTTCTCAAACTCAAATCCAGTACCTTAGGACTCAGCCTGCAGATGGGTCAGGGAAAATGAGAAAACCATTATTTTGCAAGGGGTAACTGTTCATCCTTTATTCAGCCAGCCATTCAACAAGTATTTAATGAATACCTTCTACATTCTAGTAAATGCTGGGAACACATCCATGGACATTAAACAAAGACACAAATGATTACTTAATAAATATGTTAAATATACAAAAGAAAGTACAGAATGTTTTGAAAATTATGAAAATTCTTCCCGTAACACTATGTTTATTTTCCTATCACCACAGTTGCCAAAGTGCTCCCATCTGACATCCTTTTAGGTTTGTGAGATGATGGAGCCCTACATTCCCACAGCTATGCCAGCGTTATACAGAGGATCCTCACCGTTTTGTGTTTCTTTTCTTTGTTTTCTTTTTCTCCCCTCCCCTCCCCTCCCTTCCTCTCTACTCCCTTCCCTTCCCTCTATTCCCCTCCTCTCCCTTCCCCTCTTCTCCCCTCTCCCCTTCCCCTCCTCTTTCCTTGCCTCCCTTCCCCTCCTTTCCCCTCCCCTCCACTCCCCTCTCCCCTT
>NW_022436960.1:23435171-23487343 GCF_009761245.1 Sapajus apella | reverse complement strand
GCCTCCCTTCCCCTCCTTTCCCCTCCCCTCCACTCCCCTCTCCCCTTTCCTTTTCCTTCTTGAGATAAGATCTTGCTCCATCACCCAGGCTGGATTATAGTGGCACAATCCTGGCTAACTCCAACCTCTGCCTCCTGGGCTCAGATCCTCCCACCTCAGCCTCCTGAGTAGCTGGGATTACAGTTGCATGCCACAGCACCTGGCTAATTTTTTTGTCTCCTTTGTAGAGATGGGGTTTCACCATGTTGCTTGGGCTGGTCTAGATCTCCTGGGCTCGAGCAGTTCACCCTCCTGGGCCTCCCAAAGTGCTGGGATTACAGACATCAGCCACTACTTCTGGCCTGTGTTTTTCTTTTTAAAAGATAAGACCTAAAGAGCATTTTGACTATTCTGAAAATATATTCATATCTGTTTATTTTTGGTTATTCACTTCTGTGTCCTAAAGTTACAATTAAGGAAAAAAAAATCATCGCTTATTCTCAGTAGTTGTGATGAAGTAATGCAAGGTTTTTCTGTAGCAAAGTCAGCATGCATAGTGAATATGGTTAAGCTATGTATGATTAAAGCATTATTTATGTTTTATTTATGAGTATTTGCTATCAATAACAGCTCCCCAAAGTAAGATTCACCAGTATTACTATAGCATATGGGACTTTTGCTGTACATTAATAATGCCATGGTATTTTCTTTAATGAAGGTGGAAATGATTGCTTTATTTTAACAAAGGGACCTCTATGGTCCCCCTGAGTTTGAGCCTTGAGTGTAGACAATCGGGGATGCTATATCACAGCTGTCTCCCTGCTGATAATGACTCTCCTTGGGGTTTCATAATTTCTGCCTGAAATCCATTGGTTTCCTCTCAGGAGGCATGGAGTGAATTTATAGGGAGATTCTTCAATTCAGACACAAAAAGAGGTTTTAAAATTTTTTGCGTGTCTCCATATTTGACTATTTGACTTTCTCCCATTCTCATTTCTTGTACTTTCAAATTCGTGTTTTCTTCTTACTGTGCCAAACACATAATAAATGCTCAGTATTTGAGATTAATAGATATCGTAACTATTATTCTGTGTTAGTCTTTCTCCTCCTCCCTTGTTAAAAGAAAGGGGACCCTCCCTTATTAAAGAAAAGGGACTTCTCCCTTCATTGTGTTTCCTATGCCTTCACATACTTCTTATTGGTTTGCAGAACAGGCATAGTAATGATAGAGAAAGTAAAGAATAATGATTTAAAAAATAATAACAAAAGCACATAACAAACTGTTTGGGTTTAAATGAGAGAACTCTCAAACCCGTCTTCCTAATTAAAACAGCATGCTCGTGGGTAGAGCGCTAGTAAGGCTGTTAGCGTAAATGGGAATGTGCTATCGGCACTTTGTTATCACGTTTAATGTCCTTAAGATTAACTGTGTGTGCATTGGGAGAGTGAGAGCGAGGGTAAGATAGTCTGGAGAGAGATGGAAGCAAGAGGCCTGGGCAGTTGAATCCTTCTTAAACTCACTCTTGGTGAGTACTGTCACTTTCTAGATGGCCTTAGGCAAGTTATTTAACTGCTTGGTGCCCCAGAGAGTGGTGGGGGAATCAAGGGTAGGACACGTGTGAATGACGCAGAACAGTGCCTAGTCCTTAGTGAATGGAACATCAGGTGTTCATTATTGTTAATATTGCAGGTGTAAAGAATTTTATTCACACACTCCCATCATGGGTTGGAGGGAAGTTGAATATTGGTTCATATCTTGTTTTAGATTCTGGGTCAGTTGCTGCCTGTACTAAAAATGGAATTCAGGATTTATAGTTGAAATTAAGCAGAACTCGGGCCTTTTGGTTAATCAAGAACATATAAAGTATTGAAATTAGTGTCTTTTTATCAGTATCTTTCCAGAGGCTCAATTAGGGGTGCTCCTGGCATGTGTCTGGTGTGTAAGGAGTGTCCACAGTGTTGGCAGGCCTGCACTGAACACTGTTTCTCTTTTGATATGATGCAGTTTAACATGTTCAAAAGGGTTGAGCACACGTCACCTTTGCCCCATCAAAACCCAACACAGCCAGTTTTAGAATAACTTTTTTTCTAAAGTTATACCCTGTAGGGTGCAACATAAATTTCTAGGACAGGCCCAACTAACTGAATTCTTTGTGTTTTTTGAAGCGTAACGTCACTACAGTTAATTTTGGTAATAACATGGTTTGAAGGATTCCTAACTGCTTGTAATTTATTTAATATTCTCAGTGCTCTGCGAATTTGCAGTCTGATGAAAACACTGAAAAGGGAGGTAATGTTTAATACTTCTGATTATTATTCTGTATCTTTCATGCAGACCTCACCTCAAGCATTTGCAGCCACCTAATGACTTTTTTTTTTTTTAAGAATTTTTACTAGTGGGTTCATCTGGGACAGAGGAAAAATGTTTGCATTAAAGACACTCCAAATACAGACGTAAAAACTGTGTGTCACCTCCTCCATCTCAACCTTCAACTTTCTTTCCGACTAAGGACACATATTTCCAGGCTCATTCTTCATCCCTAAACCCTGTCTCTCTCCTTACTCCTTTGTTCCATCTTTTGTCGTCTTCCTGGAATTTCTGGTCATTTCTGTTAACTACACTAATAAGTAAAACTTTCTTTGTTCCTATGTGGGTGTACTCAGAACATCACTGTATTCAAGTAAATCAATGGTTTATTTATTTATTTTTTTTTGCCCTTTCATTAAAAGCCACCCCTGCTGGAAATTAGAATAATTACCAGAAATCTCCTTAGGTCTACAGATAAGAAATTCTGCAGAACTTTTCAACCAATTAATTAGATTATATTGTGTCTAACCTGGTGCCTTTTTCTCAACTGAATCCAAGTAAGTGTATAGACTGTTAACACCTCCAACTGAGTAAACTACAGTCTTTGCAAAGTGAATTAATATATGAATACTTGCCAAGGCAGGATAACAAGTTTCTCAATTAACAAAATAACAGGAGCTCGGGGTAGCACACTATATCTATCTGTCTATCTCTATATATATTCTGCTGCATATGTAAATATGCAGCTACATTGTTCAATTAGAAAAACAGGAGTTCAAGGTAGCAGACTACAGATATATGTAGTCTGGGTAACAGCTCAGGATGGCAGAGTATATATATGTGTGTGTGTGTGTGTGTGTGTGTGTGTGTGTATGTATATATACATATATACATATATATACACATATATAGCTACATACACATATATATACATATATGCATATATATACTCATGTATAGGTATATATATATACATATATACCTATACATGTGTATATATGTGTAGAAGACTACAAATGTATGTATGTATACATGTATATATGTATCTATGTATATATGTATCTATGTATAGGTATCTCTGTATATGTGTTTATGTATACATATATGTGTATGTGTAGTCTGCTACACATATGTATTCACCTATATATACATATATATGTAGCCTGTTTTCCTGAGTTCCTGTTAATTGACAGTTGTGTTACCCTGTCTTAGCAAGTGCATGTGTGTGTGTGTGTGTATCCTCAAAATGTTGCCCACAGCAAAAAATCCAAAAGTCTATATTACATAAAGACCCATAGGACAACATTAATTCTATGAGCTGCGGCATATTCGTGCCAGCTGTCCGTACCTTCTCCCCCGTTTCCCGTCCACCAGAGCTTTGTTGTTCACTGGCCCTCGCTCTGCTTTCTTTACTGGAATGACCCACTTGCTGCATCCTTCGTTTTCGACATTTTGAAATCACAGGGGTCTCATATTAAGTTTGGACATTTTCTTTTCTCTTTCATTAATTACAGCCGCAGGACTTCTCTCATCCCACTCCTTTGTGTTTTGTCTTCGGGTAAAAGGAATACATTTTATATTTATTATAAATTTTAACTCTACAAAATGGCCATTTTTATACTTTCTTTAGATTTCTGTCAGTTCTAGTTAAGGTTTTCTTTGGCTTCCATTTGCCTCTTATTTGATTATTATACTCAGAATGGCTGAAAAAAGAACACATTCAATATAACCTGTCTACAATTTTCATGTCTTCCTCATTACCATAAAATCTAATGCTTCACACACACACACACACACACACACACACGTGCATACTATTGGCTTAGATCAACCACACAGATTCATTTATTTTACCTTCTCATGAATTAGACCCTCAAGCCTGTTAATGTTGTTTTATTTTTAACACTAACTTGTTGTGTTCTTTCTGGCAGCAAACTACCCTATACTGCATGAAAAACTGAATCATCAATGTATTATTTATAGGGGCTTCTGTAGCGTGTTTGTTTAAAACATAGTTGACTAATTAATTTTTATTGTCAATGTATTCCCAGAAGGCCGGCCTGACTGCCTGCCTGCCTGCCTGCCTGCCTGCCTGCCTGCCTGCCTTCCTTCCTTCCTCCCTCCCTCCCTCCCTCCCTCCCTCCCTCCCTCCTTCCTTCCTTCCTTCCTTCCTTCCTTCCTTCCTTCCTTCCTTCCTTCTTTTCTTTCTTTTTTTTTTTTTCTTTGAGCTACTGGAGAACTTAACACTTTGTCTTCTCCAGGAATGGCCAAAATATCTAGAAGGACAATATCAAGTAACACTTCAGGTTGTAGGCTCTTGGGTTGAATTCTTGCTCCATTATTTGTGTGACCTTGAGCAAGGTACTTAACTTCTCTGCACTTCACCTTTATCATCTGTAAAGTGGAAGCAAAATAGCCTTTATATCCCAGCGATAACACAAGGTTTATTTGTTGTGCATTAACAGAGGCACACTGTTCAAGATGCTCATTCATTCATTCACTCATTTTATGTGATCACTCATTTATCAACCCTTTATTCACTCTCAGCTACTGTCCTAGGGAATGGTGATTCAATCTTATGTTTTGAAGCTCACCACAGGTTCAACACATTATTTTATGTATTATCTATTTTGAGTCTTTAGGATACAATTTACAGTTTTTGGGGAAAGATGTAGGGAAATAAGACTTGCCAAACTCAATTAAGTGCATTTACCCAGAGCTTCCCATCCAGTAAATGGCACGGTTCTCTAACTCCATAGTTCATTCATTCCCTTTTGCCCTGAACCACTGTTAGGTTTTGCATAAGGTAATTTTTTCCAAGTGGTTACTGTGTGGGTCCTGTTCACAATCTTGATCATGATCATATTCCAACTTGTATGTCAGAGTTTGCAAGCAGGTGGCTTATACTCTCAAGATGGCTGGTGCAGTGTTGTTCAATACTTAATAAAGGGGTATCACCAAAATCTAGTTTTCTAGACTTTCTTGAAAAATTAGGAAATCTGGCAATACTAGGTTTATAATCATTCCAGGGACAACTAGCCAAAGCTTCCCTATTTTGTTGAGTCACATGCTGTCTTACGCCTCACAGTCCTTGCCACCCTCAACCCTGCAATCCTCCTACGTGTAATGTTTCTATTTATCGTTGTATTTTTGCTTTTATATCTCTTACATCTTGTCACATTGTATAGCTTTCCTGGCATTTGGATTTTTGACTCCTGTTTTAGGCGAGAGATATGCTTGTCACTGAACGTGACTTGACTAAGGAAGTGAGTAATAATTATGACTCTACATGCCCTTTACAGCACACAAAGAAGTTTTTAGACAACCATGTTACTGTATACTACTATTTTGATTTTACAGTAGTTTGCTTCAAATCAGTCGAATAGTATGTAGTAGAAATCATAATTAGAATCCAGAACAATTGGTTTAAGTCTAGTGCTTTTCTTATTTACTTTACTATCGTTCGTTCATTCACCAACTTATTTATTCAACAAGTAAACAATTATAAATAAATGTCAAATATGTTCTAGACCCTGTAGTAGACGCTAGAGATATAGATGTGATTAAGATACAGTCTCGGGCTAAAAGAAGCGCATAATCTATTTAGGAATGACAGATAAACAGATTTTTCTGAGTGCATTGTGCTGTGTACTGAGAAGTACACAGGGTATGTGCAAGGTGCCGTGTTAACATCAAACAGCATGTGATCGATTTCGTCTGTGACTCAGACATATCTCTGCCACTGTAGGGAGTAGCATAATTGACATGGGACCCTTGCCAGTTTCCTTATAGTGATGGTGGGTAATCTACCTGTCCCTGAGTATCATGGTCTTTACAGAGCAGGAGAGTGAAATGTTGTAAAAAGTGCTGGAATGGAAATCAAGGCACCAAGTATATACAGTCTTGGCTGATATTTGCTTGCTCCTTGACATTAGAAAAGTCATTGAATTTATGCGTGCCTAAATATTTCCATCAAAAAATACAGAAGCATGAAAAAGGAGATACCAGATCTTAAAAAAGAAGCAGATTTCATTTACAAATACTTATGGATTAGTGAGGGCTCTTCACTAGGCAACAAAGAATTTGAGGCCCTATCTGTACTTAGTTGTAAAGAATGTTGTGATCAAACAAGCTAGAGGCACTAGAGGAAGGGGTAGAAAGATTCTGAGGCCTAGGGGCAAAAGGTATTTTGAGAGTGTTAGCGAATTAAAAAGCTGGGATCGGCCGGGTGTGGTGGCTCACTCTTGTAATCTCAGCACTTTGGGAGGCTGAGGTGGGCAGATCACTTGAGGTCAGGAGTTTGAGACCAGCCTCCAACATGGTGAAACCCCATCTCTACTAAAAAATACAAAAAAATTAGACCAGACCTGGTGACAGATGCCTGTCATCCCAGCTCCTTGGGAGGTTGAGACAGCGGAATCGCTTGAACCCAGGAGGCAGAGGTTGCAATGAGCTGAAATCATGCCACTGCTCTCCAGCCTGGGTGACAGAGCAAGGCTCCGTCTCAAAAAAAAAAAAAAAAAAAAAAAAAAAAAAGCTAGGATCAAGTTTCTGCCACAAAGGCCGTTGGGTCATTAGCTAAAATAAGAAGGGGCGAGTACCAATAAAATGCATAGCAAGTTGATTATTAAACGAAAAGGCCTCCAGTTGAAGTTGTGTTTTAATTTAAGCGCTAGTAGAGCCCAGCAAATCAAATAATGAAAGATGCTAAAAATAGTCTGGTTACTCTGTGAGTCATCAAATTGATTTGATTGTCCCTGCCCTTCATATAATGTCCCAATAAACACTTAGCCTGACTCTACTTCCTTGAATTTGGCAAAGTAA
Source organism: Sapajus apella (assembly GCF_009761245.1). NCBI lineage: Eukaryota > Metazoa > Chordata > Mammalia > Primates > Cebidae > Sapajus > Sapajus apella. The sequence continues at coordinate 23,480,232 of NW_022436960.1, read as the reverse complement.
CCATGATAATTGGTGTTACTGCTTTTGGAATTGTTTATCACATCAGCTCCACCATCGTTACTTCCCACTCACCTTTGTTCAGTTTGCTTTCTAGTCTGCTTCTCTCTATCAAATCTTTGTACCTCCTTAGGAAGATCTGGAAGTCACCTCTCTAAACCTGAGAAGTTATTTTTGTTGTTGTTTGATGATGATGCATAAGCCAGTGCTGGAGGCTGCACAAGTAAATCGTGGTTTTAGAAGCGTCTCCTCCTTCCATCTGTGCTCTTTGATTGCACTCTTTATTGGATCTGGGATGATATGACTTCTCTCCCTGAGGCTGTTGCTGCCCTTCCGCAGTTTTGGGTTCACTGCTGCCTGATACCAGCGTTGATACTGTAAATGTACATCATAGGAGTTCCACAGTAAGATAGACCACAAGACTGCTGGACCCAGAAACTAGATCCAAGACCAGATTATGCGTTGCTACTGAGGTTGGCCTGCTGTGGTATAGACTGCCCCTCCTTCCCCAAGGTTAGAGGCACATTTACATAGAGGGCACAGCAGATCCTGACCTGCAAGTGTTCAAAAATTGACTCATAACTTCCCCTCCTCTTATAGCTATCTTATCTGTTAACAAATATTGATGTCATAGGAATGAGACATGTGGCTCTTTCTGGTTTTGTAGGTGCGATCATACCAGAACTAGGAGTTTCTAATCTTGAATTCAATCATGAGAGTAGACCCTGTCATGAGATGTGAATGCAAGCTGACCCAGCAACCATGTGGTTTTCAAAAAAAAAAAAAAAAAAAACAAAAGCACCATATCACCTGATAGTGCCTAGTCTTTCTGTCACTACTGCTTTTTCCTCCATCCTTGAAAAATCTTCAAAACATTTGAAAAGCCAAGTGAGGTCAGTGGTAAGATGCCATCCTGTAGAACTGTCTTTTACTTCTTCTGCTAGAGGATCTCTCTTGTTTCAGTCTCTTACTTCAGTTGATGCTTTTAGAGATGCTCTTCAGATTTTTCAATCCAACAATTGAAATATACAGTCTAAAAATGAATTTTTGTGTTTCCTCAAGGGGGATATGCAGGGTGTCCTTGAGCAGGGGTTAACAAACTCACTGTTTTGCAAATAAAGTTTTCTTGGAACATAGCTGTGCACATTTGTTTACATATTATCTGTGGCTTATTTTGTGCTACAAAGGCAGAACTGAGTCATTGCTACAGGCACTGCATGGCCTGCAAAACCTACGATATTATTCTCTGCTCTGCTATTAGCATAACTGGAATGCACCCCAAATGTATTTCAATCAAGATCTGTAATATATTTTTTGAAATAACCTGGATTAGACAAATCCAGATTTTGTGCTCACCATTCTGTAGGGGAGCGGGGGCGGCAGGGGCCATTGATCCTGTTTGTTTTCTCCCTTGGATGTTGTCCTTGGAGATTAGAGGATTGATGTTTGAGTAAGAAATGCAGAGTAGAACCATATGTTAGGCAGGGCTATGGACAGTAGGGCAGGTCAGCAGCCTATAACTTGATGACTCAATCATCCTAACATTATGCCATCTGGGCGCTGATACTGTTCAGCTCTTCCTTTTCTTATGAAAAGTTTGACTCAGGTCAAATAGGGTGTCTTTTTTGTTTCCTTAGAATTTTATTTTCTCTTTCCTTTTAGAGATTAATTCTTTCCTTCTCAAATAAAATTTATTTGAGATAAATTTTCTGGTTTCAAGTTTTGAATTCTGATCTAAAACCTCAACTTTTCTTTCTCCCACAGTAAAGAAATGAAAGCGATCTGTAGCAAAGAAAAATGTGGAGAGTATTTCTTTCCCCATCCCCAGCTTTACTGAGGTATAATTAACAAATGAATAGCGTATGTATTCAAGGAGTACAACATAATGTTTTGATGTATATATACATTGTGAAATTGATTACCACAATCAAGCTAATTAATATATTCATCACTCACATAGTTACTGTGTGTATGTTTGTGTATATGTGTATGTGTGTGTAGTGAGACTATTTCAGGTTCACTCTTAGCGCATTTTAAGTATATAACACATTATCATTAACTACTGTCACCATACAATATATTAGGTCTCCAGAATGCATTCATCTTATAAGCATAAGTTTGTACTATTTGATCAATAACTCCCTATTTCTCGTATCTCCTGACCTCTGGTAACCACACGTCTACTCTCTGTTTCTAGGCATTCAACTTTTATAGTTTCAATATATAAATGAGATCAGGCAGTGTTTGTCTTTCTGTTTCTAGATTATTCTACTCAGCATAAGGTCCTCTGGGTTCCATGTTTTTGCAAATATCAGAAAGTCCTTATCAGGATGCATAATACTTCTCTATATACGTGTGTTTATACATACATGTGTATCTCTCACATTTTCTTTGTCCATTCATCTGTACACGGACACTCAGGTTGATACTGTATCTTGGATTTAGTGAGTAATGCTGCAATGAATTTAAGAATGCATATACCTATTCAAGGCACTGATTTCGTATCTTTTGGATATATAATTAGTCCTCCATATCCATGGAATTTACATTTATGAATTCAACGAACTGTGGATCAAAAATATTTGAAAAGCAATGTATCTGTACTAAACATGTTTTTTTCTTGCCGTTATTTCCTAAATGATATAGTGTAACAAGCATTTACATTGTATTAGGTACTTAAGTAACTTAAAGATTATTTAAAGTATATGGAAAGATGTACTTAGGTTTTATGCAAATCTGATGTCATTTCATATTAGGGACTTGAGCATCTGAAGATTTTGGTATCTGTGGGAGATCCTGGAACCAATCCCCTCTGGATACTGAGTGATAACTTATTCAAAAGAGGGATTTCTGGATCATTTAATGTTATTTTCTTAATGCATTCATGTGTGCACTGGTGTATGTATGCCTCTGCACACCTATGCATGTCACTCTGTGACCTGTTGTCACATTTATACATTCATATAACAATCTCCATGTTTAAGAAATATTGAGGCCAGGCTCAGTGGCTCATGCCTGTAATTCCAGCACTTTGGGAGGCTGAGGCAGGTGGATCATGAGGTCAGGAATTTGAGACCAGCCTGTTCAAGATAGTGAAACCCTGTCTCTACTAAAAATACAAAAATTAGCTGGGCATAGTAATGGGTACCTGTAATCCCACTACTTGGGAGGCTGAGGCAGAAGAATCTCTTGAACCCTGGAGGCAGAGGTTGCAGTAAGCCAAGATCGTGCCATTGCACTTTAGCCTGGGCAACAGAGTGAGATTCCATCTCAAAAAAAATAAAAAAGAAAGAAAACATTGAGGCTATGTCTTAACTGATGTATCCTATTTCAATCTGCTTTGAAGTGGCCAATCACCCTAACCCCGAAAATAATGCTACTCAAAGCATGGTCCGTGGGCCATCTAGGAACTTATTACAAATGCAGAACCAGAGGACTCATGCCTGATATACTGAATTGGAATCTGCATTTAACAGATTTCTTGGTGAGTTATATACATGTTAAAGGTTGTGAACACTGTTCTAATAAATGTCTTCACTTCTTATTCCTTTGGCTTGCAGTGATTAATTGGGTAGAGGAGGAAGCATATCAGAATCATTATGAAGCTTAAAATAAAGTGGGCCTGGGTTTTAGACCCCAAGATTAAATCTGAAGATAAACTAAGTATCTGCATTTTTTAATGATTCCAAAGGCAATCCTGATGCACCCAACATAGGACAAGGGTATATATTGCAAGGAGTTCCAGATCTTCTTATTCTTTGCTTGTAAACCTCCTGGCAACCTTCTCTTGCTGCCAGGTCAATAAAGATTATCTAATGTGGTTGATCAGCTTTTCACTATCCTGTTCATTCTTATGACAAATTGTCTTAAATATGCATAAACTGAGAACTCTTTTTAAGGGTAAATAAATGTTCTCATTCATCCTCACAATTGATTTAAAATATTGTAACATTTTCTAAATATGTACAAACAGAAAGCTATCTTGTAGTTCCTGTATGACCAGAAAGTTACTGAAATTTTACAAATCAAATCCAAACAATACCATGTAAATGAAGAACATTAATTTAATGTGGCAGATGATATTTTCCTGAAAATAAAGCTCTGCTTGCAACATAAATACAACACAATTTAGGTTCTTTAGAGTTTGGCATGTTTTACTGCTGTGTGCCTTGTGATTTCTCAGTTCCCTTATTATTTGTCTCTGTTTGAACCCATGCAAAACATTCATTTACACAGCTTGGATTGTCCTTCGGCCTTCTCTTTCTACAGATAAATCTAACATATGTCTATAGTCAGCCCACTTTCCTTCTATGCAGATTTCATTAATGGAAGTAGTAATTCTTGTCAGTGTGATTGCAAGCACAAACTCAAAGATAACATTACACTGTGGTCCTTGGTTGGCAGTTGAATGGCAGTATTCAGTTGAAAGATCATCAACCAGAAATATGGTTAACTATTTTTGAGAGGAAAACAAATTAGAAAAAAATGTGGAAAACAACTTTGGATGCTGACGAACATTTCTATAATATTTCCTGCTCAGCCTGTAGTGGAAGACAGTAGACAGTAGAACTTACAAACATGGCCTTGGAGTGAGAAAGATCTAGAATCTGTTTATGATAGTTCCGCTTACTAGATGCATCTTTTGGAACGAGATTCTTAGTTTCTCTGTATCTTGGTTTCTTTGTGTGTATAATGGGGATGAATATTACCTATTTCGTAGGCCAGGAATATGTATGATATGCAAGGACCCCCTGTAGCCCTATCTTAGCACATCATAAGGACTACATTATCAGGAGCTATTTTAACTCTTATAATGATGTTATCATTATTGCCATCTTTGTTATAGATGTGACCATTGTTTTTATTAATTACGCCTGCAGAATATTCCTTCCATTTTCCCATTTGCTTCGTTGTACTCTTAAGTTGTTTACTCTTTTTTTCTCACTTACTTCTTGCTTTGAGAACTTGATTATGGCAGAGGTGAAAAACCCATCAAAATGCTAGAGAATTTGGCACAATTATTGCTTATATTTCTCCTGTTGCTACTCATATTGCTGTAGCTCCCTCCTGGATTGCTGCTGCTGCTGCTGCTGCCGTGACTTCTAGATGCTTCTTAAAGTATTTATTTTCCAATGGAACCCATCTGTGAGAGAGCCCTTCGTAGTGGTAATATCCTAGGGCTGGGCACTACTGCAATAATGTGCTTTCAATAATCACCTCATATAATTTTAATTTTTGCTGATAAATACTACGATAAATTGAAACTGATGAAAATATGTCAGAATGTAGAGAAATACAGTAGTTTATTTTGCCATCAGCTTATTTCTCTGTTTATGCAATAGTGATTGAAAAAGTTGAACCCCCATGCTCAAAAACATACTTCCAGTTCTCTGAGATGATATGCCAGACCAGCCTTTTGATTAGAAGCCTTATTTTTTATTTGCTTAGTTCTAGCTTCTCTCTGGGTGGAGACTTTATTAACAAAGGTAAGTTTGGGGCACTCAACAGAAGCGTAGAAAATATATGCAAACAAAAAAAAAAAAGGAAGAAAAAGACAAAAGGAAACCAAACAAAACAGGTTTATAACTATTATACTAATAAGAGGGAAAATTCTGGCACACACAAAAAAGAATAGACAGGGGCTGGACATGGTGGCTCACACCTATAATTTCAACACTTCGGGAGGCCGAGGCGGGTGGATCACAAGGTCAAGAGATCGAGACCATCCTGGTCAACATGGTGAAACCCCGTCTCTACTAAAAATACAAAAAAATCAGCTGGGCATGGTGGCGCGTGCCTGTAATCCCAGCTACTCAGGAGGCTGAGGCAGGAGAATTGCCTGAACCCAGGAGGCGGAGGCTGCGGTGAGCCGAGACCGCGCCATTGCACTCCAGCCTGGGCAACGAGAGCGAAACTCCGTCTCAAAAAAAAAAAAAAAAAGAGGTCGAGACCAGTCTGGCTAACATGGTGAAACCCTGTCTCTACTAAAAGCACAAAAATTAGCTGGGCATGGTGGTGCACGCCAGTAGTCCCCGTGACTCAGGAGACTGAGGCAGGAGAATTGCTTGTCGAGTTTTTATTTGGTTTCACAATGTTTTTCTGATCTCAGCACACAAGAGGCACTCAGTTAATATTTATTAATTTAACAAATATGTTAATGGTAGAAACCATCCTTGTTTGTGTCCTTATTGGATGTCATCAAGAGTCTTAGGTACCTCCTGCTGCCACATTTAAAGAGGGGAGAGAGAGATAAAGGGAGAAAGGGAGAGTGAAAGACAGAGACAGAAAGCGAAGTATGTCCAATATGCTGAAATGAGTTGTAATCAAATTCCAGTTCAACCACTATGAGTCCTTGGACAAGTCAGTTACCTCATTGACAAAATGAGGATGAAAGCTCCCTCCTTGGCTTGACCTAAGGACTGGATTACATAATGCAAGTAAACAGCTCAGCACAGTGCCTGGCTCATAACTGGAAGGTCTGATTATTCACAGGAAAGAGTGATGAGAGACAGCTGTGAGATAAGGAGCTGCAGAAGCTCTGGGTGCTCTGCCAGTATAAGGGAAGCTTAAGACAGGACATGACAGCTGTCATGAATTATTTAAATACCTGTTAGGCAGAGAAGCAATTCTCATCAATCAGCCTAACTCTAGAAGAAAGAACCAGGACCAGTGGATAGAAGTTATGGGAAGATATATTTTGGCTCCATAACAGAAGTAATGAAAGTAGTAGTGGTGTAGTAGTAGACATTGAGAATGTAAATAGTTCTTGGAGTGTTCCAGTTCTAAGCCCTCTGCATTCTTTTTTTTTTTTTGATTGTATTTTAGTTTCTGGGGTACATGTGAAGAACATGCAAGACTGTTGCATAGGTACACACATGGCAGTGTGATTTGCTGCCTTCCTCCCCATCACCTATATCTGGCATTTCTCCCCATGCTATCTCTTGCCAACTCCCCACTCCCTGCTGTCCTTCTCCTATTCCCCCCCATACAGACTCCAGTGTGTAGTTCTCCCCCCCGTGACCATGTGTTCTCATTGTTCAACACCTGCCTATGAGTGAGAACATAGGCAGTGAGAACATAGGCGGTGTTTGATTTTCTGTTCTTGTGTCAGTTTGCTGAGAATGATGGTTTCCAGGTTCATCCATGTCCCTACAAAGGACATGAACTCCTCGTTTTTATGGCTGCATAGTATTCCATGGTGTATATGTGCCACATTTTCCCTGTCCAGTGTATCATCGATGGGCATTTGGGTTGGTTCTAAGTCTTTGCTATTGAAAACAAGCACTCTGCATTCTTATTTGATCCTCACAACATCCATGTGAGGTAGGTATAATTACTATGATTTCCATTTTACAGATGAAGAAACTGAGGTATAGAGTGAAGTAAATTTCCAAGAACATGTAATGTAGAAATGAATGGCAGAGGTGGAATTTGAGCCCAGGCATTCTGGCTCTTAACCCATTTATGCCAGAGGTTGTGATTTTTTTCAATTTTTGTGTGAGTGAAAAATCAGACCTTGGCAATGACCTTGAGCAGTAGGCTGTAAGTAACTCCCACATGTTTAGTGTTCTAATAATGGAACACTAGGCATAAGTCGCCACACACATTATCTCCACTGCCCCAGGGCATAACTCAAATGCACAGGGAAAGGCTGAGTTACTGTACACCATGGAAGCTAGCAAGGGGATTCCTGCACCGAGTTAGGGATTGGCCTGGATAATCTCTACCATCCCTCCCATGACCTGTCTGTCATTTTATAAAACCAAAAAGCAAGCCAAAAACACACAGTGGCAAAAACTAAGACAAAACCTAGAGATAAACTGTCACGGGCTTTTCTCAATGCAAAAGAAACTGAAAATATTCACCTGGAACCTGTTTACATCAACCTTATACTCAGTGATAAAAGGATCACCATCTTATTGTCTTGTTCAAGGCAGAATAGAAAAAATACATTTGAGTCCCCGAGTGGTAGTAGAATTAATAGTAGCAGGAAAAGACTCATGAATCTTTAGGAGGAAAAGGAGGTATTCACTCACTGAACAAATATTCACTGAGGGCCTCTTCTGTGCTGAGATAAGAAAATCATTGTAAAACCAAATGAGAACTCAACAAGCATTGCAGGTCCCAGATATTTAGAGACTCCAGTGACCTTTGGGCTCTTCCTGAACTTTAGTGTGCAATGGCATTTTTAAAAGTATTGTAGGGAAAATGATAAATTATACCCGGTTTCACAAAAGAGATATACATTATATTTTAAAAAGATTGGCCAGATGTGGTGGCTCATGCCTGTAATCCTAGCTCTTTGGGAGCCCAAGGAGGGTGGATCACCTGAGGTCAAGAGTTTGAGACCAGCCTGGCCAACCTGGTGAAACCCCATTGCTACTAAAAATACCAAAAATTAGCCGGCTGTAGCGGCGGGTGCTTGTAATCCCAGATACTCATGAGGCTGAGACAGGAGAATCGCTTGAACCCAGGAGGTGGAGGTTGCAGTGAGCCGTGATTATGCCATTGCACTCCAGCCTGGGCAAGAAAAGCAAAACTCTATTTCAAAAAAAAAAAAAAATATATGAATGGAATAATTTGACTTTAAGTTTGTGTGTAAAAAGGGTATACTTCAGTTCCTCTCAGGCCAGCTTGCTCCCCAGTAAATGACAAATGTGGGTCTTATTGCACTAAGATTTTTAAAATATATTTTAATATACTTCAGTGAGGAAGTATGCTGATCTAGAAATTTGCAGTTCTGCTATTGATAAAACTTACGAGAAGCTTTCTTCTGTGGGCCTTGGTTTTCATATCTATTAAGTGTGGTGATTTGCCTAAGCTATCTTTATTTCCTTTCGGCTCAGACATTTCCTATTTCTTTTATTTCTATAATTATGCTTATTTTCATTATATGGATACCAGATGGCAAAATGTCCTGGTAGTGTGTGCAGGACTCAAATTGATTCTGGGAAAATGGGGCACAAGTGATTCCTAAGGTGTAAAGAGCCGAAGTGAGCAGAAGCCTCTAGGTTCTATTTCTATTTCCGTCAGCTACCGAATGTAGGCCCAGTTTAATATTAGGAGACGTTGCCTGGCTTTTAATATTAGGTTTCAGAGTTGCCTAACAAACCCCATTGAGGCTGTTTCTGGCTTAGGGTAATTTTAAGATATGAGGATCAGGCAGGTGCAACACAGCATAAAAGGCTTACTTGCCCCCCACGCCACCTTTAATTTCTCTCAATCTTTCAAAGCATCGAAGGAAAAAAAAAGTTATCTCTTGGTATATTGTTTATTAATATAATCTATTCTCTGTGCTTAGGTGGCTTGCATAGATAAGAGGACATTCATTGCATTCAATAAAATTTCTAGAGCAGTCCTTGCACTAGTAACAAGTTTTCTGGGCACTGCTGCTGTGTTATCAGACTTCACCATGTCGATCTCACATCCTTCTCTTTTCTGATTTGGCTGTTATCATTTCAGAGTTACATGTAGAGTGAGGATGCAGGTTTCATAGCGTTTTTGTTTTTGTTTGAGACAGGATCTTGCTTTGTCACCGAGGCCGGAGCACAATAGTGCAGCCTTGACATCGTGGGCTCAAGTGATCTTCCTGCCTCAGCCTCCCAAGTAGCTGGGACCACAAATGCACACCGCCATACCTAGCGAATTTTTTTGTCTCTTTTTTTTTTTTGAGATGGAGGTTTCACCATGTTGCCTAGGCTGGGCTCCAATTCCTGGGCTCAAGCATGCCTCCCTCCTCAGCCTCCCAGAGAGTTAGGATCACAGGCATGAGTCACTGGGCCCAACCCATGGTGTTTTCTGACAAAGGCCCTCCATTTACTTGCTGTTTTAAGTTGATTGGTGAACCACATTTTGATGCTCACTACCTTGATTTGCTTTCATTCTCAACTGCATTCTTTAAGAATCTTCCCGCAGCATTTAGAAGGCCAAGATAATTTAAATGGGATTGAGGTATATTTCCTTCTCATATTGGTTCTGTAGAGCCACATAAGGAGGTAGTCTATGGTAGAAATAGATTTAGAAAGTTCAAATTTGAAAAATAGAAAAAGTTGTTCAGACCCGAGTGCTAAAGCAAGAGGGATGGCTGTCTAAATTGAGCATGCAATTCTAATACTTCAGTTACACATTTTTTTCTTTTGAGACCGACGTTTGCTCTTGTTACCCAGGCTGGAGTACAATGGCACAGTCTCCGCTCACTGCCACCTCCACCTCCACCTCCTGGGTTCAAGCGATTCTCTTGCCTCAGCCTTCCAAGTAGCTGGGATTACAGGCGCCTGCCACCACACTTGGCTAATTTTTGCATTTTTAGTAGAGATGGGGTTTCACCACGTTGGCCAGGCTTGTCTCGAGCTCCTGACCTCAGGTGATACGCCTACCTTGGCCTCCCAAAGTGCTGGGGTTATTGACATCAGCCGCCACACCTGGCCATTATTATTATTTTTTTTTTTGGGACGGAGTTTCGCTCTTGTTACCCAGGCTGGAGTGCAATGGCGCGATCTCGGCTCACCACAACCTCCGCCTCCTGGGTTCAGGCAATTCTCCTGCCTCCGCCTCCTGAGTAGCTGGGATTACAGGCACGCGCCACCATGCCCAGCTAATTTTTTGTATTTTTAGTAGAGACGGGGTTTCACCATGTTGACCAGGATGGTCTCGATCTCTTGACCTCGTGATCCACCCGCCTCAGCCTCCCAAAGTGCTGGGATTACAGGCTTGAGCCACCGTGCCCAGCCCACCTGGCCATTATTATTAAAGATGATTTTAACTTCTGATTTTTAAACAGAATAGTACGGAGAAGGGCTTTTGCTTGAGGTGTTTTAGTCAGTTAGCTCTAACTCTGAGTGAACACCTACGTTGCCTTGGCTTGTCCTAAAGACTCAGGCTACAGATTCTTCCTCATGCCCCAGAGTAAAATGTCCTTCACCAATTTTACGCCCTACCATGTATAGCCAACACAGCAACTACCCTAGGTTGGCATATGGGGGTTTCGGTGTAACAGTGTAAAGGATTTGCCATAGAAATAGGAATAGTCTTTCACTGTCCATTTTGGACGGTGGGTCTTCTCTGATGATATGTCTCTTTTGATTTTCCTTTCCAAGCCCCACCTTTATCCCAACCTGTTGGGTCTACCTCTGATCACTGCTTTGCTAACATGAGAATACTTGAGACTAATTAACAATACCTTAGTGACATTGCATTCCCAAATAGGAAAATTTCAAATGACTGGAAGAAGACTAGTTGATACCTAGGACCAGTACTAGAACAGTTAAGTTACTGGGTGGGAACGTCAATATGCTTGTTGCTGCAGGAGGAGAACTGCTTGAGTGAGAGTTGCATTAGAAAGCTCCCTTCCACTTTTCCTTCCCCAGTGTTTACTGAAGAGCAGGGTGAAAGTGTCTGTTGCTCTCACCACCTCACAGTCAGGCCAACTGAGCATAACCGCTTCCTGGTAGAATTCAGCTCATAATAAATTGCATTCATGGGAGGTGGCTAGTGTGTGATATACATAGCATGAATAAGCCAATACTAGAGTCAGATGCAACACTGGCTCAGAGGAGACATAAACAAATGGCCTTTCTGCTGACTCTGAAATATTCTTTCTCAGTGTAGTTAAAGTTGAAATGAAGCTAACTGAACCTTGATCCAAACAACTTCTTCATTGCTTGGCTTCTGATGGGAAGGCTGTAGATGGCAATTTGTTTTAATGATTAATTTCACTAATACTGAGTTACAGTTGCACTCCTCTCAAAGCTGACACAAGAGCTTCATGTACAGAAAATGAATTCGTTAGAATCAAAGTGATTGTATAAGAAACTCAAATTGTCCAGGTGTCGAAATGCATGTCTATTTTCTTTTCAGACACTGGAATAATTTATAAAACATATAGTTGTTTAAAACACAGGCATAGACACACATACAGAGACTATCGTATGGGATTGTGGGAGATTGCTAATTAACACAGGTTAATTAACACAAGTTAAATACTCACGAAAACAAATATTAATTCCTCAAAGTCAGAGCTAAAAGGCTGTATGTAGGTAGATAACAGCATTCAGATTTACCTCCTAATCTTTATAGCAATTGGTTTTAAGGAATGGAGAAAGAAGTAAAGAAAGTAAAAGAATGTATGTAGACAATAATAATTATAAATAACATTTACTAAGCATCTACTATGTGTTCAGTACTTTGCTAACCAAGCCTAGCATTTCGCATATATTCATTTATTTAAAATTCACATTAACTACCTGAATTACATTCAATTATTTTACTCTTCAGAGAGATTTGCATAAGTCATATAAGGTCTAAAACTGTTAACAGGAAAGCTGGGAGTGGAACTCAAGTTTCTCTAGTTCCTGAGCCAAGATCTTAGTTGCTAAGTTATTGACACATTCTCAGAGCCTCTGAGGCAATAATACCACTGAATTCAGGGTTTATATTTATTCCAGCAGCATATTTCTTCACAAAGGGGTATGTAAAAATACTAGTCTTTCTAATTCCTCTTCCCGCCCCACCCCCAATAATTTTGGGACTATGCAGGTGATAATTTCCTTTTGGAAAGGAAGAAATATAGGCAATTGACAGAGGCAGGGTCCTGGCTTTCTTTTTCTATTTTTTTCCTTGATGATGAGCATAGTCATGTGAATAATTAAGCTTCAGAAGCTAAATGACTGATTGGCAGTAAGCTGACTGTTGTTTATTTATAAGGATATAGCTTTCATGGGAAAATGTAGGGTGGCTTGTCAAACATCAAAAGTCTCCCTTGAGATTTCTTAAATGCCATAGCTTAGGGGTTAAACTCACAGACATTTAAGTCTCACATTCTTGAGTTCAAGTCCGAGTTGCTGGCCCTTTGGGACTTTTAACTCCTCTGTGATCGATTACCGTAAATTAAAACTCATAGCAGTTAATAGAGTATAAGATAAGTAGTTATATATCAGAACCAATAATAGCACCTACTACTTAGGATGGTCAAGAACATTCAGAGAGCTAAGTTATACAAAGGACTAGCTCAATGCCCGGTATGTGATAAATATTTTATAAATCTATTTAATAGTATTTTGTTTTATAAAAATGACAAAAATTCTTATTTATGTACCTTTTTACTATGAGGAGAATCAGGTTGGATTCTTGGAAAACCTTCAGTGCCTCTGTTGCAGCCTTGCAAAGACTACTTGGGATATATTTATATTGATAATTTCTCTCCTTTGATGTTGCCATCAGTCAGATTTATAATAAGAATCAACTATTCTTTCAAAAAGACTCTTGTGCCTTCATATTACCTTCTTTAATTTGTAAAAATTAAATTTTTACAAATGAGGAAACTAGAGATCAGAAAAGTAAGCAGCCTCCCAGCTGATAAACAGATGAGCTGTAATACCAACCCAGGTCTTCTGTCTCTCACAATCCAGTTCCAATATTAAAACAAAAAGATTGTGAGACCATATGACTCAAGCCTCAATCCATTTATCAGATCAGAAGATTGGAACTCTAAGATAGAAACATGGTCTGTCTAGGGCCGCACAGCAAGTCTGAGACAGAAGGGACACTAGGCCCTAGGCCTCTGTTTATGGTCTAGGGCTCTTTTTCATCATTTCCAGGCTACTTGTGTGTTTGTTTATTTGCAGTAACTTGTATATTCTATAAAGGAAGAATGAAAACAGAAATGGGGAGAGATGAGAGTATGAGAATCTGGAGAGAAGGAAAAAGAGAAAAACAGAGAGAGAGAGAGAAATAGATTCCTATGTGAAGGTTAGATTAAGAGCAAGCATCCAAGGGTGCTCTAGGTAGAGCACTAGGAACCCATCTCAACCTGGCAGGAGAGGTATAATTAACCGGTGTCTACATCTGTGATATTGTTTGTCCTTACTCCAAAATGACAATACTGATTACAGTAGATGGATGCGGTTGACAGTAGCAGATGATGCGACCCTGTTTTACCTCCTGGCCAGCTGTGGCACTACCATCACCAGCTACAGCAGCTTCCTCCCTGGAGGTTCAGCTTTTTCTCCACTGATGGAAGGTTTTCCATCACTCCAATGTCAGAGCTTGGCCAATTTGGTTCCTCAGAAGACTCTGCAGAGAAATTCACTCTCATGGAAGCATTTTCTTGACATTTTGACATTCGCTCAGAGAAAGGCAAAAGGCAGGCCAAGGGCCCAATCATCAGGCCCATCAAGATCAAACGATATTTTCTGAGTACCTGTCGATAGAATGTGCATGAGATTATTATTGTTTGCCAACACTCTATTGATCTTGTCTTTGTGAAGCTCAAAGTCTGTTTACAGCCACCTATAAAAACGAATAGCCACTTCTTTTACTGAAGGTTAACTGCTGTGTTTATTTAATTGAATGGAAATGGCTTTGTGTTTTCCAGATGTCACTGTGAATAAATTTTGAAGGGAATCTGTGTGACTAGTGTGTAGGTGTCGAGGATGGGAGAAGCGCCGTCGCAGGGAGGGACGGTTGTTGGAACTTGAAGTTGCTGGAAGCAAGAGATAAAAGACAAATGCCTAGATATGACATTGGAATAATTTCCCTATATAGAAGTGCTATAAAAAATCCTTACTCTATATTAGTGTTGTTTTTTAAACTTGTCAGAAAGAATTCTCCCCTGGGTGTTTTATTCTTTAGCCTGCATCTGTTTTTGTTTGTTCTTTTGGGATTCCAAAAAAAATATTTTAAAGTGACACTGAGCATTTTAGTATAAATGTGAATTTTGGGGATGAATAGTTTTCAGTATTATCTGATTACTTTTTTTTCCTTCTGTAAGAGACTTAACAGGAACGGCTAAAATTAGGAGCCATATTAGATAGAGGAAGATATTGACAATCCTATCGACCTGCTTTTTAAGAGGTGTGTTTCAACTAACAGGAGAGTTGCAAACAGCTTTTGCCGAAGTGATCAGAAGACCTGTAAAGAGTCTCAGGAAACTGTAAAAGTCTGTCGGAGTCTCTAGTGTACTAGAGGAAAAGCAGAAACTTTAGGTGGCCATCTGAATGTTTCAAATGGGAATATCAGAATAAGTCTCTGGATTTCTTTTTTCAACTTTCCTTGGGAGGTTTGTCTTTTTATGTGGTAGATATTCGTGATTTCCATTTGTTAGTTTTACTCTTCCCGTTCTACTTCAGTATCCTTGGCAGAAACACACACACAAAATTGTTATTCTTGAAAGATGCATGTAAGTAAATGGTGAGGGAAAGATTAAAGGCTTGGCGCGGTGGCTCATGCCTGAAATCCCAGCACTTTGGGAGACCGAGGCAAGGATCACGAGGTCAGGAGATTGAGAACATCCTGGCCAACATGGTGAAACCTCATCTCTACTAAAAATACAAAAATTAGCTGAGCATGGTGGCGCATGCCTGTAATCCCAGCTACTCCTGAGGCTGAGGCAGAAGAATAACTTGAACCCGGGAGTCGGAGGTTGCAGTGAGCTGAGATCACGCCATTGCACTTCGGCCTGGCGACAGTGAGACTCCATCTCAAAAAAAATAAAATTAAAAATTAAAAAGTTGTTGTCTCAAAGCAGGCATTCATTTATTCAAGGAATTGCTGAGCTTTTCTGAGTGGCCATGCGCTGGCCTGGGTGCAACATCAAGAGAGAGCAATAAGATCAAGGATCCCATTCCCATGCTCTGCACCCGTATGTGTGTGTGTGTGTGTGTGTGTGTGTGTGTGTGTGTGTGTGTGAATGTGTGTGTGTGTGTGTGTGTGTGCATGTGTTTGTCTGTGTGTGTTGGTGGGTGAATGCCTATGCAAATATATGACAATTTAATAAGTTATTATGATGTCGATAGCACCTAACTCTGAATAGGAGGCACTGCTTTAATATCTGGCAATGGGGATATATCCGTGTCTTCATTCGCTTCTTCATACCCTCATTTAACCTTGATTAAAGTCTGATATCAAATAATTAGCCCATTTGTTGAACATTTGATCAAATTTTTTCAGGAGCCTGACAGAAAATGTAAAGTTGTCATATGTTTTGTTTTGGGAAATATTACTTCTGAAATGAGTGCCTCAGCTTTGTCTTTCTTTTATTTTTGAATTTTAAAAATAATATTATTTTTTATTTGATTTTAAGAGGCGGAACCTTATCAGTCCAGTACCTTCTCTTGGTCAAATCCCTCTTTGGGTAGAAACAACACAAATTATATAGATTGGTATATACAGGATGAATTTGGTTCCAAGATAAAACATGAAATTCGGTAGAAATAGTCCTTAAATTCTAAACAGAGAAATTGAAATGAAATTATATTCCTATTGCATGTGGGTATAAGTTTTTTCTTTCATATGTTGTGTATACATATATAAACATAACACTTTTAAGAATTTTATTACCATCTAAATATATAGGCAAATATCAACTGATGGGCCAAGAATTGGAAATGTGTAACTCCTTTCATTTTTCCTAAGTTGTGCAAAATGTGAGAAGTATGAAGTAAGCAAGACAGAGGGTTAGAATCACGAGATGGGTTTCCTTAGTATGAATTCAATATCTGACAATCTTCTTAGTTCTGACTTTGAAGCAGATCTATAAAATCCTGCGTTAAAAGAAATACGGTAGGAATTAGCAAGGATGGGGGAGTGGGAGTGGGCAGATATGTTCTTGAAGAGAACACTCGAAATGCAGAGCATTATTCTTTGTCAATTAATTCTTACTTTTTATAGATTGTTAGACTATTTAATGAATTCTTATGAGAAAAGTGAGTTTTTAAGTGATCTCTAGGAAGATGTTCCTGATAATAAATTAAATTAGGACTGTGCATTGCGGAGCCCCCACCAGCTGTACTCCCTCTGGCGAGTTTAATACCAGACGCAACCTAGTTAGAGGTGACACGAAATCACAGCATTTGATAGTTTTTTTCAAAGTTAAGCAAATATAGATGAGCTCTTCTGGTATATGTAAGATGCCAGATGCTGTTTTTGAGAAGTTGATTTGTGTATAGTACCAGTCCAAACAAATAAGTCCAATCCTTCTGTAGATAAGCTGACCCACTTTTCCTGTTCAACAGTAGGGCTCCATTGTCTGGCACACATTATCTAACAAAGTGTCCACGTGCAGTCATGAGTAAGAGGGCTGCTTCTGGAGTGAAATTTTTCTGAATTTGAATCCTTTGCTGGGCGATCCTGGTCACATTTCTTAACCTGTTTCAGAATTAGTTTCCTCATCTGTGAAATGTGAGTAACAGGAGTTTCTCTTAGGAACTATGTAAAGTAGAAAGAAACCACCTAGCATACTGCCTGGCACATAATATAATTTCAAAAAGTATAATTCTTATTATTAAACGGGATAGCTCAATAGGTGTTGCCCTGGAAATGCTAGTGCTTGAAGCTGCCATTGGGATGGCCACACGATAACAGCCACGAACTGCCACTCTAAGCCCTTCGTAGATGCATGCACCTCTTGACAAGGGTTTCTAGTCATTGACTTACCCAGATCCATCATCACCTCTTGAAGAAATAACCAGAAAACACTTACCCTACCTACAGTGAAATAATTGAGTATCCTTCCACAGGAGGACAGTTAATTCTTAAATCAAGGGACTTCAATGCCACATGAGAAAAAATATCTTGTATGTAATATCCTTGGAAAGTGAAAGAGCTTTAAGGATTTTGATATTAGAAATTAAGGCTACACTGCATTCAGGTTGCCTATAAGTTCTTCGTTTCTGTATCTTGTTGTGGGAAAAAAATATACTTCAAAATTAAGTTTCTCCCATCTAGGATCTCAGATCTCATTGTATAACTTTCATCATTCAATTGGATTTAATAGGTCCATCAGTATGCACAGGAAATTATTTTCAAAATTCTTCACCTAATAGCTAACAAGTAAGGCCTAATCTGGTCTTCTGAGAAATTGCCCTCAACAAAATAAACAGTATTCATGTCTGAAAAGAAAAATTCCATATCCCAGTATCTGGTTGACACTTAAGACTGCGTTTGTGAAGGCTCCTTATGTCTCGAAGACAGGGTGTATCTATCTTGCTGGTGAGAATTTTGCTGTTCTGGAGTCTATGTCAGGTACCTCAAATGTGATGAGTGGTAGAGGTCATGCTTTGTTGTATCAGTTTGTTGAATCTCACTCCTTAGAGATTCGTTTGACTGAAAAAATAAGTTTATTCGTACAAATGGTAGTTGCACACCCTTTATTGCTTCTGGGTTTCCCACGTGACCAGCCAAGACCCAAGGTGAAAGTTTGGCCTGCCGCTGCGGCAAACAAAGGAGAAGCTAATGAATCATTAAGGTCACATCTTCCTAAATTTTCTTCTCTTTCTTCACCATTCTGATTACTTAAAAATATATATCTATCACTTTTTTTTTTCCCATTTATTTTATTGCATTTTAGGCTTCGGGGTACATGTGAAGAACATGCAAAATTGTTGCATAGGAACACACGTGGCAGTGTGATTTGCTGCCTTCCTCCCCATCACCTACATCTGGCATTTCTCCCCTTGCTATCTGTCCCCAGCTTCCCACCCCCCACCGTCCCTCCCCTATTTCCCCCCAACTGACCCCAGTGTGTAGTGCTCCCCTCCCTGTGTCCATGTGTTCTCATTGTTCAACACCCGCCTATGAGTGAGAACATGCGGTGTTTGATCTTCTGCTCTTCTGTCAGTTTGCTGAGAATGATGGTTTCCAGGTTCATCCATGTCCCTACAAAGACCCAAACTCATCGTTTTTGATGGCTGCATAATATTCCATGGTGTATATGTGCCACATTTTCCCTATCCAGTCTATCGTCGATGGGCATTTGGGTTGGTTCCAGGTCTTTGCTATTGTAAACAGTGCTGCAATGAACATTCGTGTACACGTGTCCTTATAGTAGAACGATTTGTAATCCTTTGGATATATACCCAGTAATGGGATTGCTGGGTCAAATGGAATTTCTATTTCTATGTCCTTGAGGGATCGCCACACTGTCTTCCACAATGGTTGAACTAATTTACACTCCCACCAACAGTGTAAAAGTGTTCCTATTTCTCCACATCCTCTCCAGCATCTGTTGTCTCCAGATTTTTTAATGATCGCCATTCTAACTGGCGTGAGATGGTATCTCAATGTAGTTTTGATTTGCATTTCTCTGATGACCAGTGATGATGAGCATTTTTTCATATGTTTGTTGGCCTCACGTATGTCTTCTTTTGTAAAATGTCTGTTCATATCCTTTGCCCACTTTTGAATGGGCTTGTTAGTTTTTTTCTTGTAAATCTGCTTTAGTTCTTTGTAAATTTTGGATATCAGCCCTTTGTCAGATGGGTAAACTGCAAAAATTTTTTCCCAATCTGTTGGTTGCCGATTCACTCTAATGATTGTTTCTTTTGCTGTGCAGAAGCTGTGGAGTTTAATTAGGTCCCATTTGTCTGTTTTGGCTTTTGTTGTCAATGCTTTTGATGTTTTGGTCATGAAGTCCTTGCCTACACCTACGTCCTGAATGGTTTTGCCTAGATTTTCTTCTAGGGTTTTTATGGTGTTAGGTCTTCTGTTTAAGTCTTTAATCCATCTGGAGTTAATTTTACTGTAAGGTGTCAGGAAGGGGTCCAGTTTCTGCTTTCTGCACATGGCTAGCCAGCTTTCCCAACACCATTTATTGAACAGGGAATCCTTTCCCCATTGCTTGTTTTTGTCAGGTTTGTCAAAGATCAGATGGTTGTAGATATGTTGTGTTGCCTCCGAGACCTCTGTTCTGTTCCATTGGTCTATATCTCTGTTTTGGTACCAGTACCATGCTATTTTGATTACTGTAGCCTTGTAGTATAGTTTGAAGTCTGGTAGTGTGATGCCCCCCGCTTTGTTCTTTTTGCTTAGAATTGACTTGGCTATGCGGGCTCTCTTTTGGTTCCATATGAAGTTTAAGGTGGTTTTTTCCAGTTCTGCGAAGAAGGTCATTGGTAGCTTGATGGGGATAGCATTGAATCTGTAAATTACTTTGGGCAGTATGGCCATTTTCATGATATTGATTCTTCCTAACCATGAACATGGAATGTTTCTCCATCTGTTTGTGTCCTCTCTTATTTCGTTGAGCAGTGGCTTGTAGTTCTCCTTGAAGAGGTCCTTTACATTCCTTGTTAGTTGTATTCCTAGGTATTTTATTCTCTTTGTGGCAATTGTGAATGGAAGTTTGTTCTTGATTTGGCTCTCTTTAAGTCTGTTATTGGTGTATAGGAATGCATGTGATTTTTGCACATTGATTTTGTATCCTGAGACTTTGCTGAACTTGCTTATCAGTTTCAGGAGGTTTGGGGCTGAGACGATGGGGTCCTCTAGATATACAATCATGTCGTCTGCAAATAGAGACAATTTGACTTCCTCCTTTCCTATTTGAATGCCCTTTATTTCTTTTTCTTGCCTGATTGCTCTGGCTAGAAATTCTAATACTATATTGAATAGCAGTGGTGAGAGAGGGCATCCTTGTCTGATGCCACATTTCAAGGGGAATGCTTCCAGTTTTTGCCCATTCAGTATGATATTGGCTGTTGGTTTGTCATAAATAGCTTTTATTATTTTGAGATACGTTCCATTGATACCTAGCTTATTGAGAGTTTTTAGCATAAAGGGCTGTTGAATTTTGTCAAAGGCCTTCTCTGCATCAATTGAGATAATCATGTGGTTTTTGTCTTTGGTTCTGTTTACGTGGTGAATTACGTTTATAGACTTGCATATGTTGAACCAGCCTTGCATCCCCGGGATGAAGCCTACTTGATCATGGTGGATAAGCTTTTTGATGTGCTGTTGCAATCGGCTTGTCAGTATTTTATTGAAGATTTTTGCATCTATGTTCATCATGGATATTGGCCTGTAGTTTTCTTTTCTTGTTGAGTCTCTGCCGGGTTTTGGAATCAGGATGATGTTGGTGTCATAAAATGATTTGGGAAGAATTCCCTCTTTTTGTATTGTTTGGAATAGTTTCAGAAGAAATGGTACCAGCTCCTCTTTGTATGTCTGGTAGAATTCAGCTGTGAACCCATCTGGACCTGGGCTTTTTTTGGGTGGTAAGCTCTTAATTGCTGCCTCAACTTCAGACCTTGTTATGGGTCTGTTCAGGGTTTCGGCTTCTTCCTGGTTTAGGCTTGGCAGGAGGCAAGTGTCCAGGAATTTATCCATTTCTTCCAGGTTTATTAGTTTGTGTGCATAGAGTTGTTTGTAATAATCTCTGATGATGGTTTGAATTTCTGTGTAATCTGTGGTGATATCCCCTTTATCGTTTTTTATTGCATCAATTTGGTTATTCTCTCTTTTCTTTTTTATTAATCTGGCTAGTGGTCTGTCTATTTTGTTGATCTTTTCAAAAAACCAGCTCCTGGATTTATTGATTTTTTTGAAGGGTTTTTTGTGTCTCTATCTCCTTCAGTTCTGCTCTGATCTTTAAAGTTATTTCTTGAGAAAAGGCCATATAAGGAGAAAATTTTTGCTTATTACTAATTAGCTTACCTCTCTTCTGCTATTCTTACACCTATAACTATTTACCTGTAAATGAAGATTCTTGATCTTTTTAGGAGTCCATTGGGGTCTGCTGCTTTTATTTTTGAGAATCATTTTAAGTTACAGACACATATTATCTTTTCCAAAAACTTACCACATTGCTCTATGACTTCTCCCTTATGTGTTTTGAGCACACTAGAAATGACTAACCTCACAGTGAGTACTACAGATCGGGGTCTCTGGCTCTTACCTTCCTTCTCAGATCCAGGACTGAATACATAGTTGAAAAGATGACTTTGGTCTTTATTCACAACCTGTAAGCTAAAGAAGAGTCATTAACAAAATTCTTCCTATCTTGTGAACAAAAGAACTGAGATATCTATCTAAGAATGCAAGTCTGGAAAGCAAATACCTGGCTCTAGCCCTCTGCCATAAATTTGTAAATTTGTGTGGACTTTTGTCTGAGAATTTGTTAGGTATAGAAATACACTTCAGCAGAGACTTGACCTATATGTCTTTCAAATTTTTTTTTATGATTCTACAGTGAGTGTTTGCTAAACCAAAACTATAGAACATAGTATAGAGAGAATATTAATTGTTGGCTCTATGCTGGCCCCAAATGAAGTCTTTTAAGAGATTAGAATACTGTACTGTCTACATTTATCCAGTGTCATATAACAATTAATGAAAATTAAATGTTTTATACTTAGAATTTTTAAGTAATAACAGATGATGGACCAAGATTGAAACTGTATTGATAGCCTAAGCGAAGAAATAAAATTGAACAAAAGAAACTTTAAAAGAAATGAATGTAAAATCCTGTATTTTTATTAGATAAATCAAGTTTGCCAGTACTGGGTATGGGAGTTTCAGACTGACAGAACTTTACACTAAACAAGATGTAGAAGTTTTGGTTGTGCATAAGTTTAAAGCGAACCTGCCTTACATTTTCTTTAAAAAAATTAAGGAAAAAAAGAAACCTTTTACAGTATTAGGTTCTATTAATAGACTTCTAATTTATTACTAAATTATGTTGATTTTTCATCTGAAATGTGTCTTTTTAATCCATTAATTTCTCTTCAGTGATCTAGTCACAGACCTTATTATCTTTTATGTGACAGTAGCTTATTAATGGAATCCTTGCTTTTCTCCCTACTGCAATCTGTCCTCTGTGTGTATCCAATGCTATACTTGATGAATTAGATCTGATCATATCATTCCCAAGTAAATAAGCCACCAATTATTCTCAGTAATTACATAATTAATTATTCCTTGAGAAATGGAGCCCCTTAGTGTAATATCTAATCTCTATCAATTTTTCTTTATTTTTGCAGATAGCACCTGTCATTTCTACAGATGTGTCTTTAATTCATCTTAACCTTTTTGGATTATGGCATCCTAAAATTGCCATATATTTTCACATTTCCATACCTTTGCTCAAGATCTTCTTTGGTTTAAATCACCTTTCCTACTTCACCTTTGACCAACCACTGCCAGTGATCTGTGAGGTTCAAATGAATGCTCATTTGGGAAGACTTCTTGATAACCTGCCACCTCAGCTTCAGGAGAAACCAGTTCTTCCCCTCTGTGCTGTCTTGCTGTCTCTATCACATAATATAAAGTACCATTATTCTCCCTTCAATTGACAAGGCACTTCTATGATTGTTTCCATTGGTTAGTATTATTTTTCATGAAAGAGATCTCAAAAATTGTCTTAAAGTACTAACCTTAAGAAGACCTCCAGTGTGAACGGAGAATATTTCACCTCTCCCTTCCCCCTTTCCAATCACACACATTATTGAATAGTTTTGGTTAGTAACCTTAATACTCTAAAGTATCTTGAAACAGTTGTTTTTCTATTTTCAGAAATAAGGTTTTAGTGTTAAGATCGAAAATTTTGAGCTATGAGCTTTTGTCTCAAGGACACAAATTTGGAAATCTCGAGGTCTTCTGTCATGGCTTTGAATGTTAGTTCGCTTTGTCCAGTAGGCTTTTGAATCTTTTGTGATCGGTGCATTTTACTGAGATGCAGACACGTGTGATTCTGGTGACTGAGTTCTCAAGCTACAGTTTATTATTTCACACTACAGTGAACGTATGGACTGAGGGTGAGGGGATGTCAGAAGATGTGTTTTTTTGGTGCCTGAGTAAGGCTTCTTTTGCTGTTCACTTTCATCTTAATTTAGAGTTATATATTTTTTGTCACCTTTTGGTTTTCCTGTGGTACCTAACAATGTAATCTTCACAATGCAGTGCTACATCCTAAATTTACAGTGCAGTAAATGAAAGAGGTTGGACCTGTTGTCCTTCATAATTGGGAGGGAAGAATGTCTGCCAGAAGAAACGTGGGTATTCTTTGGAATGCTAGGTGTTCAATCATTGGAACATTTTGAGGAATTTCCAATGTACCTCTTAAGAGGAATGCAGGTTTTTGTTCTTTTTGAAAGAAGTTGGTTGTTAAAGACTTGGGAAATCCTAGAAGGAAACGGGAGGACTATTGGGACATCCTAGCTGATCCTGACCACCACAAGAACAGCTACAGTTCTCTCAGATCACAGCACTTGAAGTCAGAAGCATAAGTTGGTGTTCAAAGAATTCCACGTGAAAGGTTTTGCGCCCTTCACTCTCCTGACCGCTAGCATTCTCTCTACCTCAGTGTGTGGGTAGGTCTTTGTTATGTCCCCAGACTCACACTAGATTAAAAAACAAAATGCTTGGCCGGGCACGGTGGCTCATGCCTGTAATCCCTGCATTTTGGGAGGCCAAGGCTGGCGGATCATGAGGTCAAGAGATTGAGACCACCCTGGCCTACATGGTGAAACCCTGTCTCTACTCAAAATACAAAAATTAGCTGGGCATGATGGCGAGCACCTGTAGTCCCAGCTACTTGAGAGGCTGAGGCAGGAGAATCGTTGGAACCCGGAAGGCAGAGGTTGCAGTGAGCCGAGATCGCGCCACTGCACTCCAGCCTGGCAACAGAGCGATACTCCATCTCAAAAAATAAAAATAAAAAATAAAAAAAGCCAAGGTAAATAGCCATAGGACCCCAATTCTCTTTTCCTTATATTCCAGATATAAAAGAAAAAACTCACCAGTTTAAAGTGCTCGTTTCCTACGTTCACAATATCTAATACATGCAAACTTTTGGTACCAGGAAGTGAGAGGGTGATATAAAGGAACTAGTCAAGTAAGATTTAATACCTGGCAACATTTCATAGATGATAACACTGGTCCACTTGAACACTTTGCATTTTTATTCACTATATCTGGTCTACATGGGTCTAGCTAAAACTTTATTCAACACAGCACAGCTCTTGCCTGCTTAGAAGCCTTTAACTGTGTATTTAATTACCACATGGGTGGTTCTTTTGTAGAGAAAGCATAGAACATAGGATCCAGTCTTTTAGTCTTTTACAAACGTTGAAACTCTGTCACCTGACATGCTTGAGGAAATTTCAGATGCTTTGTCCTCATCTTAGACCCACTGAATAGGGTCACTAAGGAATGGTGCCCAGGAATCTACATTTTACAACCTCTCCATTTAATACATGTGCTTGCTGGAAGTTAAGTAACATTGTGGGCTCACCTGTAGTGTGTAGCACTAATCAGACTCAACTTCTGAGAAGACTCAACTTCTGGCCAGACTTGTAGATAATAATAACAAGAAGCAATAACACTTTTCTGAAACAGAATAGTGGCATGTGATACTGTGAAATCTCTGGCACTGGTTACCCAATATCCACACATACCCCACTTAGCTCGAAATTAGAAAAATAAAGAATGAGATTCAGCCCAGAGGCAGCCATGAGCACAGGTGCACAATTTGGAAAAATGAGACCAATTCTTAAAAAAAAAAAAATCAAGCTGAAGTCAAAGAAGTTTAATAAAAATGTAAATTCCCTTACAACTGGCCCCATGTTTTCTGTCTCTTAATGAACACCTGCCACCTGGTGAATAATGGCAAGGCCTCCGAAAGTGGGTCAGGAAAGCAAAAGGGCCCACCACCGGAAACACTGTTAGGCATTCAAACATGAGCAATCCAGCTAACAAATAAAAACTCCTGTCAGTGGTGCAGGTACGTTGGCGTGTTCTCTTTATAAGAAACAATATGCAAATAAATCGCAAAACGTGAAAGAGCAGAACTTTTCACTGCTGCCTTCTGTCAAGCTGGGAACACTGAGGTGAAGATTGAGTACAGGGGATTCGGGATGGGGAGGGCCCCCTGTGAAACAGTTTCTGAATGAAAGTGAGGAAAGCAGGCATGGGATAGAGGGATAATTTGGTCTGGAACAACTAAAGCCTCGGCCAGTGCCACGGCTCTGAAATTACGTTGTCCTTCCGAGATGACCCAAATTGCATAAAGGATCTCAGTCTTGTACCTCCCATCCCCATCCAAACACCCGGTCGTCATATGAGGTCACACCCTTTGAGCCCAGTTCTGGAGAGGACCTGAGGTTTGCTGCGAGTCGTCCACAGCCAGGATTCCCAACATCTGGAGGACGAGCACCCCAATCTTGAAGGCTGCATTCAGTAGCGCATCCACTGCAACTCAGTACCTGATGCAAGGCCAAAAACGACGGAGCTCAGAGCCACAACGGGCTTCTGATCTTGCACAGTCTGCTGAATGCCCCTGACAGTCCACTGAAGTAGTAATGTTAAGGAAGGCAATGATTAGAAGTAATTTGCTGAGGGATCAGGGTTGCATTTTGAGCTGTCAGCGAGTAATGAAGCAAGAATGTCAATCGACAGGTGAATCAAAGTCAGGGCAAAAGAAAGGGAGGAGGAAATTTGCTCAAAAAAAAAAAAAAAGAGGCAATTGCTTTAATTGAGGCTTGGGATGAGATAAATAGAGAAAGTTTGCAACTGCCAGAGACTGCTAAATAGGAAAAAAATCTGTGCATGTGTGGCTGGTGGGATTGGAACATGGCAGATGTTGTGGGTCAGAATCTCACTGGAAAAGTCAAGAATCAGAGCTGATTTCAAAACACTCTTAACCTTCAAATAAAGGATCCCCCATCTCTGTATTGAACCTGCCAATGACTACCTCTGTCTTTTCCTTAATTATTGATTTGCAAGGATGTAGAACACTAAGACACACACACACACACACACACACACACACACACACACACACACAATTTTGTTTTTGTTTTTTTTCTGTTTTCTGAGACAGGATCTCACTCTGTCACCCAGGCTAAGTGCAGTGGCATGATCATAACTCACTGCAGTGTCAGTCTGTGCTCAAGCTCTCCTCCTGCCACAGCCTCCTGAGTAGCTGTGACTACAGGCCTGGACCACCACACTCTGATTTTTAATTTTTTGTAGAGATGAGGTCTCACTGTGTTGCCCAGGCTGGCCTTGAACTCCTGGACAGAAGGGATCCTTCCAACTTGGCCTCCCAAAGTGCTGGGATTACAGGCATGAACCACCATACCTAGCAGAGATAAATATATTTAATTGTTTATTAAAAAGGGAGAGAGGCTGTCCTTGATAAAATAATAGGTTCTGGAATGCAGTGTACTCTCTCAGAACGCCCTCTAAACACCGCCTCCGTGTGTCTAATGTAACCTATGACATCACCCTTAGACGTGCTGCTTTTTCATGGGGAGCACTGCTCCAAAAGGTGCCTGGAACCAGGTTAAACCATTGAGGTTATAAGGAATAAAGGAACTTTGTAATACAGACCGTTTCTGCAACTGTTTTCTAAACCGATAAAAAGCACTTCTTTCTGTCTTTGGTGTCTTCCTTGATAGTTGTAATAAGAGTAGTAGTAGTTCTTCTTTTTCCTTTTTTCTTGTTTGATTTGTAAGAAACACTTTCCCTTTCCCCTCTGGTGTTTGAATGCACCCAGCCTCATTTCAGCAGCCTGCAATGACACACTGAAAGCTGTTAGAGCTACAGCTTTGCTGTATGGAGGTCCATGGATATGTTTTCTAATTATAAAGCTTCCTGAGCTGTTTGTAACTATTTCAGACTACTCACCCAGCTGTCTGCCACTGGCTTGTTTCTATTTCAGGAATGATCTCTTCCTCCTCCTTCTTCCCCTCCCATTCCCAAATCCCCACATTAGCAGCGGCCAAGTTATTTTCAAGTACAGTGTATATGTAAGTGATCTTGATCTGCTAAGAAAAGACATACTTGTTTTTACTGGGCAGGCAGCATCCTAGGGAAAAGGAGAATTGCAAGTCTAATTTGGTTAGAAAGCATCCTTTTTCGCAACAGTGAGGACTGTAGGTACCACTAAAATCATTGCTGTTAATTACTAATTGGATCAAGTCCTCCCTGTTCCACCAACCAAATACTTACAAAATTTCTTCTCTGCTTTTCATTCAGAAACTGCCTCAGACTGCCCTGTTATCTACCTCCAGGCTTTATTGCAATGCCTCCCATGACCTCTCTCCTGGACCACCTTGTCCACGCTGCACACAGTTGCCAAATTAAACTGTCTGTGTTGCAAAGCTCATTGTGGCTCCCTCCTCCCAGTGTAAAAACCTTTTAGTGTTTCTCTTCTCCACAAAACAGTAATCCATGTGCTTAGTAACATCTGAAAGGCCCTTCCTGATCTATCTCTAGCCCACCTATGTGGACCACATCTCTTGGCTCCCCCACCCGCCCCCACCTGCATCTCTTCCTCTTGCTTTTTGCTTTTCTTTTCCCAAACTCTGAACCGCGTATACGTTCTTTCCATTCGCGGTGTTTCACACCTCAGTGCTCCCGTGCCTGTAGTTCCCAGTGCCTGGAACAATCTTTCCGATGAATTGTGACACTTCTGGAAACATCTTTGTCCCGACTCCAGAAACCTAATTTTCATTCTGATGAATAGCATGAATAGCTCCCACAGTTTTTTCCCCAGGCTGTTTTACAAGTATTGAGGATTCACGTGTTAATCCTGAAATGTGCTTTCTAAAAAAAAAAAAAAAGCGTCATCTGAGAACCCATTAAGCCTCTAGTTTAAATACCCAGACATTCTCAAAAATTGAATTTGCATTGTCTTCCATGCGGTGTCTTCTCAGGTAACCAATGCGGTCATGTCAGATTGATACATCATGTTGTTAAGAGCCCAGCAATCTCCAGGGTAGTAGAAAGATGCAGCTACGGAAGGGAACAGAACTGTGCTCCTGTACGCGGCTTGGCTGCTGAGCCTCTCGGATCATCCTGAAGCAGGCAATCTCTGCAAACTTCTAGGGTGATTTGAACATGTGTAGCTTTTGCTGGCAGCCGAGAGAAATGGGAAGTCCCCTGAGCTGAAAGTTTGGAGCGCTATGTCCTCAACAACCTAAATCTGCCACATGCAATCTGTGTGATCCTAGGGAAGTCATTGGACCTCTTTGAGTCGTGCTGTCCTCAAATGTAAAATGAGTTTCATATTTAAATGTTCTAAATCAGTTTCTTTATAATGTTTATAATGTTTTAATTAAATATTTATCCATCTGTATCAGATAATGTTGGTGATCTAATTCAGTTTTTTTAGTTCCCTATTTGAACTATTTTTGTATCCCCCAGCTTCAGTGTGACTTCTCTTGCAGTAGCCAGCGTGGCTTTTTTTGTTTTTAAGAAAGTTGTCTGCCGGGTGCAGTGGCTCTGTAATCCCAGCACTTTTGGAGGCCAAGGTGGGCGGATCATGAGGTCAGGAGTTCGAGACCAGCCTGGCCAATATAGTGAAACCCTGTCTCTACTAATAATACAAAAATTAGCCAGGTGTGGTGGCATGCACCTGTGGTCACAGCTACTTGGGAGGCTGAGGCAGAAGAATCGCTTGAACCCGGGAGGCAGAGGTTGCTGTGAGCTGAGATTGTGCCGCTGCACTCCAGCCTGGGCGGCAGAGCGAAACTCCATCTCAAAAAAAAAGGAGAGAAAAAGAAAGTTTGCTCAATCTACTACTCTATTGCCTCTGGCTGGAAAAACTCTCAGGGAGGTGCAAGGTGTATGCCAGCATTTTCTTCTGGGATCGGCTGCGGCCAGCTCTGGCACTTTGCCTGGGACTATACCCTTGTCTGGACTCCTGTTTCCCTGTCCTTTGCCTCTGCATGGGAGTGCTTCCTTATCAATCATTTGCGCTTGAATCCTTGTGTTAGGGTCTGCTTATGGGTTGGACTCAGCCCAAGATATTCTCTATCTAGCTGTCCTTGTTGAGTTTGTTAATAAACGTTTGATTTGGATTTGTATGAGGCAAACCGAACTTGGTTAGGGTAAATAGAGGAGGAAGGTGCTTTGTCTCCTGAATCGTGTTTGATAAAGTGCTTAACAAAGGTGGCTTCCAGAGTGGTTCCAGGTAAAGAAGTACTGGAAAGGCCTCTTTATTAATGTATGGATTTTCTGTCACTGATGTTTGTCTCCCTATGAATAGTTTAGACTAGATTTTTCAAGTAAGCATTTTATAATGTCTGCAACTCTTTCTAGGTGTTTTATAAACAACTAGCTGGGTAGAACAGCAGTAACAAAGAACTGTGAGTTTTCTGCCAGTATCTTCTAGTTTTTAACCTCCTCGAAAGCTATTTTAAACAAATATATGTCTAATTAAATCTCAAGGGAATGTGAAATAAAAACTAGAATTTGAGTTAAGAGTACCTGAAAGAGCATTTTTGGAAAAGACTTTGCTTATGCCCTTTGTGCATATGTAGACAGAATCAAAGTGTGTAAGATAATAAAGAAAGGTGCCATTGAGCCTCCAAGTAGAAGCTTGATGCCTTACTTCACTCATCCCCAGCTCATCACCCAAGAGTACAGTTTGTCGTGATTTGATATCTGTTGTAGATTAAGCCTGTTGCACACAGTTTCCACCCTGATGTTTCACATGGGCCATGCACAATACATTGAAACAAGATTTTGAAGTAAATAGAACCGCATTTCCCACTTTCTTTCATGCTGTTATTTTCTCTGCAAGATGCATTCTGGCTCCTTTTGTGAAACCTCAGATTTGATTCTATGAGCTACTGAGAAACGCAGCATTCCTATGCCACCCACCAAAGAGAGTTTTTACACAGTCTGTTGTACATAGAAAGCATGTGGGTGTGCGTGTACACGTATGTGTGATGAAATGGTTCAATGACACTGTACTTACAATATAAACTACATCACCAAATGATGGGACTGCTCTACTCAGAAAGCATTAAATTATGAGGTTTAAGTAGAAATTAAACATTTACAATTTAATATATGTTTAATAAAATTAATATTTATAAACACATTTGCATTGGAAGTTGAAAGTGGAAAACAGGGTCGTTCACTTGCTAATGCCCACCACAGTGCCTTGCAGTTACTGATTTAATGGCCTGAAATCCCAATGGCATTGCTCCAAGACCAGAGACGAGACCATTTTTTGTTTGCATGGAGCTAAGTATTATCTTCAGAAAATCAAGACCAAAAGCTATGTTTTGCTTTTTAGCTCAGAGTCTTTGGAGACCCAACCTACCAGGTATCATTTGCTCATTTTATTTAAAGAAAAGAAAATAAATATTCAATGGAGTAGTTAAAAGTCTCTTTCTAACTATACTGTATATCTCAAAGAATTATTTTCTCATTCTGTCAACCCATGTCAAAGTTTTCAAGTAAAGTTGTGGTCATTGCTACATTTCTGGTCTTGTTTGTCTCACGTCTCTTAAAATGGTTTTCGTGTTAGAAGCTACTTAACATTGCATGTGAAAATAGATTTAACTCAGCAATCGATGTATCATCAATAATAATAATCATTAATTCATACATAAACATCACATTGGTAGCTTTCCAAATCCATCCTGGTTTTTGTGAGCTCTGATGCTGGTTCAGAGATGATATATGCCATTTTTATAAGGTGAAGTGGAGCAGTATAAATTGTACAAAGCAAGTATTGAGCACTGCAAAGTTCACTGTTCCTTAGAGAAATGAGCTATGCATTTACTGCTAAAAACAAACTTTCATGAAATATTTTTTTGGGCACCAGCCTAGCGAAGGAGTAAGGAAAAACAATGGATGGTTTTAACATTTACCCTTTTGGAAACTGATGGCCTGGATGGGAAGCTCAAATTAACACAGGAAGGCAGTTTGGTGTATTGGTGAAAAGCCCTCAGATTCAACTCAGGCAGAAAGTGATTTGAATTCTAATTAAGCCCCTGTTTAGCTGTATAACTTTGGAAAAGCCATTTACCCCCATACCACAGTTTTTCATCTTTAAAACAGAAATGCTAATATCTACCTAATTGTGTTGTTACTGTTGTTTCTTAAAGATTCACCACAAGGTGTAAGAGCAGCATGCCTGGCAAACATTGTATGCTGCTCATCAGCAGTTATTTATGTATTAATATCACTGATACAAATGAAATAATCCATCTCTTCCTACCCCAGCACACTTACTGTAACACATTTGTGATTTGTATTTTTACGATATCTTTTCTGATGAATCGATCCTCATAGTATATTTAGAGCAATGGTGTCTGGATTTGTATAAATCTCTGTAACTCTAGAACTTTATCCAATGGCCAACACATAAAAGGTTCTCAATAAATATTTGTTATTATTGTCATTGCACTGGGGGAAGAATATGCTCCAAAACAAAGATACTGGTTTTAAAAATAACCGCTTTCAAAAAAAAATTTTTTTTTAATTATAGAGAACAGAATCATTAGTAGGAGTACTCGTTATGATTATTTACAGTAATATATGTATTGGGTAAATTAGGCACCATCTGGTGTGCTAGCTAAGATGGCTCTAGTTCTTTATTAATAGATATATGGGACTCTGGGGTAATAGGTTGCTAGATCCATATGCTATTCAGGAGACAAATTTAATATAACCTTGCTACAGGATCAAGTAGCATAAGAAAATGAATTGAAGTGGAAGAAATGCTTAGGTTAATGTGACAACTCTGATAATTGACCAAGGTAGCAAGGGCCATTCTCTTCCAAAAATAATTAACAATATGATCTGTGCTGAATTAATGTTGTTATGGGTTATGGGTTTCAAATTTTTCCTTGTTAGCAAAATCACCTTTTAAATAATCTCATAGGGTTTTGAACAAACAGCACAGCGTTTCTTTTTTAAAAACTAGAAACCTATACTTGAGAAGCTAGCATAGAGTAGCAAAGAGACTGGGATCTCTGTAATAAATTCTTGACTTGGTCTTCCGTTTTCAGTTCCAAAAATTTTGAGGGAAATAAACAGCTGTCCAAACAAAATGCTGAAAGAATATCCCTGGACAAACAGAAAACCTTAGAGGGGCATCAGAGCAAATCATATGGATGGAGACTATGAATATGAAGAAAGTTATACAGAAATCTTCAGCCAAATAACATGCAAGCAATGTTTAAAACAAACAAACAAGCAAACAAACACCAAACTGTCCTCCTTCTCCGCCACATTCAGGATGTGGGTTTTATCAAACCGTATGCTATTCATGATTATGCTCTTTCATTTTCTCTCCCGTGCTTTTCTCATTTCTTCTCATTCTAGGTGAGTATAAGAAGCATTAGGGCTGGAACCATAAAAGGCCCGTGGCCAAGGACATTGCAATAAGACAGAGAATTTTAGCTATTAATTATTTTTTCTACCAATTAAGGATTCCTTGTGTCATGACTAACAGCAAGGAGAAGAGAGCAAAATAATACTAAAGCTAAGAAAAAGTATCTAATTCTTACAGAATACTTGTGATGATATAAGCATGGTTTTGTTTGCTTAGATTATTCTGTCTGGTGTTTTAACAGCCTGTATGCTGGGCAATAAAAGTAGAGTCTCAGGAAAATAGAACAAAGTTGGCTATAATTTGGAGACACAAAACAAAGCTAAGAGTCTTTAAGTAATGTTCATGAGGAGTTTGTGAATATGATTTATCAGAAACAGCTGCTTCTACCAGGGGTCCTCATAATAATGGTTCTCCTGAACTGTACCTGGTTATTTTGGGCTTCTCTTGCCACTAGGCCTATGGGGGAAAAAATACTTTTGCTCTAACCTTGATTATTAAGAGAAAATAGAGTTTCTGCCACATAGCATGGACATGGTTGGCAACTGGGAAAGACACTCAGCAAATGTTATAGATACCCGAGGAACCTGGATAAACCCTGATTCTTTTTCATTTGGTTCATAAAAAGCAGGCATCTGAGATGTTTTGCCCAACTTCAACTGAAGAAAGAAACACTATTGTTGGGTCTAGAAACAAAGCCTGATTTGCTGATTTTTTTTTTTTCATTTAGTTATGTTGGTGTTCTGTAAACACGGACTTACTTTTTTGCTTCTTTATATGTTTTAATAGAACCTTGAGCAGGGATGCCTTAGATGTTCAACTGTTGCCTGTGATCAGTGTCTGTCCTGAAAGGTCTGAATTCTTGTTTGCACTTCCCAGTGAGGTTTAGTGTTTGTGGCAGTCCTCCCGGTGGGGAGAGAAATGAGCAGGTGAGGCCAAAACCAGCATCTGTGACTTGCTAGGATCAGCTGCTTTTGTGTGCATGATTTCCACTTCAAAGAGTATGCAGACAGCTTGGTAATAGTCCCTTCACTGCAGCCTGGTCTTGTCAAGTAGTCAAAGTGATCTTGTGTACAGCTACAATAAGTGATTAAAATCATTTACAATACAGGTGTTAAAACAGCAGAGACCCTCAGAGTTCATGTATTTGACTTCCTCATTGCACAGATGAGGAAAATATGAAATGTGTGTGTTTAGCTTCTTCATTCTACAACGTTTATTGAACTATTTTATGCAGAAGAAGGGTAAAAAGACAGGAACTTGTATGAAGTTGGTGAATTGATAAAGCTCACTCATTTCTCTCTCTCTTTTTTTTTTTCCTGTGTCTTTGGCACCTCTATTAGATCTGGTCTGTATTAGGTCTAAATATGTATTTATTGAATAAATAATACATGTTTAATAAATGTTGGCCACACAGCTGATTGAATGGATAAAAAAGCTTCATAGAGAAGGTGATGCCTATGCTGTGTCTTGCACGATGAGGGAGAGTTGGAAAATGAGTAGCATGAAAGAGAGAGTAGAGAAATAAACCAATGTTATACTCCAGCCAACAGCAAAGATTGCACTGAAATTCTGGTCTGGTCTAGAAGTGAACCCACAGGTTCACTTTCTAAAAGGAAATCTTCTGAAGCATTTAAGATTATTTAATAAAGACCAATTTCCTCATGCTGTGCTGAATGAGGAATCTTCAGGACAAGAAAAGTCCTGTGCTATTTATTATTCTTAAGAAATTCCTAGCTATTTTTAGGTCTCAACATCAACTACTTCCCATTACTAAGTCAAAGCCAGATTACCTCCTTTGCACTCACCCTAGTTCATCTTATCCACTAGCAGCAAATTCCTTCCTTAGAATACTTCCCCATTGGCTTTGGAGAAGTGAAAAGGATTAACATATATGGGAGTGGAGGGTTTTATGTAATAGCCATTTTATTAACCCCATTACCTAGCTGTTGGGGTGCTGGGTAAAGAAGGAAGGGAGGAGGAGGAAAGTAGTTGTTGGCACTGGGGGTTCAGAGCCACCCCAGCTCCTTGAGATGAAGAGATGAAAATAAACCCTCTGTATCACTGAAGCCTGTGAATGTCATGAAGTAGTGGGACCTGAATCAATGCATTACATTTATAGCAGAGAAAAAGACGGAATAGGATGTCCAGAGTTTATTTATCCAGCTTCTCTGAAAAATATCTATGTGAACTATTGGGCTGAGAGTGTTGATTCCACTGAATTTTACTCTTTTGCTTCCATGCCTTTGGAGAGAATACTGTCCCAAAGACTCAAATCCAAATGTAATGTCCCTCCCTTGTCTTATGAGTGACTTATTTTTGGTACTCCACTGGGTGGAAAAAAATATTGATATAACTTTTCTTACAGGATATATGAACTAATTAATGATAGTTATACGACTGCTTTGGATTTGTTGCGCTCCCCTTGAATAAGCTTAATATGATTTTGTACACATCAATTAATTTCCCTAATAACAGACAAAATAGAGAGAAGCCACTACCATCCTTTCCAGTGTATGAAATGGATCAACATGAGTCAAAGGTATGGTGCCCCACACTTGTAATCCCATTACTTTGGGAGGCAGAAGCTGGTAGATCACTTGAGGCCAACAGTTCCAAACCTGCCTGAGCAATACAGTGAGAACCCATCACTACAATTTTTGTTTCTTTTGAGACGAAGTCTTGCTCTATTGCCCAGGCTGGAGTGCAATGGCACGATCTCACCTCACTGCAAACTCCATCTTTCGGATTCAAGTGATTCTCCTGCCTCAGCCTCCCGAGTAGCTGGGATTACAGGCATGCCCCACCACGCCCGGCTAATTTTTGTATTTTAAGTAGAGATGGGGTTTCGCCATGCTGGCCAAATTTTTTTTTTTTAATTAGCTGGACGTGGTGACCAGCTACTTGGGTGGCTGAGTCAGGAGGACTGCTTGAGGCCAGGGGTTCTAGACTGCAGTGAGTTATGATCACCACTGCCGTCCAACCTGGGTGACAGAGTCAGACCTTATCTCTAAAAAATAAATTAAAAAATAAAAATTAATTAATTAAAATTGATCAAATAAAGACATGCATATTATGGAGATTGTGAAAATAAGCATTGTTTTATGTGTCTGAGATGTATCTGGAATCTAAGTAGCCCTAATGGGTCTATGGCAGTGATCACTATAAGCAAAGCATAAAGAACTTTGAGAAATCAGCAAATTTTATTTCTAAAAATGAATTTTCTTAAAAATGTATTATTTCAGCCAGGCGTGGTAGCTCACACCCATAATCTCAGCACCTTGGGAGGCCGAGGTGGGTGGATCATGAGGTCAAGAGATAGAGTCCATCCTGGGCAGTGAAACCCCATCTCTACTAAAAATACCAAAATTAGCCAGGTGTAGTGGCATGTGCCTTTAATCCCAGCTACTAGGGAGGCTGAGGCAGGAGGATCACTTGAACCCGGGAGGCAGAGTTTGCAGTGAGCCAAGATTGCACCACTTCACTTCAGCCTAGTGACAGAGTGAGACTCCATCTAAAAAAATAAAAGAAAAAAACTGTATTCACTCATCCCCAAACTGTAGTTAAGTACCTACTCTGGGCTAGATATTAATTAGATCATTGAGAGTGTAGTTCTAAGCCAGGCAGACAGACACAGACATCTATTCTCTTGGACTTGCATTCTAGAAGGAGATTGAAGAGGTGAGGTAAGAGTTGTAGAGAAAATCTTACTGCTCATGAGATAGAAAATTACCACTGGGATGAGGGAAAGTTGTTACTTTTGATTGTGTGGTCAAGGAAAGCTTTTCAGGAGATCACCCTTGACTTGACACTCATTGATAAGAAGGAGACAGCCACGTAAACATCTGGGGGAAGAGGAAAGAGAAAGTGGTAAGGTCTCAAAGCCACAAAGATGTTCATGTGTTGGGAGAACAGATGAAATCCCAGTGCCTGGCATGCAGTGAACAAAAGGAAGTATGAGGCCAGGTAATGTAGGAAAGGTTGGCAAGGATCAGATCACGAAGGGCCTTTGGGGCCGTTTAAAGAGTTTCATTTCATTCTAAGGCAATTGGAGTCCATATGAGAATTGTGTGCAGGAGAGTGGTAGGGACCGATGGCTGTTATGTGATGGGAGATAATCTGATCTATGCTCCTATTTTTCAGGGCAGGCCTCCTTAAAGATCCATTTATTGATTTAACAATATTAAATGAAAGTTTACTGTATGCCATGCAATGTTCTAGCATTTTAGCAATGACTATAACAGGTCTCCAGCTTTATTGATGTTACATCCTATTGAGGAGAGTCAGACAAAAATGAGTAAGAACTGGGAAGAAAATATAAAGAGTTTATATAATAAAAATTAATGGGATGAAGTGCTGAAAATTTCGCTGGGTTGGAGACCACTAGGGCTGATTCAGTAATTCGTTTTGAGGTGTTCTGCTGTTGTTTCTCAGCCCTGATGGTCAAGAAATTCTTCCCTGTTTTACTTGTTTCCATTTCTATCTATTGCTTATTTTTCCTCTTATCCTCAT
The DNA here is from genome assembly GCF_009761245.1 of Sapajus apella. Taxonomy (NCBI): domain Eukaryota; kingdom Metazoa; phylum Chordata; class Mammalia; order Primates; family Cebidae; genus Sapajus; species Sapajus apella. The sequence goes on along the minus strand of NW_022436960.1, from coordinate 23,442,875 downwards.
GTGTAGTACACAGCCCTTTCTCTGAAAGTCTTATCTCTGATGAAGAAAATGCTTCGTCTCTTCAAACAGTAACTTAGTCTTTTATTTCCTAGAGACTGATTTCCTAAAGCTTTTCATATTTGTTCTATGTATTCATTCCTTTCAGTATTTTTGTTGCTCTTCACATAAAAATACAAAAACTTATCCTGGAAAGAAGTATTAATTTAGCTATCTATTCAGCCAGAATATAGTGGAAGAATTATTTTATAATTCTTATAGGGTACCCACTAATCGCCCTCCTCCCTGCCTCCTTCCCATCTTCTCTTTTCTCCTTTGCTTTCTTCCATTTTTTTCTTATCCCAAAATATTAGTTAAATAGTTTCTCTCCTTTAAAATATTTTAATGATAACTTCTTCAATGTGAACTCTTGTGTATAAGCATTTCTTCTTCTGTTAAGAAGCAGGGGACATTTTTTGTTTTAAAGTCAAAAAATTGTTGTGATAAGAATACCTACCATGAGATCTATCTTCTTAACAGATTTCTAAGCGTATAATACAGTATTATTAACTGTAGACTTTATATTATGCAGGAGATCTCTAAAACTTATTCATCTTGCATTACCGAAATTTTATACCTGTTGAGTAAAACTAAAAATCCTTTTCAAGAAATATTTCTGAAGCCATGTCTTCTCCTGCTTGTGGACTGTAACCCTTGGTATTATTGACTGTCTTGAGATAAAGTTCCATTAAGAAAGACAGTCTTAGACATTGTAGAAAAATCATAGTAAGGGAATGTTTTTTCTGACCCACCAAAATATTGAAGGACCAAGTTTAGCCTAGCACCTCCACACCATTGCCCCTGGGGCTTTCAGGCTAAGAAAAAAGGAGCTGTGGCTTGCTGCTATTTCAGCAATTAAATAAATAGTTTTAAACTGCTTGTTTTATTAGTAGGATTTTTATTCTGAAAAGACAGAGTATATACCCAAAATATCCTTATTTCTGCCATTGTGTTAAAGTATTTGTCAGTAAACAAACAAATAGCTTTGTAGAGTGTTCTTGTTTCCCACATTGCTACTGATTTTCTTAAGAAAAAGATAGCAGCAATTTGCTGAAAAACAAAAATGGCCTTTTACTAATCAAGAGAAATAAGATGACTAATTTAGATCGAATGTGTTTATTGCACCAGGGTCCAGCATTTTCTATTTTCATATATTCTTCTTATAAAGGTTCCCTTTGGAACTATTTAGGAAGGACCTGCAGACCTCCTTGAACAGTGACTATTTGGTCTCTGTTATACTAGAACCCATCCGATGATGAAATTTTGACTCTATTTTTGGAGATCCCATTCTATCTTGGATAGCTCTAGGAAGTGCTTTTACATCTTGGACTCAAGCTCTGGTCTTAGTCCAGTAATTTTCACCCATCAGCCCTGGTTCTGCCTTGTAAAACCACGTAATCCTCCTTCTACCTGACGTCTTTTACATGTTTTGAGATGGCCACTGTGAGCTTCCAAAGGTTCCTGGTTAAATATCCTGAGCTCATGCATGGTTCTTCATACAGCAGTACTTTGAGGCATCTCTCCATGCTGGTTACCAAAGTCTGAGTTTTAACATCCTATTGAAAATGTTATGAACACAGCTACTTAGAAACCATGCAGTCATCTCAGGGTAGAATCAGACAAGGACCTCCTTCACATGAAGTGCTTCCTGCGAGGACCGATGTAATCTGGTCTTCTGGTCTCTTCTGTTATCATTTTTTTCTTCCCCTCTCTCCTATGCATCATCCACTGCAGTGACGCTGGTTTCCTTGCTGTTCCTCACACAAGCCACACGTATTTTTGACTTCCTTTTAAATTCCTTTCCCCTTGTTTCCTGTGCCTTGAACTCTCCTCCTTCAGAAGACACATGGCATTCTCCCTCTCTGTACTCAGGTCACTATTGCTATCTCCACAGAGGGGCCTGCCCTGCCCCGCCCATTCTAAATAGCCCTTTCCCGACATGGCTACTCCTTTGTGATATTGGGGTTGAGGGGTTCAGGGTGCCCTCAGCTACCCTGAAAGGACGTTTCTCCAGGTTCTTGGTCTCCTGCCCTCTCAAGGATGAGAGAGGGGACCAGGGCACAGTGCGCAGTAAATGCTGGACTCAAAAGTGTTTGTAGAAAGTGATTTATTTAGAGAGAGAGAGAAACGGGAGAAGGAGAGAGAAAGAAACAGTTAACTCTCACACTGAGTGAGAGAATCCAGAAAGATGGAACCCAGGAGAGGAAAGCAGCTTCCACACTGAGTGGAAGGGAAAAGAGAGAGATGGAGTTTAGGAGGGGAAGACAGGCTTCCCTGAAGGGAGTGTTCATGGAAGGGGACTCCGGAGGGGAAATCCAGGAGAGAGAAAGATGGCTTTCATGAAGGGAGTGTCTGTGGAAGGGGACCCAAACATGAAGTCTGAAGGGGTGTGGAAGAAGGGGGCTTTCAGCCTGGGAGGAACCCCCGCCTTCTCCAAGACCCCAGGCCAATGAAAGGAATTCCTTAGAACTTCCACTGTAGTGATTGACTCTTAGTTTCTTCCCGCACCCGCGAAATTCAAACACAAACCCTTAAATCTCCCGGATGGAGAGAGATGGGAGGGGGGCATGGCGCTAGGAAGTTCTTGCCTTTAAAACTACACCCCCTTGTGGACCCGGAAAGAGAATACATTCCATCACCTTGTCATGCTTTTATTAGCCCTTGAAATTCCCAGACATTGTATTATCAATCTATTTATTTATTGTCTGCTATCATTATTAGAGTGCGCTCTCTTATTAAGTCAAGAACTTGGCTAGTCCGTGAATGTCTTTTCAGTACCCAGAAAAGGGCCTAACATATAGAAGGGGCATAATAAACATTTGTGAATGCATTGACTAACTTACTATCCACGCAGATTATCTTGAGGCAGAGGATAGAGAATAAGACTTTTTAGTACATATTTAACAGTATGTGTAGCCATCCATACAGTAAAGAATTCTGCAACTCACAGTGACCCCAAACAGCATTTGAGCTTTTAGATACTACAGAGCAGCCTATGTCTCTCTGTGTGTGTAGATATGTGTGTACATATATACACTTATAATATATACACATATATATACACATATACAAACATACATATACTCGTGTGCGTGCATGTACATTTATGTATGTATTATGTGTATATCTCTGATTGAATGGGTAGACACATGATTTGGAGACCTGTGTCCAAGCCCTCTAGATTGTAGAAGCTGGAAATACAAAAGTGCATGAATTGAAGGCAAGTGAGCCAGTAGGACTTCTAACTGCACATGAATTTCCAAGGATACAGTTGTTCTTGAACAATCACAGTCAGTATATCAAAATAAGCGCTTTATTGAGTAGGGTAAAAGGAGTTGCTGGCAAGACTGTAAATTCTCTCGCAGAACAAATGATAACTGAGCCCAGGAGCCCTTTTGTTCTGGGGGGAGGGGCATAAATTCCCTGAAAGTATCTGTCGCAGGGAATTGCTCTGCATTCATCATGCCCGCCTCCTGCATCATTCATGAATGTCATAAGAGTCTAAAGAATTGGCACTTCATAGTGAAGATGATTAAATAGCCACTCTACTTGTCTTTTCTGCTGCACAGTGCTTTTAGAGGAATTCCATTTAGATTGGAGCATACCCCTTCCAATCCCTTTGCACTTCTTGCAAGCTGAGGTCTCAGACATCAGAGGAAGGCTCTTATGCATGTTGGGATTGGACGGAGCTCGTGGGCTGGCGCTTCAGTTTGCTAATTTCCCTGTGATGGAGACCGTAGGATCTGGAAAAAATGAATGCCACAAAGCTCAAGGCAAATCCTTTTTTAGGGAGTACAGAAATTGCCATTTTAGCTTAGATTCTTCAGTGATTGAGCTGTAAATTTTGTCAGATAGTTTCACTTCTCTTATCACTTCCTTGTGGACTGTGAATAATGAATCAGAACAAGACACGTTTACATATGATTTGCTATTTCATATATTCAAATATAAGGCCTCAAGTCATTTTGTAGCCAATAAAGCATATTATTCAGTGTAAATACTGATGTAATAGAGTATAAGGTATAGAATTGGCCGGGTGTGCTGTCACACCTGTAATCCCAGCACTTTAGGAGGCCGAGGCGGGTGGATCACCTGAGGTCAGGAATTAGAAACGAGCCTAGCCAACATGGTGAAACCCGTCTCTACTAAAAACTATAAAAATTAGCCAGGTGTGGTGGCAGGCAGCTGTCATCCCAGCTACTTGGGAGGCTGAGGCAGGAGAATCGCTTGAACCCAGGAGGCGGAGGTTGCAGTGAACTGAGTTTGAGCCACTGCACTCTAGCCTGGGCAACAGAGGGAATCTCCATCTAAAAAAAAAAAAAAAAAGATAGAAATCTTACTTCTGTCCTCTCTTCTGCATGCATTCCTTGTCATGTATACGTAGTCTCTTTCTGTCTTCCTCTCTCCACACATACACATACTATCTCTCTAAAATGGCTCTGTAGTCATTCTTACTGCCCAAACAGCCTCCTTAGGTGACAGAGTGAGAATGATTGGATTAGCATTTATCAACTCAGGTCTATGTGGAATCTAAAACAGTTGCACTCCCAGAAGTACACAGTAGAATAGTGGTTACCAGAGGCCTCAGGTTGGGGGCTGTAATGAGGAGATGCCGGTCAAAGGGTACAATATTTCAGTTAGGCAGGAGAAATGCATTCTTGAGATCTATTGCACAGCATCGTGACTATAGCTAATAATAATGGATTGTAAATTTCAAACTTGCTAAGAATAAATTTCAAAAGTTCTCACCACACAAAATAATAAGTATTTGAAGTGATAGATGTGTTAATTAGCTTGATTTCTATCATTTCACATAGTATACATATAGCATCACATTGTACCCCATAATTATATATAATTATGATTTGTCAATTAAAATTAAAAATAAGGCCAGGGGTGGTGGCTCACGTCTGTAATCCTAGCACTTTGATAGGCTGAGGTGGGAGGATCACCTCAGGTCAGGAGTTCGAGACCAGCCTGGACAGCATGGCAAAACCCTGTCTCTACTAAAAATATAAAAATTAGCTAGGCATGGTGGCACACAGCTGTAATCCCAGCTACTTGGGTGGCTGAGGAGTGAGAACTGCTTGAACTTGAGAAACAGAGGTTGCAGTGAGCGGGGATCACGCCAATGCACTCCATCCTGGGCAACAGAGTGAGACTCTGTCTTAAAAAAAAAAATAGATTAAATTAAAAATAAAATTGGTCAACAAACAAATTTTCATAAGCACTTATGTTAGAGGCAACTGAAAGTATATAGTGAGAAGAGCACACTGTAATTAGGAGAGAGGAGCTCTAATTTGTTTGTGCCAGTCATCACTGTTACCTCGGACAAACTGTAACCTCGCAGGGCCTCGGTATTTGCATCTGTAAATGAGGACATACATGGTGGCTCTGGGATTATCCTTCCACTCTTATGACACATGGCTTTATGTGTCACCATGGGACTCAGCCATTCTGGGGAACAGAAAAAACAAAGCCCATGATGTCACCACTGCTTGTGAGGAACTCATAATCTCATTACAGCTAGTGCTCGACTTACGAGCACGGTCAGGACCGCGGATCGTTCATAACACGATTTGGTCGTAAGTTGAGTAGGCTATATGTACAGTTGAAATGGTGCACGCAGAGATGGTAGTGCTGCCGGAAGCTGGTCCACACTGTCGTACGCCCAGCTGGGCAACGTTTGCTCTGCCAGACGCGGAGCAGTCGTGGCTAGCGATTGTGGTCGTAAAATCGAATGGTCATAAGTTGCACAGGTGCTAAGACGATCAATATCTGTGTGTCTGCACTCTCTAAGCTCTGCTGGAAAATGAGTTCCAGCATAACACAGGTTCTGGGTCTGCAGCGGCGTCATTGACTGTGAAAGATAGGTAATTGTTCAAATAGTGGTATGATCTTTGGCTGTGATTTCCTCATAGTAAACATAATATGATTTTTGTGCCACTGTTAATTATGGGCTTCTCCTAAAAGTTTATGACTTTAGGAAGAATGTTCTTTTTATAGGAGAACTTCAGATACATGTTAAGAGATCCAGTTAAATGGGTGGATCATGGAAATTGGGTCATCACTGGTTGTTACCAGTAAGAGGATCCCGTTAAAGAAAATGTGTTCACCTGTTACTGATGAAGTCTTATCAGCCATGCCTCTAACTTACCAGTGACTTCAAGGCAGGTAGACCCGTTTAGCTTTAATTTGCTCCTAGAAGGAACCTCTTCACTTCTCATTATCCAGACTTTCTCTAGGAGTGGGAGGGCCGATCAAAATGCCAGCCTTGGCACTTTGCATTCTGCTGCTCCAGCCATGTGGATCTGATTTGTTCTTACTGCTGGTTTAAGAGAGATTGAAAGGAGCAAAGCTGTTCTCTAAGTTTCTTGATCTGCACCGTGGCAGCCAGAGTCAGAGGGAATGGAGACAATGGGAGAGGGACTAAATCCTCGAGAGTGATGTGTCTGTGATCTACAGGAAGCAGACCCCGTGTTCACATGCAGGCTTCAAATACTAGGTCATTGCTTTGGAGAATGTTCTTGCGCCCAATAAAACTTGCCGCCTATGTGGCCCAATGTGTAGGAAAAGCTGAGCCTGAGAGATAAGGACAGACAGGATATATGGCTGAATGAAGAACTTTCAATTTCCTTTTCTTAGTAGCTGGGCAAGTATCACATCATTTAAAAAAAAAATAGCCACATCAAAAAACAGCTTCCAATCTAAATGCACATGGGCTATGCCAAAATCTTTTTACATGATTGACTTAATCAGAAGACCTAATCTAACAGGGAGAAGCACTGTATTAATTTAAATATGGCAGCTGCTATCTAAGTTTATTGCAAGAGCTAAAGACCAATTATCTTGCATTTTTCCATAAAATTGCATTTCCTAAACAGAGACTGGTGTGTCTGAATATATCCATCATAATAAATCTTCAAGCTTTGATGGAAGGGAATGCTGTTTATTTGGAGCATGTCATATCTGTACTGTTCAATCAATGCTAAAGTTATCATATGAGAACTAAGACGAGGGCCTGGAAAATGAGTTTTTATAGACTCTCAGCATGACTTTGTGAATAAAAGCATAAGGCCAGAACCAGATATAAAAAGTGCCTTATTCCAGGGCCTGGAAGGCAATTTTTAAATGTAGGGATTATGCAGTAACCTCTCACAAGGCCCAGGGTGAAGAACAAGTAAGGAACTTTTTATTTTCTGTGGAACAAGGGAATAGGCATGCTTTCAAAGGAGGAAGAGGTATTGAGATAAGAAAGAGAGACTGAGATGGAAAATGTATTTGAAATATATGTAATTAGGCAGGAGAAATGAGAATCACAAAACCCTAGCAAAGGTCATTGTCTTGCTAAAAATAATAAAAGACAAACAGGAGCTATAAGCTAAGGCTTTGAAGGGGGTAAAATATTAAGACAATTAGCTTATGTATTAAAAGGAAATCAGTTTTTAAAAGTATAAACTACAATATATTACATAATGCAGTGATGTGCTTGTCTATGATAAAAGGTAAGGAATAAGAATTTGTTTAATGAATAATGAAAAATAGCTTTGACAATTGGAGTTGCTTTTCATTCATTCTGATCTCTTCTGTGGCTCTTGGCTGTAGACTATCTTTGTTTTAAGAAGAGCAAACGCGTTTGTCCTAATATTCCTGGAGATTTAGTTTATT
>NW_022436960.1:23422579-23434771 GCF_009761245.1 Sapajus apella | reverse complement strand
AAAAAAAAAAGAATGAAAATGTCACATATATAATATAGAGAGAGGTTTAAATAAACAAAAAGAAAAGGAAGTCAAGATTATGTCAGCATTATGATTACAACCACATGCAGACTGTTTTTCTTCTGTGTGAAGACCAGAGAGAAAGGCAGATAGTGATATATTCAACACGTGTTATTTAGGTAAATCAATTTACACAGTCTTTCAGGTCTTTCAAATACCAAATACTAAGTACCTGGAAAATAGCTGAGCAGACTCTGAGCCCATTCTTTGATGATGCCATAGCATGGTCTTACTTGGGGCTTAAAAATCATGGTTTTTCATGGTCATGGAGTTCTAACCAAACACTTGAACACAAAATTCAGTGAGCTCAAAATGAAATGAACACTTTCACATTCTAATCTGTGTTTCCTTTTCTATCTACTATTTTATTGGTTCAAATTTGAAAACTCTGAACCAACCCCAGATCCTTTTTTTTCCTCCCCGGATATCAAATGTATCGCAAAGCCCTTTCATTCTTCATGTCTTTCGTATCTGCTTCCTCTCATTTCCGACGTTCAGGGATCCAATCCCCATTTTCAACTCTGGTGTCTGTGGTATTGCAGTGGTCTTCCTCTAAACCCACATGGTCACACATTACCCTTCTTCCATCGTCTATACTGCAGACAAAGGTAGTTTTCTTAAACTGTAAAATTTCCCACTGATCAATGTAGTCATTTCCCAACTTTTTAAAGACAAAAATCACTCTTTGAAAAATTGATATGGGACTGTTAATATATTTACTAAATTAGAAGTTATGTGTTTCAGTAAGTTAAAAAAAATTTGATGAAAATTGTGGTGGAATCCTTCAAGAATTTCTTTGACTAAAACAAAAACACATAAGGAAAACACCGGCTTGTCTACTAAGGCACTAGCTTGTCTCATAATGTCCACGTATCTTCATATGACGTTCGGTACTCTCGCAGCTCTCAATACCCTGTTTTCCATAATTGTCTTTGCTATTCTCAGCAACTCAGCCTCCACACTATGCAAAAGAGATTATGCTATGTTCTCCAAACACACTGTGTCTTTCACATCTTTGCTTGTGGCTTCTAACTAGAATGACATTTCCTGCTTTAAAATCAGGCACTCTCCTTCACCCTAAAGACTCACTACAAGTCTTCATTGAATCTTGTGACTCCTACCTATAGATTCCCATTTTATTTTGAACATATCTCTGCTAGGCACTTATTACATTGTATTATATATAGAGTATACTTCTTGGTACATAGAAGATACTCAACGAGTGTTTTTTTTTTTCTTCTACATTTACATGCAATTGCATTTAATTTTTACTGATTGAATGTTCTGGTTTTTTTTCTCAAGCATAGGTTATTTTGACTGCAGTCAGTGTTTTAGTAAATGTTAATGTCTACTAGAGCAATTCTTCTTTCCTTATTCTTCCTTTTAAATTTCTCTCTCTTTTTTTTTTTTTTTTTTTTGGACAAAGGGTTTTCTTTTTCCCCCAGGTGGGGGTTGCAGTGAGCCGACGGCTCACCGCTGCACTCCCCTCCTGGGTTCAAGCAATTCTCCTGCCTCTCAGCCTCCCGAGCAGCTGGGACTACAGGCACACACAACCACACCCAGCTAATTTTTGTAGTTTTAGTAGAGACAGGGTTTCACCATATTGGCCAGGCTGGTCTTGAACTCCTGACCTCATGATCCACCCGCCTCCACCTCCCAAAGCCCTGGGGTTATAGGCATGAGCCACCACGCCTGGCCACCTTTTACATTTCCTTGGCAAATCTTACACACATTTTTCTTTATGGACTTAAAAAAGTTGAGATTCTGCATAGTGATGCTTTACAAATGAGTATGATTATTATTGATTTATTCATATATTCCCTCTCCAGTAACATCACATGTATTGCCATATATATAGATATGTTTTATGTCCTTCAAAAGCAATGGTTTTCTTTATATAGCTTTCCTTTATATAGCTTTCTCAGGGAATTTATTTCAGGATATTTTATAGACTTTTGTTATTGTGGTTGAGACTTCCCCTTTCATCTCAACCTGGTGATTACTATTATTAAAGCCAGATGTTGATGTTTTCATTGTGGTAAAATATACATAATAAAAATTACCATTTTAATGATCATTAACAATTTATGTTATGCAGCCATCAGCACTCTCTACTCTCAGACCTTTCCCACTATCCGAAACGGAAACCCTGTTCGCATAAAACTCTTACAAGATAACAAGAAGACAAGCTTCATAACACTAAATTTGGCAATGATTCCTTGTTATCTTGTAAGAGTTTCATGGCTTTACTTCTGAACATTTAAGCCTTTGACTCATTTTGAAGTAATTTTTGTATATCACATAAGGTGTCCAACTTCATACTTTTGCGTCTGTATATTTAGTTTACCCAGCACCATTTTTTTTTTTAAAAAAAAGAATGTTCTTTTCCTGTTGGATAGCCTTGGTATCCTTGTCAAAATCATATGATCATCTATGGAAGAGTGACAAGCTATTGATTTTTTTTTTGCATTGATATTGTATTAGACCAACTTACCAATTATTCGCATTAATTTTAAATTTTCTAGATGAGTTTATTTGAGATATGTAGGTAGTCAATCATATATTCTTTAACATTGTTGTATTATTTCCCAGCAGTTTACAGCCTGTTTTATTTTAATGCTTTATTTTTCTTAGTAACAAATTCTAAAACAATGTTGAATACTGTGATAATGAACATCTCCATTTTCCTGATTTTAATGGCAAAGTCTATATAATTTTATCATTTAGTATGACAATACTTTTGATAATCACTATCATATTTAGAACACTTTGTTTAATTCTATCTTAATTAAGTTTTTTGAGGGAATGGCTGCTGAATTCTTTCCAATACTTAAAAAAATCCTGGGTAAAATTATATTCAAATTCTACTTTAATTAGGTGAAGTAATGAATTTTGTTAATAGATACCTTTAAGATGAAATACACTACGTTTCATATTTTTGAAATCATATTATTCTAATATACCATTGAAGTATTATTCAGAAAATGTTTATCAATTTTCTTAAGTGAAATTAGTCTAAAGTATTTTGTTTTTGTGTAGCGTATTTATTAGGTGTTGGTATTAAGATTATGTTGGGTTTATAAATGAATTGGAAAATGTCTTAGTCGGTTTGAGCCACTATAACCGAATACCATAAACTGAGCCATTTTGTAAACAACAGAATTTTATATTTCATAGTTCTGGTGACTGAGAAGTGCAAGACCTAGGTAGATTCTGTTGGTCTCTAGTGAGAACCTCTTTTCTCTTAATAGGCAGCATCTTCTCCTATAACCTCACATGGTTAAAGGAGCCAGGTAACCATCTGGCGTCTCTTTAATAAGATTGTTTACCCCCACCATCTCCCAAAGACCTCACCCTATAATACCAACACATTGGGAGTTAGGATTTCAACGTACGAATTTGCGGGGAACCTAGGCATTTCAGTCTATTGCATGAAGATTTCTAACCTTGCCTGTAGTATGGTATAAAATGGAGTAATTTAGAAATTATCTTATCTTGAAAATTATGTTGAAAGGTAGATGAAACTTAGAAGCTTACCTGTAAAATCACCTACATTTGTATTTTTTAACTATTAAAACTTAAATGTCCTTTCCAATGATGTCTATGGTCATGAGTTTATTGAGTTTTTCTACTTTATCTTAGAAATCTTTGACAAGAGTAATGATCCATCCTTCTGACTTTCAAATATATTGATTTAAAGTTGTACAAAATACGATTTTATATTTGTAATCTTTTCTGTCATGATGGTTATATAATTTCTGATGTTCCTATTTTCTCCTTTAGTTTTTCTTATTTCTCTTTTTTCAGAGGTTTATATATATTTTCTTTGACATTTTAAAGAGCAAACGTCACGATTTTTTTAAACTTTTCTATTATTTTAAATATTTTCTTGGGTAAATTTCAGCTTTTATTTTTAGTAATTGTGAAAAACCAGCTTATTTATCTATTTTTGTAATAAGTGTATTAAGGTGAAAATTCAGTTTATTTGTGTTTATTTTTCTTATTATTATTTAAGACATTTACTTCTGAGTTTTTGAGTAAAGCTTTATCTGAGGTTTATATGACTTATTATATAAAGGTGTATCTTCAGTAATATTCCAATTATTGGGTTTTGGTCTTTTTTATTAGGATTATATATATATATATATATAGAATACTGTTTTATCAATAACTTATTTATAGAAATCATTAAGGCTTTCTTTGTCAACAAGAACATTATCAGTTTAACAAATGTTCCAATTATAAATATATAATTTTAAATAAGTTACTGAATATGCTTCTTAGGTTAAATTCTTGAGTTACTTATCACCTAATCATTATGGACATTCTTTGACAATTTATTTAAACACTTACTGTGCCCCTGTGTGTTCCAGGCATTGTGGTAGTTACCAGGAAGTTTTTCATATCCAAACTCTTCTAGTTGTGAAAGAACTCAAATTGAACTAGCTTAGACTACATGAGTTAGCTATTAACAGTTCTCTATAAGAAAGATACAGCTAGGCACAGAGGCTGACGCTTATAGTCCCAGTATTTTGGGAGGCCAAGGCGGGCAGATCACTTGAGGTCAGGAGTTCAAAACCAGCCTGACCAACATGATGAAACCCTGTCTCTACTAAAAATACAAAAATTAGCCAAGTGTAGTGGTGGGCACCTGTAATCCCAGCTACTCAGGAGGCTGAGACAGGAGAATTGCTTGAACCCGGAGGCAGAGGTTGCAGTGAGCTGTGATCACGCCTCTGCACTCCAGCCTGGGTGACAGAGTGAGACTGTCTCAAAAAGAAAAAGAAAAAGACAAAGACACACTTCATAAGATAGATTATAAAAATTAAGTACTTTAAAAATAGTAAGATTTTTTTCTCTGTGTCCAACTCTAAATTTAACAGTTTGACTTTACTCTTTTCTCATGATTTTCTCCCCATGAGCAGAAATGGGGCTATGGCAGTTTTGTGTCTCTTAGGTCACAGTTTTATCATTAGAGAGGCACTGGTGGAGTGTTTCTCTGGTTCCAGGTTTTAAAAACAAAAAGTTCATTGAAGTTCTCTGGTCCAGCTTAAGTTAATTGATTACACCTTAATCTATTGCTGTATGTTAAGAGCAGAATCCTTTAAGAACATGACAGTTTCAGTTCAAATCACATGATAAATATGGAGGAAAATAATAATTTCTTTGTGAAGAGGCTTAATGTTTCAAGATAAAGACAGAGGATGTGCTGGGCTGATAGAATAATGGAAGTCTCCTATAGCTAACAAACAAACTTGGGGGAGATTCTTCACTTCAAGGGGCTGAGCATAAAATGTCAATACTAAACTATTTCTAGAACTTTGTAGAGGGTGTATGTTAATTATTATGATCCTATTACAACTCTTTAAGATAATTAGGTAGAAGTGTTGCCTTCTCAATCATGGAGAAACTGAGGCTCAGTGAAGATAAATGATTGTTACAGGACAGGAGCATGAACCATAATAGTTAGGATTTGTTCCTTTTTTCCCCAACTTTGACCTGGGTTCTATGATTAAGAGGTGTGTATCTCATAGAATCAAATCATCACCCTTCAAAAATATTGGCCAGTTTTTCCAGAAAAATCATGTCGTGTGTATGAAAGCCACAAACACACCGAAGTCATCTGTTTACAGCCCCCGGCTTCTTATAAATATGAAGACTATATAAATCAGGCATTTAAATCAAAGCACTGGAAATAAGCAACTGCTTTTTATCTGGATTGATTTTCCAGAGAATATTCAATATTTAGCTATCACTTGATTGTTCTTATTAAAGAAGGCATTTCAAGGCTGTGAAATAAAAGGAAGAAACTAAGACAAATGAGTGTGTTCTAAACTTCTTTCCTCTAACCATGTCCTATGAGATGTCATCAGAAGGAATGCACTTAGGAAAAATAAAATGATACAGAAAAGGCTGCTGAGTAATTACAAAATGATTCCTTTTGTTTTTCCTCTGTTCATTTATATTTCGCTTAAGGACAAACGTATATATGGTCTTTGCTTTTAGTTAATGCTCTGTAAAATAGAATAACATGGCTATTCCTAAAGATGTCACATTGCTTTTCTATTATATATCCCTGTTAGGTTAAATATGAGATGTACTTTTCTATTTATTTTTACAAAAATAATTTGCAATGTGATTTAGCAATGGAGGAGTAACATAAAATAATTTGACTAAAAATGTGTGTGATTTTTCTTATCTGAGACTGCCAAAAATTCACCAAAGAAAAATCATTCGAATGTCTTTGTGGTTTGGTTTCTTTTAAAATTGAAAGTTGTGTTCCGTTTCCTCATAAGAGAGGCTGTGAGCTTTAATTGATGAGCATTTATAAAATACTTCCACGTTAAGATGAAATGACAAAAAGCCAAGATGAATTACTGAAAATTGTAGTTTCTTATTCCTTTATTCCCATTCTACTCCATGCCTGAATGACAACATGAAGATATATAAGCATAGGTGAGCTAGGTTTCATTGATTAATTCAGCAGCATTTATTTCCTGTGCGTTCACAGTGTTAAGAGATAAATAAATTAAACAGCCCTCTCCTCTATGAGCTCATGGTAGAGAGGTATTCTGTATTTCCGATTTGTTTGACAACCAAACTTAATATGTATTTTCTTAAGCCTGAATACTGTGTAATTTCCTAGAACTTACTTTGTTTTGCTATATAAGAAACTAGCATGGTTATGAAAGTTAGATTAAGCTGGTTGTGAGGTAATCTGTGACATAGCCCTCATTATAAAGTTTACCCTTTGGAATTTAGAGTTTTCTGAGTGTGTTATAATTAATCAGGAGTGGACTATTGCCTGACCTATTTATTTACTTTATTCGCTTTATAAGAGGGCAACCTCATCTAAAACCCCTGTCGTTTAAGTAAGAGAAAAATAGTACCCCTGTACTGCCAATTGCATTGTGAAAGGATTGGGTTTTCATCTTCTTTGCAGTGTTTGTTTTTGGTTTTAATTTTGGCCACATATTAGAAAGCCATTGTCCTCCTTTCCATCAGCATTCCATCCCCACCGAGATACACATGTAAAGGTAAAGGGTGAGAATATTAGGGATCCAGTTTGATATAATGAAAAGAATGTAGAGTTAGACCTGGATTAAAGTCCTAATTCCATTCGATATTTGGTAAACGACCTTGGCAAGTAGTTTTACCTTATTCTATAGCTTCCCTCATCTTTAAAACCAAGATAGTAACTGTTATGAGCTGAATTACATCTCCTTTCTAAATTTATATATTAAAGTCATAACTCTCAGCACCTCAGAATGTGACTGGATTTGGAGATGGGGTTTTCTGAATGTGGTGTAATTAATCAGGAGTGGGCTGTTTCTGACCTTGCTTTATTTTTCAGTTTCCAAGATTATTTTGATGGGTCTTCATCTAATAAGCCTGATGCTCTTATAAGAGGAGAAAATTAGGGCATAGATTGGTACACAGGGAAAACCGTGAGAAGACACAGGGAGAAGATGATTGTCTACAAGCCAAAAGAGAAGCTGTAGTAAAAACCAGCACTGCTGACACCTTGATCTTGAAATTCCAGCCTCCAGAATTACAAGACAATGAATTTCTGTTGTTTATGTTACCCAGCCTGTGGTACATTGTTATGCAGCCCTAGCAAACTAATACAGCAAAAATATCTCAAGTGAAAAATATAAAGTTTTGAAATATTATACTGTATACATATAAATAATGTATACAGATAGCTGGTGTTAGTATCAATAGTGATATGAACATTAGTCTAGAGTTAGTATTGCTAAACAGTACCAAAGAGTTTGTGAAAGAAACATTGCCCCAAAGGAAAAACAATGAACTTATGAAAATTCCTTTAAGCAAGAGGGAATTTGAGTGTGTCCGTGGAAAATTTATTTTTAGATTAATTTTAATATCCACAGCATTGCGAATTCTACACTACTCATCTTCTTTGTCCTTAGTGGAAGTGTCCTGAAATTTAATGGGTAAAAATAACTTTCTTTTATATTTTTGTGTTATAACATGCTTCTGAAGTAATGTGTTGCTGATAAATATCATTACCCCTAAGATTTACTTACAAAGGATCATGATGTGTTGTTTGTCAAGACTCATTGGTGTGTCCAGAAACTATGTGTGATTGTATTTTTCTCAAACTTTCTGGGAGTTACAATTTATATAAGGTAACACAATAGAACATCTCAATAGTTGGCATCAGATTTGGAAATGACACACTTTTTGTTTCCTCTTCATTGATGCTTGAAAAATTCATAATTTTCCAATCAAAAGTTCCAACCAAGCATATTTATAAGAACAGGGTTTGTACATAACCTTTTACACCATGAAGAATGGCTCTCTTCCATGGTATTTACCACCAGGATTAAGTAGTGGTAGACTTTTTTACTCATGAAAAACATTTAGTGAATGGATAGAATATTATTTGTTTTATATTGTTCTTCCATTGGCTCCTTTGGACCCGTCAGCATTGGATACAATATATATGGGTCTCACTCTGTACACAAATTTGAGTTTCCATGTTGTAAAACAGATTTAATGCTAAACTGAACTGGTATTCATTCTGCTTATAAGTCTTTGAGTTGAAGCCTTGTTTCTGGAATATTGGGACATGCTCTGAAATGTTGCCTCTGTAGATCCTAGGAAGGAAAGATGTTTTCTGCTTTAATGCTATTTAGTTTCAATTGTTCTTCCTTCAACAGAAAGAGATTGCCCCACGGAGAGGGAAACCTCACCTTGCCTGAGCATTGTCTAAGAAGAAGTGGCTTTTTCTCATGATATGCTTAATTGTTAGGGAATGTTGTCAGTTTCTCAGCTTACTGAGCAGCAAATCTGCTCATTTCTTTTTCTTTTTTTTTTTTGAGACGGAGTTACCTGCTCATTTCTTTGCCAAAGGAAAAGAATGTTCTTAAAAATAGATGAACTTTCTCTCTTAACGTTCAGTCTACTCAATGTTGCTTTGTTTAAGGCTATTTTATCATCAGCTCTGGTGTTTATTTCAAAAAATTCGAAATAGACAAAGTAGTCATAACAAGCCATCTATTCAATAAATAAACTGCAGAGCTCTTTTTAAAACGTGTATCACTTACCCTGCACTTCCTAGTGGCTCCCCCTGTAATGCAGAGGCCTTGTTTGCACTTTTTCCGTCTGTTATTCACCTTTCTCCCCTCCTTACGGAGCTCTTGATCTCTAGGGATGTTTTTACGGAGTCTTTATCCCATTAGGACAGCTTTGGAGCAGAGGACAGAGTCAAGAAGGGGAGGATCTGATTCTATTCTCAGCTCTACTACTTAGCAACAGATGAAGTTGTTTAATCTCCTTGAGTATCCATTTTCTTTTTTATTAAAATAATAACAAAAATATTTGCCATTAATATTTCAGTGAATGTTGAGGAAAGAGACATCAGAGGAGACACTCTGAAGGAAAGCAACTTGAAAACCATTCAATTCTATGGAAATAGAAGGTCCAGCTATTATCAAATAGTGAACATAATTCACTCCCAAAACAGCTAGGGAGATGAAGGACAGAGAAAAACCATGGAACAAACTAAGTGAAAGAAATTGAGAAAATGTATTCTTTGGGCTATCAGATATGATAAGATCCTTCAGTTAAATTTATGCCTCTCCTATTTGCTAGAAGAGATATTTGTCAGTTCCAAAGCCACAAGTCTTTTGCTTTTGGTTTTATTAGCTACATAGTAATTGATATGAATTTAAAAGATAGTTTTAATTTAATAGCAATAACTACATCTACTGGCAGACTATATTTTATGTCATTGATAGTCCATTTATTTTCCAAAAGGATTTACCAGTTTATAATAAAGAACACAAATGTGGGTAAGCCTGTGGAAGAGTAATAAAAAAGAAATAAGGAATAAGAAATCTGAAATGATAAAGGAAGACAGACATATACCTTACTGTTATGAGCTTTTATACCAAGCTCTCAGGCAATGATCAAAGAGAACTAGAGTAGGAGTCTGACATCTTATTTCTTATCCTAGTTTATCCATCATGTAGTTTGCACATAACTGTTATACTTATGTTATTACTTAAATTATTGTCCTACTTGTTATACTTGTCCACAAGTAAATTATCCAGTTCTCTTTAAATTTATCTCTCAGATTTCCCCTGGGAGATGCTTTCCAAACTTGTTCCATTTTAATAGCAATGGAATTATTTCAGGGAGGCTGATTTGCTTACACACACACACACACACACACACACATATATACACACACATACACACGTATATATTATATACACACACATTCATAGAACTAATATTGTATTATTGTATTTTATTACTTTTATTAAGCCGTTTTACCTGTAGTTATTTGATAGAGTAAATAATAAATGAATTCTAGTCTATTGTATTTTTACCTAAACTTTTCTTGTTTTTCAGACACATGCATGCACACACACATAAATATATATAGGCTTATGTATATGCACATACAAATATGTAGGTATATATTATTTTTATGTCTACAGTGCATCTTAAACAAGACAAGAATTCTATTTCTGTTAATAATCTCCCAGAAAAGTGATGTGCTATTTGGATATGAGACTGGAAATAGAACCAGTGCCACAAAGGCAAGGCCACAGGGTTTCTAAGTCAAAACAACAAGCACCATAAAATAATTACCTAAATGATCCTAAATAAAGGAAAATTAAACTGCCATCAACAATTATAGTCTAATAAAATAAGCAGTAAAATGCCCAAAATTTAAGAACTTTGGAGAAATAGGTGAATGAGAAAAAATTATATTCCTCATTCTCTTCAAGAAACTGTTTATTTAGCTTGTTCTGTGACTATATTAAACTGCCACTCAGGACTCCTTCATGATTGCATGGAAGACTGTTTGATCCTTTTCTCCTGCTCGACCACTATCCCAACCACACGCACACAGAACACATACCAAAACACTCTGTCAATATCACCATCAGCTTCATCACAGTAAGTAGTTAGCCATTTATGAAAACAATAAGTCACACCCATTATTTGCACGGTGTGAGTTAAAAAAAAAATGTCATCCTTGTTAACTATTTGAAGATGAGGTGTATTTTCTTAATCTTTGTTAGTGGTGACTGTGTAGAGATTTCATTCCTGGAATACTGTGTTGGTTAAAACTCAGCAAAGCAGCCTTGCAAACTTGCAAATCCTGCAGTGTGAAATGGCCAAAATGCCACTAGATCAATTTTTTCTTCAGTTCAATTGATCAGTTTTTGCTAACAAGGATGAAATTTACATGATTCTGAAGATGACAATACATAGTATGATCTTGCATCAGCACACCGAACACGGTGAGAAGCCAGCAATCAGAAGTACAAGGCTCAGGAGAAAGCATGTAATATGGTATTGCATGGCTCAGAAGTGAAAATCTTTAATGGATTAAGTGGGGTTCTTATAGGTCCCAGGATGTTCCCAAGAGGTTGATTTGTAATCCACCTTTAAAAATAATACAAACTTTTTTATTTGAAAATATAAAGCAAAGTAATTCTGTGTTCCCTGTAGGGCTCTAGGCATTTTATATTAAAATTAACACAAAGTATGTATTTACCTTTAAAAACCACACAAGATGGCAAAGGATGGAACGTAAAGAGAAAGAACAATAATAATATCAGAGTAAAAAATTGTAACTATTAATTAACTTCTAATGCCCCATAGCATTGGACTATGGGAGTATTCAGGATCTTTATTCACTCTTACCAGCAAATTCTTTACCAAGAATAGATATTTTCATATTTTTTTCTTCATAGCAAAATAATCATATGCTTGGTACTTTGTATCTTTTATGATCTCTTCACCTATAAAATTAGAATTATCTAACATAGGCCGGGCACGGTGGCTCAAGCCTGTAATCCCAGCACTTTGGGAGGCCGAGGCGGGTGGATCACGAGGTCAAGAGATCAAGACCATCCTGGTCAACATGGTGAAACCCCGTCTCTACTAAAAATACAAAACATTAGCTGGGCATGGTGCCGCGTGCCTGTAATCTCAGCTACTCAGGAGGTTGAGGCAGGAGAATTGCCAGAACCCAGGAGGCGGAGGTTGCGGTGAGCCGAGATTGCGCCATTGCACTCCAGCCTGGGTAACAAAAGTGAAACTTCGTCTCAAAAAAAA
The DNA here is from genome assembly GCF_009761245.1 of Sapajus apella. Lineage (NCBI taxonomy): Eukaryota > Metazoa > Chordata > Mammalia > Primates > Cebidae > Sapajus > Sapajus apella. The sequence goes on along the minus strand of NW_022436960.1, from coordinate 23,422,603 downwards.
AAAAAAAAAAAAAAAAAAAAAAAT
>NW_022436960.1:23394456-23422479 GCF_009761245.1 Sapajus apella | reverse complement strand
GAGGCAGAAAATTGCCAAAACCCCGGGGGGGGGGGTGGGGGGGGGCCACAGTTGGCCCTTTCCCCCCACCCCTGGGAAAAAAAAAAAAAACTATTTCAAAAAAAAAAAAAAAAAAAAAAAAAAAAGAATTATCTAACATAGTGACATTGTAAATTAAGAATAACAAAAGCAATACAAATAATTTTAAATCAGATTTTAATCTTTCATATCAAATATTGTCACAGTAAAGTTTTGCTTTTTGTTTATTTAAAGATTAAAGCCACTGGGACCTTCTAAACACATATAAGAAATTATATATTTATGTATTAAAATATTCTTCTCTGTATTGGAGCATTGAGAATTACTGGCAGGGTAGTGAATGAAAACTACAAGTAAAATGCTTATCGTTATTGATATGGTGGGATGGGCAAACAAGCTTGTGGAAACACCAACTTTGGGTGCTGTGACTTTGTTTTCATTCTGCTTTAGGTTGATACAAAAATGTGAAAAGAACCAAGTACAGACAGCTGTTTGCCCCATTGGTGTAGTTTATTGATACAGTTTATTGTGTAATTACGTTGGTATGTGGTGAATAAAGGCTTTCAGAGGTAGAAGGCTCAGGCTGTACACTTAAAAACGGTACCACTTAAGTCAGATAATTGAGCGTCTGTTTCCGAATCTGTAAAACAGTGTTAAGATATAAAATATCCTATAGAATTATTTCAAGGAATCAGCGAATGAATTTGAAAATATTTTGCAAACTGTAAAGCACCATGCATATGTTGCTATCAGTTTTTTGACTTGTTACTTGTGTAGTGACAAAATTATTTCCTGGTAGAGTATGAATTTGTCTCTGTAGCAGAATCCACTATATATTTAGGAAAGAAAAGTAAAAGATTTTTATAAATTGCCATGAAATGTCACAGGCTGATTTGCATTTTTTGGTGATTCTATACATTAATCACTGAGTAACCTTCAGTTTTCCAAATAAAGAATAAAGAGAGTGGTGATGACATTTGTAATCATCTACAGAGGAATTATTTAAATTCTTCACAGATGGAGAGATATCAAGGGTAAATCATTATACCCACATTTGTAATTTTAAGAAGATTTGAGGGTATTTGTGGGTGGTGGGAAGTAAACATTGCTTTGTGTATAGAATTAATCATAAACTTTGCATACCACACTTCCAAACCTTCCAGATGAGTGCGGAGAGCTCTCCAGACACCATCCCCTAAGGATTGAGAAATTCATAAAAAAGAAAATAATGTTATGCTACATGTAATATACAAACTGAGCAAATTGGAGTAACTAGAATAGTGACCTTTCAAAGAAGACAAATTAGGTTCTGTAAGCCTCAGAATTTAATGAGTGTTAGTGCTTTAGGAAGGATGACATATGACACATATTCCTAATTCTAGTCTCACAAGAGTTAACTTTATTATTTCTAAGCAAGATAAATAACTCGCTTCTTTGGTCAACATAATTCCACCCAATACTCTCTGTAAACTAGCTCGGGGAACACATGTGGGCCAGTGCTTGAGATTTTTAGTAAATGTTAAAGGTATCTGAATGGTGGTCTAATGCTGCTTTCAAATAGTTTTAAGGGTTGGAATGTGGTCTCTGGGAAATGTACAAGAAGATCTGATGTCAAATGTGCTCTGAACTTTGAGATGAATAACTCGTGGAAGTATTCGCTGTGGATTACACCACATGCCTAAAACCACAGGGGCAACAAATGGCGGAGTCTTTTCTGGTCACCAAATCTAAATGGTTTTCCTCAGTTCAGATTAAAAACATGTTTCTTAAAATATACTTTTTATAAATTCTGAAATACAAATTCCCATTTGCTTTGTAAGTAGTTCTAAATTAATATATTCCTAGTAACTCCTGAGTTCATATGGATAATAGTAAAAAGACAAGTAAATAGTAAACATACTGATAAGCCCACTAATCATAATTGACAGTTACCACTTGTCATGTTCAAATTTCATTATCGGGGATGTTTTTTTCTAAGTTTCTTGTATCTTCTTCCTATTCGTTTGAAAAAGGAAATGAAAACTTATTTAATGCCAGATAAATAATACCATGAGGGAACCAAAAAAAAAAAAAGGTTCATTTTTAAAAGACTCCTGGCAATAACTTTTGTTACCCTGTTTATAGCAACATAATAGTGAAATAGGCAAATGCATTTAGTCACGTAACTTGGTTTTCTCTGGCCACTGCTTTCTTTCCTGTGGGAGTCGAAGAAGGTACAGGCATGAGGGACATGGTTTGGACTGTTCTGTTATCTTCACTTTGGTAAGGCTCCTGGCTCCACTGACCAGATGATGCTGGTAGCTAAGAGACAGGGGACTTGTTTTCTCTCTTGTGCCTGTCCTAGCCAAGATGGAAAATGAAGCCTGCTGTTGAGGAAGATCAGAAAGTTGTTTATCACAACGTACCCAAGCTCCCACACTTAGGATGTTATTTACTCTCTACCGTGATGCAGCAGGAGCTGAAGATGTCAAAAATGATTCTCACCAAAATCTGCTTTGCTATTCATTCATTTTTCCTGAATCTTTAATTTGGGGTGATAGCTGCCTTCGGAAGCCTTGGGATCCATCCCTCTCAGTAACCAAATACTGTCACATGGGGGACATTTCCTTTCTACAGCTGTTGTGTGTAAGGTCTCAACAGTGTGATACAGCTGGCTGTATACAATACAGTACCTTGATGTCTCCCTGTCTCCTTGCTTTTGCAGCTGGCGCTACGTACATCTTTGGGAAAAGTGGTGGCCTCATCCTCTACACCTGGCCAGCCAATGACAGGCCCAGCACACGCTCTGATCGCCTTGCCGTGGGCTTCAGCACCACTGTGAAGGATGGCATCTTGGTCCGCATTGACAGTGCTCCAGGACTTGGTGACTTCCTCCAGCTTCACATAGTGAGTACCAGGCCTTGGCCTGGATCTTCTCGTCTTATTGGTGGTCTGAGTTGGTTTATTCAGGTAGATGCAGCAGAACATTCTAGATCAATGTGGCAAAGGTGCACATGCTTATAAAAATGGTTTTGAGATGTGAATCATCATGCTTATAGGGTACCCAGGGGAAAATATTTAAAACCTCTTTCTTCTGCCCCAGGTATATAGAGAGGAAAAAGAAATTCTTTATTTGCAGACTCCCTTCCCAACTCTGTGGTAGAACATTTAGCAGACTGCTAAGGGTATATTTAAGAGATTTACCTGGTATGGATCTTACCTGGTGCAAGCAGCAAAGCCAAGTGGAACGTTAACAGTCTCCTAGGCTGGGAGTTAGCAAACCTTCTGAAAAGAGGCAGAGAATAAATATTTTGGACTTTGCAGATCAGATAGTCTCTCTCAGAGATACTTCTGCCTTTGTAATGTGCAAGCAGACAGAGACAATACATGTGTTTGAAAATACATGTGACTGTGTTCCAATAAAAACGTGTCTGTAGAAACAAGCTACAGACTATAATTAAGTGACCCCTGTCCTAGGCTTCAAACATCACTGTAGAGCTGTAAGAAATGTGTGATAAAAACTGAGACCAGAGTGCCCGAGTGGGCGGGGCGAAGAGGACACAGGACAGTGATCAAGAGTTGAGTAATTCATGTGTATTGCATATTCAACATTTTGCTTTTGGTCTTGTCCATATGTTCTTAACAGCACTGCACCCTCAATCCCTGTAGATCATAAGAACACAGCAAAGGCTAAGAAATTAAAATGATTTGGAAGAAAAATTCTTCTAAGGATGGAAAATATTTTTATAGCAACAATTAACCCATTTTATCACCTGTGCAGTCTGCAGTTAAGAAAGTAGGCTAAAGAGAGATATGATTCTCATCCGTAAGTACCAAAAGCGCAGTCACCAAGAGCAAAGAGAGGAATTGTTCTCATTAGTTAGCAATGACAAGCCTAGAAAGAATGGATTTAATTTGGAGCAATAAGATTTAGTTTAAATAGCAGGAGGAAAAAGCAGTTAAGAAAAAATATCAACTGGGGATTACTACCAACCTCCAAAAAGGAGGAAAAAGTACATTGATTAGGAATCTCTGAATCAGAGTTTTGCTAACGTGCAGGTGTACAGAGAGAAGCAGAGGATACAATTTCATTGCTGGTCTCTGGAGTTGGAGATGGCTGGCCGGAATCATGCATGGCAAGCTTAACTCCCACTGCAGACCACATATCTGGCACTTGCTCTTCCAGCATGCCTTGAAAATGGGAGCAGTTTAAAGCACTAGGCTTGATCTGGAAGTCTGTCTGGCCCCAGTATAAGCTAGATCAGGGCAAGACTCTGCTTAGGAGCTTAGAAAAGAACTGGTTAGAGATGATCACCTTCAAAATGTGGTGGAGGAGTCTTGAATCAAGTTGTGAACTTTTTAATTCTTTCTCAGATGCTTCAGGCACCATATAGTGCTATGAGCCTGAGCTAAAACATTTTAAAAACCCATGCCAAGGAGCCAAAAAAAAAAAAAAAAAAGGCAGCCATACTTACTACACTTTATCTTTATTTGGCCTCTAAGAACCACCATAATTTACAAAACTCTGTGAGATTTATGTTGCATATAACTTAATGACTATTTCATGGCGGCTATAACTAGACTATTATTACAAGCTCACTTGCATTTCCACAGTGATTTATCTTCTTCTTTTGTTCTTTCTGACTTCCTAAGAAAAATATGATTTGGCACGGACATGAGCATCTTTTTGAGTCAAATAATGTACTACTGGTTTATCCATTCCTGCTCGTTCATGTTTTGTAGAACATCTCTACTTTTAAGAGAGAGATTTTCCTATTTTCTGTTGGTTTACTTGAAATTGGCAGTGTTTTAATAAAGTTGTCATACAGATCATGGTAACTTCTAGGAGGAACCAGAACATGCCAGTATATTATAATATGCCGTTATAAAGTTCTGTCATTTCTTTGGTGTCTTTGAAAAGTGAATGCGCTAAACATACTTTCAGATTCAAGTAACATCCATTTGTGTGCATTTATTAGTGTGTGTATTCTGTATAAGCATACCCATTAGATTTGACGTGGTATGATATTATTTTCTTTATATGAGCAAAATTGCCAGACATATCAAAATGAAAAGAAACCCCTGAATTACTGTAGACACTTGGGTGATGCTGCCGATTGCGTAAACATTCTGTGAAAGCCCAATAGATTTTCCTTCAAATCTTAGATTAGGAGATGGTGTCACCTAACCTTTTCAGAAAAAAAGAAAAAAGGATCCTATGATGTGGAGAATCTGTGTGATTCTAGAGTGACCCTGACATGTTCATGGCCCTCTCGAGCCTGGGGCCTCTTCGTGGGTCTAGTCATTTGAAAGCATTTTTTATTTCCTTGCAGATTATCTCTTTGTCTGCACAGAAGAAGGCAGGTTTCTTATCACACTTGAAAATACAGAAATCTAGGTAGAAGATTAAAAGACTTAATTCTTAAAACCAGCTTTTTGTTTTGAACATTTAAGTTGTTGCCATCAGGGAAATCAAACCATAAATTCCTATTAAGATACTTTTATAACTTTATAATCTGTAAAAGATGGTTCTGTTTGTTGAATAGTTTGTTTTCTTGTACTAAAGAAAATTACTCAAAAGTAAAAGAGCTTTGGGGCCATCAATGAAAGTGGAAGGGACTGAGCATGAGGCAGAAGATGCTATTTCACCTTACAGTTTGCCTAGGAGAAGAGAAACCCCCTGGGAAAAAAAAAGAAAAAGACACAAGGGGTAGTTGAAAGCAGGTGGCTTACTCTGCTGTTTTTTGTTTGTTTGTTTGTTTTATTGCTATAACAGAATACTTCAGAGTTGGTAATTTATAAAGAAAATAAATCAATTTCTTACAGTTCTGGAGGCTGGGAAGTCCAAGATCAAGGTGCTGGCAGGTTTGGTGTCTTGTGAGGGTCCAGTCTCCACCTCTAAGGTGAGCACTGCATCCTCAGAAGGAAAGGAACTCCGTGTTCTTATGTGGCAAAAGAGCAGAAAGACTGAACCCACTCTCGCAAGTCCCTTGTTAGGATAGCATTCACCTATTCATGAAGGCAGAGCCCTCATGATCTAAACACCTCCCAAAGGCCATAGCTCCAAACATTGCTGCATTGGTGATCGGAACTTTGGGAGGCACATTCAGAGCATAACAGCAGAGTAAATTCCAGGGATAAGGGAAGAGGACAGGGCTCTGCCTATTGATGTGCTTCAACAAGGGGTGACATGGGGGCAAAGCTTCATTCTTGGAGTATGAGTGTTCACTATAAAACAACAGCAACAAATACCTAAAGTACTTTGGTGCTACTTCTGAGTGGTGGTCAGGCTAGTAAAGTTAGTCAAAATTAAGATACAAACTCTAAAATTAGCCAGTGGGGTGTGTGTGTGTGTGTGTGTGTGTGTGTGTGTGTGTGCGTCAGAGTGAGAGTGAATGAGAGAGAGAGTTGAGGAGAAGGAGAAGACACAAAGAAAGCTTGTATTTTTTAAACTTTCAAAGAGGAAAATTCCTAGAAATTCCTGAAGTGTTGTGAGCTGCATCAACATTGTCGTTGGAATATTTCCTTTTTACCCCCAATTGGACTTATTTGAAGGAAGAGAAAATGCTCTTCCAATAACACTAGAGAGCCTGACCCTGGGGTAAGCACCTGCTCTAGGATATAGCCCCAGGCAGGAGTGGCAAACAGGCTTCATCTTGCCTGCAATTTCTCAGGGCCTCACTCTCTCACTTCAAGCTTTACACTCGGAGGGTTTGTGAGAGCAGCGGGCAAATCCATAGGCAGGAGATCTAGCTTCCATTAGTCATGTCTGCCACATGTGCAGATGTGAGGTTTTGTGAATGCACACTGCACATTTTTCGTATCTGCTCTCAGCTCCACACTGTCCCTCCTCGTGTGCTCCAATTTTCCCATTTCTTTTCTTTCATTATCTTGAAATCCCTAGGTATTAAAATTGCTTTGGAAAAGTGGTATCTTAAGCTCGTGTTGCACTGCAAGTCCTGGAATTACTTACTAATTCATTTAAAGTAGTCCGTCTTACTGCCATCCTTCTTATACCAGGCTAAGGTCAGATCCTGTGACAGAATTTAATTTTTGATAGGAGAGTTGGACAGAAAGGGAGATAAGTGACCATGGCTCATTTGGGGAAGTGCGAAGTTGTGTGGGATGGTAGAAATGAATGGGAAAACTTGGGTAAAATAAAGATATTTGTGTCCTAGATTGAATAATTGGGGCAAGGAAGAAAAGGTCACCAAGACAGTTGAGTGCTATGAACACATTTTCTCATATATATATATATATATAGGTAAACTCGTGTCGTGGGGGTTTGTTGTACAGATTATTTGATTACCCAGGTATTAAGCCTAGTACTCATTACTTATTTTTCCTGATGCTCTCCATCCTCCTACCTTTCACCCTCCCAAAGGCCCCAGTGTGTGATGTTCTCCTCTATGTATTCATGTGTTCTCATCATTTAGCTTCCGCTTATAAGGGAGAATATGCGGTATTTGGTTTTCTCTTCCTGTGTCACTTTGCTAAAGATGATGGCTCCCAGCTTCATCCATGTTCCTGCAAAGAACATGATCTCATTCTTTTTTATGGCTGAAGAGCACATTTTTTTGTTTCATGATTTGTTCAGATTGTCTTTCATTCTGGCCAAGGGAGCAGAGGCTCTTATTTCTCTTGTTACTTTCTTTTAAACCTAAAGCATTCCCACTCATCTGGGCCTTAGGAAAGTTATATAGGTTTTGACAATAAGTATAGAACAAGACAAGGCTTTGGTCATTTTAAACAACCGGAGGGAGCCCGGGGAGAAAAATTATTTAGAAATTGCTTGCTTCAAATTAGCTAACGTTTCTTTGTTTTGGGTTCACATTCCATGATGCAATATTTTCCGAATCAATTATAAATTGTTATATTAATAGAATCTTGAATTAAGCATGTTTGAAAAAGGCACAGAGATCTTCATTGAAGCATATGTGCATAAAATGAGATTCCTTAAAGGGAGGGTGTCCTAGGATTGAGGAATTTTTTAAAAATAGATTTCACATATTAGTTTCTCTCCATTGAAATCAATTGTTGAGGAATTAAAGCTCAATTTTGGAGAAAAGCTGCTATCACTTGTGAGTGACATCTACCTATTGACCCCACATCTAGGCTTTATGGAGCTGTGTCATGTTATACTCACCTTCATTTATACAACAGGGAAAAAACTGAATAGGACTAGAGAAGAGATTAGCATGAAGTGCTTGTTATTACTATCATGAAACTCTTGACAACCTCCTTTCACCACCTATAAAATAGAAGGTTGGGGAGAACTGGGCAATAATTAGCTTCTCTTTATGTAGTTAATGCTGAGTGTAAAAAAGACATCCTATTAATTTCTTTCTTGTAATTTACAGCAAATCCTCTTGGATTCATTTTTTAATTATTAGCCTTTCAGCAACAGTGAAAATTTATGTGTTAGGGCATCTGTTTTGTTTGACAAGAATCTATAACCTTCCTCAACTATTTCCTTCCTGACTTTAAATGTAGATTTTTACATAAACCAGGGTGAGGGGAATACAGAGAACTGCTGTCCAGATGGAGCCCTTTTCATGATGGCAAAGTATTCTCCTTCCAAAAATGGACCCTCTGAAAACAGATTGATAGTATTTTCTCAGTGTCACATTTGAGGAAATTGGATATTTATTAAGTTTCATTTGTATTGTTTTTACATAATTTATAGCACCCAAAAAGAGTCCTATAGACTATATGAAGTAAGCCGAATGATGATGAATTGTCTGTTCCTCCCATCTATTGCATCTATAAATTGCCAGCCTGGATGCTTCATTTGGGCTGTCTCTATGTGCGATATTTACAGTAAACCCTCAGCATCTTCTGGGATAGTCCTTGGTGAGGTTAGTGGCTGTTAGCTTAAATTCATCTCTGGATTTGGCCAGTGACAGAACTGGATTTGAATCAGAAACTGCATTTGGGGAACTCTCCAGTGGAGTACAGAAGAATGTTGGTGTTTTTGAGGCTGGTAATGCAAATAAAGAAGGAAAGAACAAGAAAACAACAGAGATATCCAACAGATGCAATTTTGTTTCCCATAGAGTGCTGTGCACTGCAGGTTGGCTCTGTATTTCCCTCCATTGCTATTTGCTCTTAGTGAAAAAGGCCTCTTTGGGTTTTCTGGGCTTAGGAGTTTTTCCAGATCATTAGCCACTTCTATCGAGAGGACCTGCTGGGCATTGTCTCTGCAGCTTTTAGCTTAGCCATGCTGTCCCAGCAGAGTCGGAGAAGAAGGTGGGAGAAAGGAGTGGAAGGGATGATTGGATGAAGTGACTGCTTATGTAACCTGGACCAGAGGCAGCTATCTGCAGGGGAGTTGGTGTGTGTTTTCTCAGATCTCTATTAGTCCCATGATATTTCTATCTAAATCTGTTTACTTTGATTCCACACATGGTTTTGAGAGACGTCAAGTTATGGAAAAATGCGGATTTGAGTTTCATTTCTGTCAGTGAGCTATTAGACTTTTAGTAAGTCATTCTACTACTTGGAGCTTCAGCTTCCTTTTCTTATAAATGGGCATAAAATATTATGTTGCAGAGTTTTCTCAAAGATCAAATGAAATAAAGTACCTAGAAGCTGTTTATTATTAGCAAAACACTGCACAAATGTAGAATGGTGGTTTTCCTAATAAAGTGGGTGCTGTAGAAGTGATGACTGCATTAGAGAAACATATATAGAAGGAAAGTTTTAGTTTAATTTTTTTCTATCAGTCTGCTGGGATTTTTTTAGGCAAAATTTTTAAATTTCTATCTCATCTGACAAATTGTAAATTTATGAATTAACCAGATTCACAATTAAGACTTTTGGAGCATCTCTTTAGCATAAAGTGAAGAAGCTGGTTACTTCTGAGGGAATTTAGATCATGACATGGGTTCGGTCGATAGGATAAGTGACCCTGTTGCCTCCTTGGTGTCTCGTTACATAGCATTGTGTTTCTATCCCTGTTACAAGGTGACAATGCATTGTGCTTCTATTCTCTTTACTATAAGCTTCCAAAGGGCTCTAGACTCAGCAGTGAAAGTGTCACCTGCCCTGTCCTGAAGTTCATTCTTTAATTGTATCAACCATGGGAAATGGGAATATGCCACTTCATATGAAAACAGGGAAAGAAGAGGAGGAGGAAGAGAGGGAAAGAGGAAAAGAGGAGGAAGAAGGAGAATAAAGAAAAGAAAAGAGCAAGAAGAAGAAGATGACAATCACCATGATCAGCACCACCACCAAGAAGTAGCAGCAGCGGGAAAGCTAAATCTTTCTAGACAGGCCTAGTATCAGAATGGTTTTAGACACTCCTTGGGCACCAGATAAAGTCACAAAGGGCTTGTTCCTGTACTTGGGGATCCATAGAGCCCCCACAAAACAATGCCAGAACCAGAGTCCTAATGGGGATATGACCCGCCTGTGGGGAGCTAAGTAGGTCCCGCCACTAAGTAAACTGAAAACCTAAAACCAGAAATACAAGCAAAAATACTTCATAGATTTCGATTCCCCAAAATATGAAGGCAAAGTGAATTATAAATTTACTATGCAAGTAAAATTTACAATCATGCAATCCTAAAAATCAAGCTGACAAAGTGTGTGGGAAATAGTTTATGGCTGGTAGGAAATTATGAGAAGCAAAGGCCAAATGGCTCTGTCGTTCTCATTTATGGTTCATACAAGTGCCCTTAGACAGTTAATGTCGGTTATGTTTCAGAATCCTCAATGCTTAGACAATATGAATTTTGAAAAACTAAGATTAAGAGAATTTAGCTCCTGAGCATAATATATGATATATATAAGTTCAATTCTTACTATATGTCAGGAAAAGTGCTACGTGTTGGGGGTACTGTGACCAGCCTTGGCATACATAGCCTGAACAGGCTTGAAAAGCCACAGCAAATACAAAAAACAAGAAATGAGGCTTTCTACTCATTATGAGGTGGCGTATATAAAACTCTCGTGCAACTTCCGTAACATAGTGAGCTTTCAATCCTAGGTAGATTTTGATACTATTGATACTCGAAGACTTTTCTTCAACTAACTCGTTTTAACTCAGAAAAAAAATGTTATATTTTATTTTCCTAAGCAATGAATAAACTTTCATCAGGCCTCTGAAATTTGAAATGAAGCAATATAAAATTCTAAGGAGCTGGAATGGTACTGATTTAAAGACAGCTGGGTGGTATATATACTGGATTATTGCAGTTATCAAGCTAGCTGAATAAGTTCTGAATAGCAGAAGCTTTTCAGATGAATCTAAAATGCAACAAGCAAGGCAAACTCTTAAGTGCCATCACATGAGTGCTGGGGCTCACAGGACTTAATGGCAAGCCTCCCTTAACACCGTTGGTTGGATGAATTATCTCACTGACCCACTGCTTGCACTGCTGCTCGTCATTACTCCTGGGGTATTGTTCAGTGCAGCAGGGCAAGGATTAACTCATTGACTGCCTGAAGCTGTAGATGATGGATTTTAGATCCCTAGCTGTATTCAGAAGGCATAAGATCTCAGTGTATTGATGGGGGAATTCATTAGCCACCCACTCCACAGAATCAGTTTCTTAGATCCTGGTGCTGTCACTGCTGCTGTTGCAACTTGTTAGTGTTTCAGGGATAGATGTCAGAGGCAACTGTATAACTACATTAGCCTCACAGATAGTACTGACAGCCAGACCTGTCATTTCTTGGCCTGCGATGACACCTCGGGAGCCTAAAATCACTTAAAGACATTTAGATAGGCCCTGTTGATTCGACCAAGCTAACCTTCATCCTGAAATCAATTCATACTCAGGATGGCAGGAAATGATTGGTCATTAAGGGCTCGTATCCTATTTTTGAGTCCTTAGTTAACCTCTTATAATTCAGTTTATTTTTCTTCGTCCATTTCTGTAAAACGGCAGGTAATTTAATGGCATAGATTACTACTTCCTACATTTATTCAGGAGCATGTCTTTTAGAGATCATCTTATATTGCTACCATTACTATCACTTTCCGCTAATACTGATTGACAAAATACCAGGTTCCAGACACTGTACAAGAACTTTGTTTACACTGTCTTATAATGAGCTCACAACCACTCAGTGAGGTAGTCACTATTAATATCCTCATTTTATAATTGAGGCAACTAATGTTTAAAGAAGCTAAAGCATTTTCCCAAGATAGCACTACTAATAAACAGCTGGATGGGCTTTCAAATGCAATTCTGACCCTTAATTACTATTATACCCCTAATGAAAGTTTTAGATTAGAAAGCATAGTGGCAATAATTTTAATTCAATACATGCTTAGGAAACAGCAATTTACTTGGGATTGTTAGAGATGTGAAGAAGGTTAACATCTAGCGGGAGGAAATGAACATCATATGTACAAATCTTTCTTGAAACAGAATCAGCTTACAGACCAAAGAAGGTAAAAATATTGCTGGTTGCTGAGATTTTTTTTAATGTACATAGATGGGATGGGGCAGATTTTGACTAGCGGAACCTGAAGCAAGAACACACCTGATGATAATACAGCCCGAGTGTAGTATCAAAGGAAATACAGGATGTATTCTCAAATTCATGAGTTCAGTTTGAACAGAATGAATGATGTAAGAAAAAAGGCAGGTAATATGGAGTAGCACAAAGAACACATGATTTAGGGGCAAGTGGTCTCTGATTCAAGGTCTAGCTCTGTCTCCAACTAGTTCTGTAGCCTCAGATGAATTATTTGACTGCTCCCTAAAATGCAGATGGCAATAATCCCAATTTGTAGCTCTGTGAATACTTATAACATATGGAAAAATCTCCGATCGGTTATCTGGCTCATAGAAGATGTTCCATCAATGATAGCCATGTTCTTGTGTTTTCTTTGGTTTTCTTTCCAAGTACTTTAGGTACGTAGTGTAGAAGATTTGAACGTTATACTTACAATAGCTTGTTTCTGAAAGCAAAGGGAAGACATTTAAAGAATTTTTAGAAGATGAAATGGCCAGCACTTAATTTTTAGGGAGATTATGTACTTTGACTCTGTTAAAAGTGTTTTTCAACAGGTTGAAGGAAAACAGCAGGGTCCTGCGTAAGTGGTTCTAGAGAAACATTTTTAAAGACTTAATCTCTGACGATGAATATAAGGAGGTAATGATGATAAAACCAAAGAACAGAGATTGAATCGCCAGGTGTTGTCAGCTGGTTCGATGAAAAAGGAGAGAAGCCAGGAATATCTAGATTGGGAAGGTTGTGATTTCATTACCAAAAACAAAACAGATAAGTAAAACAGATAAGAGGTTGACTTTAGTGATGCAAAAAAAAAGCACCCAAGAGCCAGGCTATTGAAATTTCCAATTGGAAATGCATGATGAGCTCAGATGAGAGATGAGAGCTGGAGGTAGGGCCTAGAGAAGTCACAGCGTGGCAGTGACGGTGGAAGGTTTTAGGAGTGCTAACGTCTGGAGGGGGATGAATAAGTTGGGAAATATATGCATAAATTTACAAGATAAAGGAGGGAAAAAAAAGAGAACTAAAAGGGAAAGGCTAGGGGTAGGGGATAACTTAGACAGTGAAGTTTTACAGAAATCAAAAGAATCAAGACTTCCAAATGCAAGTTGTTCCAGAGCTATTTTTTTTTATACCTGTTAGGCCTCTTTCACCTGAAATCAGTTTAGAGAGATGTCTTCTTCATCTTTATTGGTATTTATTACAGCATATAACCTTTGCCATTTCAGGACTTTGACCACTATTCTGCATTTCTTCTCTGTCACAGGCATTATTAACTTAGAGCCAGAGGACCCAGCATCTACTCCTAGAGAACTGCCACCAATTAGCAGTTACCCTATGTAAATGGTAGAGGTGTAGCTACTATTCTGCCACCCTCATGGTATTGTGGGAAAAATTCAATGACAGAATGCAAGGGAACATGCCGTGTTATAATTGAAAAGCCCTACAAAATAAATAAGGTTTTTGTTTTGTTTTGTTTTGTTTTGTTTTGTTTTGTTTTTAATATCAACATTGGTATTCCTACCACTCAGCTAAGCTCTTGGTACCTAAGGAAATTGTGACTGGAGACCTGGAAATGAAGACCAAAGAGATGCTGAGATGGTTGTCATTTCCAAAAGAAAGGTTAGCAACCAGGCAATTGGCGTATCAGAGCCCAAACGTGAATGGCTCAACTGCTGGACCCTGTAAGCTGCTGTGGTCCTCAAATGATGTCCTTATCTGGTTCATCTCTCCTCTCTTGGCACCTCACATTTGGAGCTTCAGTTTGGAGAGGGAGATTTGGATTTAAATCATACTGCAGTTTCCTAAAAAGAACAAATCCCCTGATCTTAGTGATCATGTGCAATGAGGCATGGAATCTGATTACCCTTATCATTATCTTAGCTTGGATAGCTACAAATATGACTAATGGTTATGAAATTATCTAGCCCTCTATTAAATGCAAAAGGCGGTACTTAGGTCACTAAACCCTCTTGAAAATAACTCCACTGCTTGACTTTTCATGTCTAAAAACCCATATTCTTAGACTAAGAGGATTAAGTAACCTTTTGTTAAAGGTGTTAAGGAAAGGAAAGAGGTCTTAAGCATTGATATGTTTGAGTCCAGTGTCACAGATTTAGATAGATACTGCTTTTCATAATTTTCTATTCAATATAATACAATATATTGGTAATGTATTTTGGGTGTGTTGAGTTTAGCAGAACCTGTGATATTTACTTAAATTTGCAGTTAAGAAAGATAAACAGGAATAGAGAATGGAACACAGAATTTTGGCTAAAGCAGCATACATAATTTAAAATAAGTCACTTTCTTTTTGGATTCAAAGAAACTCACTTTACAATATATTTGTTTGCTTCCCAGTGTTTTTTTTTTTTCCAATGACATTAAGGTACCCAATTACCGCCAAGCTACTTACTTAAATACTCCTATGCAAAATGAAAGGCCTGGCCTGGAAACTAAGCTGAGGTTTTGAATACAATGCAGTAGAATACGTGTTTTAGAGGTAACTTTAGTTCCCATATCTCAATAAAAACCCTTTCAAATTTTGTGTATCAGAAAAGATTATTGGATAAATGCATTCTCATCTTTCAGTGTATGACAAATGCTATATCAGAAGTCCTCAAATACACTTGCTTAAAAACTGTAAGTGATCTCAAATAACACAAAAACCCATTTGTTCCTACTGCAGTCAGTATTGAATTTCCTATATTTGTAATTTAAATCCAGATATGAGTGTCCTCACAGCAGCTCCAGCCTGTCATCCCTTGGTCTGTTAGCTTCTAATGTCTAGCAACAGAGTATAGTAAATATTTGAAACGTAGACCTTCACACTGAAAATCACATTTATTGAAGTGGGAGCAGATTCCATTTAATTTTCCTCTTACTTGATGCCTAATTCCTCAGGTTAACAGGCTTTCATGTTTGCTGCTTATATCAGCAGTACTGGAGCTGGTTTTGTTGCATGGCTAAACAGCAAAGCTTAAATTCAATACTAGAGTGTGAAAGAGAAAAATGAGTTTTGGTGTGACGTGTGAATGACGTGGTTTTCCAAAATACCAGGAATGCACGATGAATGATCCACAAAGCACAGCCACCTCTTAAAAGAAGACAAAAATCTTTCTGAGGTTTAGTTGAGAAAAGATACAGGAGCACATAGCAAAAACTATAACATGACACACTTAGTTTTAGGTAAGATGCAGGTTGAGAGAATAGAATTCCCAAGTTAAAATTAGCCATGCCAGGGCTGGGGACAGTGGCTCATGCCTATAATCCCAGCACTTTGGGAGGCCGAGGAGGGCAGATCACCTGAGTTAGGAAGTTTGAGACCAGCCTGACAAACATGGTGAAACCCCATCTCTGATAAAAATACAAAATTAGCCGGGTGTGGTAGTGCATGCCTGTAATCCAAGCTACTCGGGAGGCTGAGGCAAGAGAATCACTTGAACCCAGGAGGCAGAGGTTTCGGTGAGTCGAGATCGTGCCATTGCACTCCAGCCTGGGCAACAAGAGCAAAACTCTGTTTCAAAAAAAAAAAAAATTAGCCAGGCCAGCAGAAATGAGTAACCTACTGTTACGGTTTGGATCCGTGTCCTCACTCAAATCTCATGTTCAATTGTAATCCACAGTATTGGAGATGGACCTTGGAGGGAGGTGATTGGATCAGGGAGTGTTTTCTAATGGTTTAGCACCATCCCCCAACTGCTGTTCTTGGGATGGAGTTCTCATAAAATCTGGTTGTGTAAAGTGTGTAGCACATTCCCCGTCTCTCTCTTCCTCATGCTTCAGCCATGTGAGATGTGCCAGCTTCCCCTTTGCCTCCTGCCATGATTATAAGTTTCCTGAGGCCTCCCCAGCCCTGCTTCCTATATAGCCTATGGAACTATGAGCCGATTAAACCCCTTTTCTTATAAATTACCCATTCTCAAGTATTTCTTTATATTAATGCAAGAAAGGACTAATACACCTACTTTGCTGAAAACAATTTAATTATTTACTTAACCACCTACTGCTATCAAGTATAGTTCTAAGTGCTTGGGATCCAAGAGTGAAAAAGGTAGACAAACTCCCTGTCCTCACGGTGCTTACATTCTAGTGGGGGAGTCCTTAATGGAGACAAGCAATCAGAACTTGAATTTGCAGGATTTTGTGACAAGGGATATCATACATATTTCATTAATTAATTAGTTAACAGACTGTGAGGATCTCCTTCAAACTTTCATTTTCATCTTTGTATTTTTCTTTATTTCCCAAATTTCCAGTTTAATCTTTTTTATTATAATACACTCATGAGTCACTTAATAAGGAGGATATGTTCTGAGAAATGCACCACTAGGCAATCTCATTGTTGTGTGAACGTCATAGAGTATACTTACACAAACCTAGGTGCTATAGCCTGCTACACCTTTAGCTATATGGTATAGCCTATTGTATCTGGGCTATAAATCTGCACAGCATGGTCCTGTGATGAATACTGTAGGCAACTGTAATGCAACAGTATGTGTGTAGCTAAACATGTCTAAACAAAAAAGCAGAGTAAAAATACAGTATTTTAATTTTATAGGACTGTGACAGCCCAATGGGTTCTTTTTGCCCACTGCCCAGATGGATCCAGTTTATTGAGACAGGCGAATTGCAGTAGAGAAAGAGTTTAATACATGTAGAGCTAGCTAAATGGGAGACCAAAGTTTTATTATTACTCAAATCAGTCTCCTCGAAAATTTGGAGGCCAGGGTTTTTCCAAGACTGTTTGGCAGGTAGGGACTGGGGTATGGGGTGCTTCTGATTGGTTAGGGGTGCAATCATGGGATGTGGAAAATTATTTGCATGCACTGAGTCTGCTTCTGGGTGGGGGCCACAGGACTGGCTGAGTCAAGAGTTGCTTGCCCAGGTGGGGGACATCTGGTTGTCAGAAATGCGAAAGCCTGAAATGACATCTCAAAATGGCCAATCTTAGGTGCTACAATTAGGGATGTTAATTACAGGAGTAAGTGGGAAAGTTGCAAATCTTGTGATCTCCAGATAATGGCTGGTAATTATTTAACTCTGCCTGCATCTTAGCATAATTCAGGCATCTCTCATCCTCTTAACCTGGTGGCTTTCATTAGTTTTACCAGGCAGTTTAGTTGTTGTGAATGGCTATTATCATTTAAAATCTAAATTAAATTTCTCCCATAGTTAGCTTGGACTATGCTCAGGAATGACCAAGGGCAAAGAAGTTTGGAGGTTAAAGGCAAGATGGAGGTGGGTAGATCAAGTCTCTTTCACTGTCATAATTTTCTTACTGTTAGATATTTGGCAACAGCAGTTTCAGGACCACCTTCATATACTTAGTCCATCATTGACCAAAATGTCACTATGTCGCTCATGACTGTAACTTACAAAAAGCACAAAGAGCTCTCCCACTCCCTGGTTCTATTGCCACCACCCTGACGACCACTCTAGTTTGTTTTCAACACCAAAAGGAAACAACAAAAATGACACCTATATCCTCAACTCTAGTTTCTTTTTCCTTGAAATGACTATGGCCATTTCTATTGTGTCATTTTGAAATTGTGCAGAGTTCCTTCTGAACATGCATCTGCATTTCACAGACAACAAATTGCTAAAAGCATCTAAACTTCACTAACCTAGGAAGAAAAAAGGAAGACAAAACCCCAAATCAACCAAATGAAAACTCACCCTCTGTGGTGACAGACTGCACCGTGTTTGGTAAATACTTTGCAAGCCTGCCTAGACTGGATGGCTGTATACTGCACTAGTACTTTCCTTCCTACCTCCAGTCATTTACAAGATCACCCTCTATGTGACAGTGTTACTACCAATTAGGTTTTTCTCTTTACTTAATGCTAGAAAAAACAGAATGGAACCACATGTTCCCTTTGATTCACACCCAAACACTGCAAAACACAGAGTATTCGCTTCCTCTTTCAAGCTGTGTGTGTGCACATTAAACACATCCAAACATTGGACTGAAACACAGACACAGTAAGTCAGCTCTAAGGGAAAACTATAGATGTCTTTTTATTTTGTTTCTTTAAATCTCCATCTTTTATTTAAGCTAGGTCTTTGCAGAAATTCAAAGAACGATATTTTGTAATGGCTCTCCAAAGAGCAGTTAGATGTGTCTCATCCAAATTTCTGTATTCACCCTATCATAACAGATACTTTTCTGGAACTGGGAACTTAGCATTAGCTCTCTTCTTATAAATGACCATGAATTTTTGATAAAAAGACACCACATTACATAATGGATATAAGAGAGCATAGGTGGCATGATAGGAAATGTTCTCCCTGTGTTTCCGTGAATTACTTCTTTGTTAAAAATTGTGGTGGCTGGGCGGAGTGGCTCATGCCTGTAATCCCAGCACTTGGGAGGCCGAGGAAGGCAGATCATGAGATCAGAAAATCAAGACCATCCTGGCCAACATGGTGAAACCGAGTCTCTACTAAAAACACAAAAATTAGCTGGGCGTGGCGGCACTCACTTGTAGTGCCAGCTACTTGGGAGGCTGAGGCAAGATAATTGCTTGAACCCACTAGTCAGAGGTTGCAGAAGCCAAGATTGCACCACTGCACTCCAGCCTGGGTGACAGAGTGAGACTCCGTCTCAAAAAAAACGTGTTTGGTATAAATAAAGCTGGTGGTATCCCAGCACTTTGGGAGGCCAAAGCAGGAGTATTGCTTGAGGTGAGGTGAGGATTGCTTGAGGTGAGGTGTTTGGTATAAATAGTATATTAACAATGAATTCTCCTATGGTATAAACCCTAACTCTAGCAGGAATACCACGTTTCTCTTTGAGGCATACAGTCTGAGCTCCAGTGACTCTCTGCAAGAGAACAGCTGATATTGTCACATTGTGTGACTCGACTACCAAGGCTGTATTTGTGTTGATGTGGTTGGTCAGAAGGCTTTGTGTGCACTGTGACATTTTTTTTTCTTTTTTTGAGATGGAGACTCACTCTGTCACCCAGGCTGGAGTATAGTCACGCAATCTTAGCTCACTGCAACCTCCGTCTCCCGGGTTCAAGTGTTTCTCCTGCCTTGGCCTCCCGAGTAGCTGGGACTACAGGTACATGCCACCACACCCGGCAATTTTTTTTTTTTTTTTTGTATTTTTAGTAGAGACAGAATTCCAGCATGTTGGCTAGGATGGTCTCCATCACCTGACCTTGTGATCCACCTGCCTCTGCCTTCCAAAGTGCTGGGATTACAGGTGTCACCGTGACATCTTTATGCTGCAGATGCCAAGATCACAGGATCCACACAGAATAGTTCATTTCACACAGTGGGAAATGGGTGTGTGTGTGTGTGTGTGTGTGTGTGTGTGTGTGTGTATCTGTTTCTGTGTCTTTTAAAAAACCTAAACAGAACAACACTGTTCTGTGGACTGAAACTCTATAGCTAACCACCAATGGCTATTTTGTAAATTTGGACATAGAATTGCTAAAATTTGAAAACCCAACCACTCCTATTCACACTCTACCATCTGGAAATAAACTCTTAAGTCACTGTGGGTGTCCATATGGAGTCACTCTTCTGTTTCCTTCTATCTTCACGGTAGTTCAAGGTTTGATTCCCTCCTAGGGAGACTTTCTGTTGTTCCCAGTGAGCCAGCTATGCTGTCCGCACTGGTCATGAACCAGATCAGTACATGGGGACTCCTGAGCATAGCAGGGCAGCTGCATGAGAGTATCTAAAATAGAGTTATTCCGATTGCCCCAGCCCATCCTTCTTTCCTACATTCCTGGGAAAAAAAAAGAGCAGAGACAAAGGCTTTCCTTTCTTCTCCCTTTTGTGTGCTTGGTGATTTGCACACAGAAGTTAACGCACTTCTTCTACTGGATTCCAATCATGCCCTTCCTGGTTCCTGATCTTAGAGTACAGGGTGCTTCTTGTCTTCCCCTTGTCAATGTAAGGGGTTTAGAAAATGTGCCCAACTGATATCCTTTAAATTTGATCCAACACACAAATATGTGTGTGTGTGTGTGTGTGTGTGTGTGTGTGTGTGTGTGTATTTTTTTTTTTTTTTTGAGACAGAGTCTTGCTCTGTCGGCTGGAGCCAGGCTGGAGTGCAGTGGCGCAATCTCAGCTCACTGCAGTCTCCGCCTCTGGGGTTCAAGCAGTTCTCCTGTCTCAGCCTCCTGAGTAGCTGGGACTACAGGCACACGCCACCACGCCCAGCTAATTTTTGTATTTTTTAGTAGAGACGGGGTTTCACCATGTTGGGCAGGATGGTCTCGATCTCTTGACCTTGTGATCCACCCACCTCGGCCAATGCAGATATTTCATATACAAGTTGATATTACCAGTTTCTTTTTAAAGATTGGAAGATTTAACTCTTCTGGGCCAGTGTTCTTCATAGCATTTGTCAACTGGAGCTGAGGAGCCATTGCCATTTTTACTCTTTCAAGGCCCCCAATCTCCACCCACTCCTTGTCACCTCACTCAGCATCATCCATCTGCTTGACCCCTGGAGACATTTGATTTGTGCTTCCTCTCACACAGAGCTTGTGTTAACAGTTTGGGGTCACACCTTCACATAGTATGTGTAAACAGCACTCTGGAATGTTTTCAAAGTCACAGCTACTTTTGGTACTTAGTTTAGAAGAGGTTAGAAATTGACTTTTACGTTACTATCTTAAAGGAATATATTTGCATACTCAGAAACATCTGGGGCCCACATATTTAGATTTTTCGCACGTATAATTTGCTATGTAGCATAACACATTGAATGATGTTAACTCAATAGCTCAACTTATTTATAAGTGTGCTTTTAAAATCTTTCATGTTGAACATAGAATTGTAATGTATTGATGAACATTATATTATCTTTTCTGAGACAAGTTGGATATTATTCTTAAAATATGACATGACCTATAATATTCATGTTTTCTATACTTTAATGTATAATATTACAATATTGGTGTGTCATGCTTTTTTATGGTTGTTCTCTAATTAGGAGTCTTTATACGAATCTCTGATTACTTAGCATTTCTCTGAAGGGGGCAGTCTTTCAGAGGTGCATTTAAGAACGCTGAATTCTGACAAGAATATTAAGGAATACAATTTTTAATCTTTGCTTTTTACTCCAGGGCTTTGGGCTGTCTGTATCAAAATGCTTCAGTGCTTCCTCTAGGGATTGCTTTGCCTGTTCCGTCCTTCAGAGAGTAAAGAATTTCTTCTCCCCACCCCCCTGCAACTCCTGACAATTTCAGCTACACTTTTTTCTTCCGTTGCTTTAGGCCATTGCTTCAAGTTATATCATCTTCTGAGACTATGAATAATTCTTTCCCTTCAATTATATTGTTACCTTGAAGGTATTTATAGGCTGTGATCAAGTCCCCTGGAGTCATTGCTTTGCCAGGCTTTATAAATTTAGCTCTCACCTCTCCTCCTATGCTTTATCTTCCCACCTTTGTAGCACTCCTTTTGTGTGTGTGTGTGCCTCTCTGTGTAGGTGCTCTGATATTTTAATATCCTTCCTAAACTAGGGAGGTCAGAATAGCACATCATATCCAGGTATTACTGTGAGTATCAGATTTTAGAGAGGGAAATCAAGGGAGAGGATTACCTTGAAATTGAACTTAATCATTTTGTGACTCAGAAAAACATAGACAAAATAGAAAAAGCTAACAGGGCACTGTCAACATGTTTTCATATATTTCATATATTTTAACATACTGTTAGAACAATCCTGGAAGCTTAAGAGGGAAATGATGATTTTTCTCAGAGAGAATTTTGGCTTCCATTAGTTGCTTGAACCTGTCCTTTAGAGTAAGATTTTCTTTACAAATCCAGGCTTCAAATATGGCTATGTAATACGATGGGTTTTTTTTCCATAGTACACAAGCTCTTAAACCTATATTATTGTTATCACTATTATTATTATTAGTCCTGTCTTTGTGGCTTAAAATTAAGAAACATCATTAAACATTTAGTTTTACAATTAAATTGTAAAAGAAGACAAATTGCTATGTAAACCATCTTGCTACTAGCTCTAAGTTCTAGTCCGGGTCCTTCTGCGTTTCGTCAATATGGTAAATTGAGTAACAACGTCTGAGGGTCCTGGAAAGAGCCAAGGTCCCATTTAACTCCCTAGCGCTAGGGTCTCCAGATAGTTTGGGTTGTCTACACATACTAGAAAAAAAATTAACTATGCACCAATTAAAAATATGTATATACGTATGTAGTATACACACATTGCTTATATTATCACACCTAGAGCAACATCAGGTGTTTTAAAAGATAAAATTAGATACATAGATGTCCCAGTGTTATTCCCTGAAATTCCTATAAACCAACCTTGGCACCCCTGTTGATGCCCACCCCATCTTGGAGACCACTGCTTTGGTGGGAACACCGTGGTGACAGACTGAGCCATCATCCTCAGCAGTTCCCAGGAGGAAACCCAGTTCCAACAATTATGTACTGCAGACCCCATAAGAGAATATTTAGTTCAGACATTCATTTCGGATAGGAAGATGTGGAGGTACAGTGAGTTACCTACCTAAGGTTACAGAGTTGGATAATGAAAAAGCTGGGTATAAAATATAAAAAGCTGGATATATTTAGCAGATTTCAACACATGCAGAAAATACCTAGTACTCTGTTTTAGCTGGAATCTCAGAAAAATGGGGACTGAGCTCCTGAATGAATGATGAAGGAGAGGATGAATCAATTCCAATCGGTGATCTTAAAGGTGAAATATTGTTTATATTGTTTGCGTAAGTAACCTCTACTCTTTTGTGCCCCCTTCTATTAAAATCTCTTTACAGGTTCTCTCTCCTCTCCCCTCCCCTCCACTCCCCTCCTCTCCCTTCCCATCTTCTCTCCTATCCTCCTCCTCTTCTCCTCCTCCTTCTTCTCCTCTCCCTTCTTCTCTCTCTCTCTCCCACATACACACACCCCAAGATAAATCCAAAGCTTCTGATTTAATAGCAAACCTCTTCAGCAAGAAACAGCAAAGGTTCTGGAGCCAGATTGCCTGGGTTCAAATCCTGACTCTATCACTGAATAGCAGGCTTTAGGCAAATTATTTCTCTATGCCTCAATTTCCTCATCAGTTGAAATTGGGGATAAAAAGTTCCCCATGGGTTGATATGAACATTAAATGACACCTGTAAATCCCTTGGCTCACTGCCTGGCCCCATGTTAATGGCCCTTCCTATGTTAGCTGTAATTATTATTTTATTCTAATTCCTCCTAAAAGCTCAAACACAGCCCTTCATATCACTGCATTTCATTCTGTAGCATGTTCCTGTGCAACACAGTGAAAGGCATCTTCCCACCCACTTTACAAAAACATACACCGAGGCCCATGTTTCGGGCCAAAATCAGTCCTGAGTCCCAGGGCAAACAATTTTTTTTTTTTTTTTTAGACGGAGTTTCGCTCTTGTTACCCAGGCTGGAGTGCAATGGCGCGATCTCGGCTCACTGCAACCTCCGCCTCCTGGGTTCAGGCAATTCTCCTGCCTCAGCCTCCTGAGTAGCTGGGATTACAGGCACACACCACCATGCCCAGCTAATTTTTTGTATTTTTAGTAGAGACGGGGTTTCACCATGTTGACCAGGATGGTCTCGATCTCTTGACCTTGTGATCCACCCGCCTCGGCCTCCCAAAGTGCTGGGATTACAGGCTTGAGCCACCGCGCCAGGCCAGCATTTCCTTTCAAGATAAAAATTGTTACTCAAAATCCTGTTGCAGAGCAGGAACACAGATTTCATAGTTTCCTTTTTCTTCCTCTTCCCTCAAAGCAAAGCGTCTTCTGTCTGTGCATGGGGGATCTATCCCTCCAGGAGCCTACCCAGCCTGAGGATAATGGCAGCTGTAGGGTTACAGGGGTTTCTATTCATCTGTCTGAACTCTCAGCTGTGTGACAGCCTGTGTTACAACCTTAGTAGCTTCTGTACCTAACTAGCTTTTCCCATTCCCTTGGAGTGTTTCCATTTTCTCCAGCCTTCAGTATCAGGGAGTGTTATTAAATGATAAGGGGCTTGCTGGCTGGTTGTGTATTGAGAAAGGCTGAGAAACAATGAGTGTTAAAACACATTTGATGACATGTTAGCTTGGATTATGGGAACTTTGTATCACAGAGCACATCATGCAACAGGACTGCAGCTGGGACACTGCTTCCCTTCTCCAGAGGGTTATTAATGGGCCTTCATACCTGGGAGGACAGATTACCATGTCTGGAAGATGTGTTAATTAGAGATACATCACTGATCATAAGCAGGGCCCCCAGCACCCAAGGCTAGCAGCTGGGTTACACGTATGAGCCAAGCTCCATGCTCCAGAGGCAAAAGTAAAGTAGAGCTTGCTACAGTGACCTTACCTGAAAGAGGTCATCCCAAAAGTGATCACCCACGGGCATTGATTGGCAGCTGGTATTGAATAGAGAAAGAGTATTCTGAGCTGAGGATCAGAAGACCTGAGTTTCATTTCTAGTTCTGCCTTCATAGAGCTATAGGGTCTTGATGAAGAGCCATTTAACTTGTGACTGTTTTTTTGTGTTTTGAGGATAAAGGAAATATGAGAATATTTTGAAGCAAAAGGGAAGGAGCCAGTGCAAAGGCAGATACTGGCAATGCATGGGAGCAGAGGTGGATACATTTAACCAAGCTGGGGCAGAAGAAGGCAGGGAAGGGTGAGATAAGAACAAAGGTAGAGGGCTTAATGTCATCACCACCACAACAAATGCTGGTGATGATATGGAGCTTTACCCATGGAGCAAGAAAGAATGTAAGAATAGAGTCATTGAACAGAAACTCTGAGGAGAGAAGTCAAGAAAATTCATATCTGAGAGTCTTAAACTTCTCATAAAGAATGTTTTAAGATCATCAAGCAACAGGGGCAGGGGTAGATTTAAGGACTTGAAGAAAGTATAAGATTTTTAGAATGATCCCTTTAGGGGATCTCAAAATAAGTCAACAAGGCATCTTTTCAATGTTATCTTGATCTCAGAGTCAGAACAACTTGGGTTTCAACCTAGCTCTGTCTTTTCCTTCTAGAGTACCCGTAAGCACATAGATGCCCATCCCTTATCCATCAGTACTTCAGGGTTATAATCTATATCTTACAGGTGTGTTATGAAAATTAAATATGATCATATATGCAGTGTGCATAAGACTATGTTTGGCACAAATAGCTTGTGATTATTTTGGAAAAGCCGGCATAATGAATGAGAATGCAAAAAACATACAGGATTGTTAAATAAGTGTCTGCTGAGAAGCTGGGTTGTGTTGGCCTAGCTACTTGTACCAAGATTAAATAATATTATTTACAGGTGTCTACATCCTTTTCCTTCCAAGTCATGTCGTTAGCCCCAGTGCCCTCATGGCTCACATTTCTCTTTTGCTTTCCTGCCTGCTTATGTAATGAACTGCATAGAGGAAGTGATTCTCTGAGAATGTATAATGTGTTTCCTCTGCTCCTGAATTGATGCCAGTGGCGCACCAAACTAATCGGGTGGGCCTCAAGGTGCATCTTGCTCCTGGCTGAGAAGGAAAAAAAAATCTTTGTGGAGTTTGCACAGGTATAGCAAGTAATTGAGTATTTGATTAGTATGTAACCACCTACTACAGACACCAGGCTCATTTCACTCAAAGGATAGCCTAGAATAAACATGAAGGACCTTTCAGAATCTTGCTTTTCTGAAGCGCTTCTTGGGTTTTCTCTTTATTCTATGTCACATAATTGATCATAAATGTGAAGATCTATGGAAATGAGTTGGAGTGTAGGTAATAATTAATCTGGAAGGGAAGAAGACCCTTCACCAGAAGCAAATAGAAACCACTTCAAATATCTGGTAACTTTCCTTTCATTAGAGAGCTCCAAGTGAGGAAGAAACTAAATTCAAATATTCTATGATAATAAAAACAGCCTTAAACCCAAAAGATAGACAATAACAAATGCTGGTGATGATGCGGAGAAAAGAAAACCCTTGTATACTGTTGACCAGAATGTAAATTAGTACAATTACTATAGAGAACAGTTTGGAGGTTCCTCAAAAACTAAAGAATTGAGCTACCGTGTGATCTATCCATCCCACTGCTGGGTATATACTCAGAAGAAAGAAAAACAGTGTGTCAAAGAGATATCTATCTGCACTCATATGTTTGTTGTGGCACTGTTCACAGTAGCTAATACGTGGAAGCAACCTAATTGTTCATCAGCAGATGAACGGATAAAGAAAATGTGGTATATATACACAATGGAATAGTATTCAGTCATAAAAAAATAACATCCAGCCATTTGCAATGATATGGCTGAAACTGGAGATCACTATGTTAAGTGAAATAAGCTGAGCACAGAGAGACAAATATCATAAGTTCTCAAATATCTGTGGGATCTAAACATCAAAACAATGGAATTCATGGGCATAGAGAGCAGAAGGACGGCTCCCAGAGACTAAGGGAAGTGAGGGTTGGGGGATGTGGGGATGATTAATGGGTACAAAAAAAAAAAAAAGAAAGAATGGATAAGACCTAACTAGCTGATAGCAGCATAACAGGGTGACTAGAGTTAATAATATCTCATCCGTACGTTTTTAAATAAAGAGTGGGCCGGGTGTGGTGGCTCACACCTGTAATCCAAGCACTTTGGAGGCCAAGGCAGGCAGATCACCTGAGGTCAACAGTTCAAGACCAGCCTGACCAACATGGTGAAACACCGTCTTAAAAAATAATAATAAAATAAAATAAAAAGAGTGTAATTGGATTGTTTGCAACTCAATGAATAAATGTTTGAGGGAATGGATACTACATTGTTACACATTGCATGCCTGTATCAAAACATCTCACATAATCCATATATATATATATATATGTACCCACAAGTTTTTTTAAAAAAAGATAAAAACATTCTTCAAATAAAGTGGCTATTTTCTTACTTATCAAGCATTGACTGAGCGCCAGGGTTGTATATGTGTGTGAGTATGTGTGGTTTTTTTTGTTTTCTTTTGTTTTTGTTTTTTTCTCCTGTAACTCCCTCAAGGATTGCAAAGTTAGGAGCTATTATCCCGATTTTTCAAGTCAGAATCTAAAATTTAGTGAGCTTAAGTAACTTGTCACCATGCCTGCTGCTCACAAGCAGCTGAGACAAAATTTGAATCTAGTTTGCCTGGAGCAAAAGCCCAGGTTCTTTCTCCTCACTGGGATTTCCTGTTGCCTACACAATCTGCTCATTGAATCACTCAGCCTCCATGTTTTCCTATTCCCTGGCATCCTTGTATCATGCTAGCCACTAGGGTGGAAAGTGATAAGATGAAACCAAGAGATTGTTTTATCAGCTTCTCCATTCACATGTCTTAAATGATTTGCACCTTCATTGACAAGAGAGAAATCCAGGTACAGTATGGGGAAGCCTTTGGTACTTAGTTGGTAAAATCTTGAGACTTATATCTTAACAGCAGAACCTCAACATTTTTCCAAAGAGGCACTAATGTGTCCCCTGTAAAGAAATGACTTTTTTTCATCTAAAAAGAAAAAATGATTTTTTTGCCCTTAAATAAACGAAAGTGTGTGTGTGTGTGTTTGTGTGTGTGTGTGTGTGTGTGTGTG
>NW_022436960.1:23386221-23394356 GCF_009761245.1 Sapajus apella | reverse complement strand
GAGAGAGAGAGAGAGAGAGAGAGAGAGAGAGAAAGAGAGAGAGAGAATAAATCTATCTCCAAATGCCAATGAGCATGATGGACTAATGGCAAGACTTTCCACAGAATACATAATATGGCTTAAGGCAGGGCAATGTATTTTGTCCGAAGTAAATAGTAAATTCAATTACAGTATATGTAAGCATTAAGAAGAATTTTATTCTGCTTAAATATTGCTTCTTCCAATTTTTGTTTTACTGTGTTGAAAATCATTTTCAAGTTACAAATGTCTCTATTTTAGGAGACAATCAATTCTCTGATAGACATAACCAGCTGGCAATTAAAAATCATAATTGTGACTCAGACCAATACTAAGTGAGCACCTTCCTGCCTTTTCGTAGATGAATGCCTATAAGTTGTTAGTGCATATACTGAACTAGAAATCCTATATCAGGAAGGTACCATTCTTTTTTTGTTATTGTTAAATTGGCTTGGCCAACTCAGAATGAATATCCAGAATTCTCAACTCCTGAGTCAGTGGGTATCCAGACTCCAAAACAATTGATTAAATTTTAATACTGAGAAAAATAGTTGATCAGCTAGGAAAATCACCCTAAACATAAGTGTCTGTATCAGTAAGTCAAGGAAAGAACTAAATTTGTCAGTAGGTTCCTATTCTCCAGGGCTGTCTTTTCAAGTGATTTTGCAGGATATTCAGTTTTAATGCTAATGTATCATTCTCCTTTTCTGGTAGTGGGTGTGGAGCAGAGTCTCACTCTGTTGCCCAGGCTGGAGTACAGTGGTGCGATCTCGGCTCACTGCAACCTCTGTCACCCAGGTTCAGGTGACTCTCCTGCCTTAGCCTCCTGAGTAGCTGGGATTAGAGACATGTGCCACCATGCCCAGCTAATTTTTGTATTTTTAGTAAAGACGGGGTTTCACCATGTTGGCCAGGCTGATCTCAAACCCTTGACCTCAAGCGATCCACCTGCTTTTAGCCTCCCAAAGTGCTGGGATTACAGGCATGAGCCACTGTGCCTGGCTAATGTATCATTTTCTAGGATATATTTATCAATGAAATTTTCAAAGGACCATATTGGTGTGGTGAATTATGTAAAGTCTCAGTAGATTATTTTTGACTTTCCATGGGCAGATGCTCCTGACTCACTTCTGTCAATCATGCATTGGAAATACTCTGACGTCGTCAATTCTACCATGCTTCACTCAAGCATCTCACCTGTTTCCTTCCAGAAAGCATGTTTTAATGTTGGAGATTCACTGGCTAGTAAACATTCAGGGTCTTAAATGGTGCCAAATGAAGAAATGCCAAAAACATGCCCAACATGAACAGCAAAGCGTGTACCTTCATCAGTAAAATGCCAGTGTGAGACAGCTCAGTGTGATAGTGAACCAGATCAGTGGTGGGGTGCCAGCAGATGAGGAATGGACATTAATTCAAGTGTTGACACAGAAGTTGGCATTGTGAAGATTTTTAAATTCTAGGACTAAATGGATGATCCACTGGGAGGCAATGTCCAGACGGATCAATACCACACAAAAAGGTAATTGCTTTTCTTGGAGAATCCTAAGAAAAGGCTGGGGCATTAGGGAAATTGATAGAGATTTCTTTTTTTTCCCCTCCACAAAAAGGTAATTAATGAGTACAACAGACAATTCAAAGCAAGAGAATAGAATCTGAAAGCTTGAAAGCCGTGCATTCAGAATGTATTTAGCGATGTACGGAAGGGCTTTAGCCCAGAACAGTGCCTGCAGAAGTGGACGGAGCTACAGTGGTGTCAATGTCTCCTTGACAGATGCATCCTGGAATCTTCTAGTGGGCAAGCATCCAAAAATATCTGAACAAATGAGGTATGCCTTCCAGCATAGCTGGGTAGATAGAAAAGAGTCAAAGGTACAGAAAAAACCATAGTGACTGAAGTTGTCCTAAAGCTAGTTCACAAATGAAGTCTGAAATACTCTCTACCATGGGATGAATGGGTATGGATTTTACTCTATGATATATTGTGCTTTCTGGGACTGTAAAAAGTGACTACTCCATCCATTAATAATATATAGGAAGGCAGTTTGGAATATCAATTCAAAGCCTCTTCATTTCCTTGAAATTTCCCATTTGAATTTTGGTTACACAGAGTATATCATTACTCAGGGTAATAATATAAGGCAAGTATTCACGTTGTGTTTGAACAAAGGTTTTCACAAGGTCTATATTAACTTTAAAAAGATTCTGCTGTATACTGAATGACAAAGGCTGGTCACAGTAGTGACAGTGTCTAAATGTTCCAATTTGCTTGCTTCTCCAGATCTCTCTGTCACACCTTAAGCTCCTTGAATATAGGGTCCTAGTCTTGCCCATCCTCGTACACATGGTAGGCATTCCACCAGTGTTTCTTGAATGACTGTGTAAAATGTGTATTTTAATTGAAAACTTAACAAGTATGCATAACAAGTATGCATTAAATGTATAGTTGGTGCTTTGTACTAATTCTCTCACTAGTGTATTGAAATTTGACTGTATTCGAGCCTCAAATGGTTATACCTATAGGTACAGATCATTAAAACCAAACAAAACCCTTTCTTTATAACATCAAGAGATTTGCCCCCTAACATAAAAATGAATAATCACTGTCTACCTTAATGGATTATACTGTCTTCATTAACCTCCTGTTTCATCTGAGAAATGGCTACATTTTCAGAAGCTTTGACTCCTAAAGAGGGTCAATGACTCTGGGAAGACCATTTCTATTACGTGGAAATACCAAATAATCTCCCAGAAATTTGAAAACTCGTTATATGCAGAGAGCAAGAGAGGTGACAAGTGAGTTGCAGTCTCATTAAACATGGTCATCCTCCAACACCATCTTAGCAGCCTTGCATGAAATGTCATTAAGATGCATCTTTTATGCAAGGACTGAAAAGTGTACCATTTTTAAAATACAGCAGAAACAGGGGTTGCTGTTGTCCTTTTATTTAGGGTCAGTTGATATATGTGGTCTAAAATATGTTTCACCCAGAAATACAGTTTTTTTTGACATTTTATTGTGAAATAATTAGATTTGCAGGAAAGTTGTAAAGATTATATAGTTTCTTTAAATCCTTCACTCAGTTCCCTCTAATGTTAAAATGTTATATAACCATGATACATGGTTTGAAACTAAGAAATTAATATTAGTACAATACAATTTGCTCAGATAATCCCATTTTTTCCACTACTTTGCTTTGTAGGTATCAGATTCCAATCCAGAACACCACGTTTTATGTAGTTGTCCTGTCTCTTCAGTTTCTTCTAATCTGTGGTAATCCACAATCACTTTTTAATCGAAAGAATTATCTAAATGTATATTTGTCAAATCAATACCACCCTTTCTATCTTTCCTTTCTCCACTGAACTTGGGCATCAATCATTTTCTTGACTTTAACTCTAATTTATGCATTGGATATTTCGCTACTTTGGGCTTACGATTTTAAGAATCTGCAAACAGACACAGTAGCCTAGGACTATTCCTGAGGATGGAGGGCCAGGGTAGAGCATGCCCTCGGGCCACCAAGGCCAGCCTTGCCACTGATCTCTGTTTTGTTAACAAGCAGCTGAGATCGCTCCCGCTAAAGAAAAAAAGGCACCACTTCCACTTTAAAGAGAAATGTGTTGATAAAAGAACAGAATGAACGCCGCTTCCTTTATCCCTTAGAAACAAGGATGGCATGCCTCGTCAGAGCTCTGAATTCAGGTTCTCAAAGCGGGAACAGACAGATGGAGCAGCTGCAGTTGGGAACTTTTTTCTTTCTTTCTATTCTTTTTTTTTTTTTTTTTTTCTAAAACTCTACATCTTCTAGCCATCCAGAATTCTAATTACATATGCTATAAAGGGCCCTCAAAAGACTCATTACCCCTGTTAAAGTATGTAAATTCAGGGCAAATTATATGAATAATGGCTAATATTTACTGAGTGCTTATTACAGGTCAGGCACTGTTCTAAGCATTTTATATTTAATCCTTACCACCCTGTGATATAGGACTGATTATTAATACTATTTTACAGATAAGAAGGCTGAAACACATAGTAGATAGGAAAGTTGCTCAGGGTTGCACAGCTAGGAATTGAATGATCTTCCAAAAGCTTGTTTATTTAGGTAATGGTATTTTCGATAAATAAGATAATTTACGAAAACCTTTACAATGAAGGTGTTATTCCATTTCCACCCCAGATTAAATTAGCATCTTGAGAAAGAGCCATAAACCCAGTGTGATCAAAGTTGATGTTATTTATTTCTAAAAGGTGTCATCTCTATCAGTTAGTCAAACATTAAAATTTTAAAAATCCATTCAACTGAAATTTAAATGCTTGAGGGCAAACATTGAGCAATGCTGGGGTTTTGTTACCTTGCAGTAATTTTGGGTTTAAGAGGTGAAGGAAATGATGTTCGTAATCCAGTGTTCTGGAAGGAGGAACGCCTTTTCTGGTAGATTAATTTACAAAGTTTTCTACTGACAAAAGAAAAGCAAAGAAAAAAATAAGATAATAATTCCCTTTACAGGCCTAATTTGACTTTATTTTCTCTCTCTCTCTCTCTCTCTCTCACACACACACACACACACACACACACACACGCACACACACACACACACACAGCTATGAGCTGTAAATCCTTGGTCGTCGAGTTACTAGCTCAGTAAGAACAGTTGATTGATCTGATCAGAGTGGCATACTCCAAAAAATGTTATCTATGGTGAAAATAGATTCCCCTTGGATACCATCGAGGGATTACGTATTTTCAGAGACCAAGAATACAGTGAAGTGCCCTCAGCAAGAGAGAATACAGTGTAGTCATTCTCGTTGAATCGGAAGGATTTTGCCCCAGGGCTGTCATTATGAACATCAGTGATCATTGTAAGAATG
The DNA here is from genome assembly GCF_009761245.1 of Sapajus apella. Taxonomy (NCBI): domain Eukaryota; kingdom Metazoa; phylum Chordata; class Mammalia; order Primates; family Cebidae; genus Sapajus; species Sapajus apella. The sequence goes on along the minus strand of NW_022436960.1, from coordinate 23,389,462 downwards.
TGGAAAAGTGCTAGTGAATAGGAGTCCCAATTACAGAATGCTGGGTGAAAACAGGCTTTGCTATAATTATAGTGTGTTTAGATTGATGGGCCTAATGAGCAGTGTTCCTTAATCTAAATGTTGATTTGGGAGTGAGTTAAAATTAGAGGTAAAACTGTGATAGTAAGTTTGTTTACTAGATTGACTGTGTGGCTCCAAGTAGCATTCAGATCAGTTCAACTAACACTCTCTAAGCACCAAACCCTGGTCAGGCCTTGGGCTAGGTCCGGGAGATCCAAAAGCGGGTGAAGTCCTCAAGAAGTTACAGCCCAGCATGGGAGAGGGCATTTCAGTGGCGATAATAATAGCAATGGATTTTTTTTTTTTGAGATATTCCTTTTCTTTCATACTTTAAGTTCTGGGGTACATATGCAGAAAGTGGAGGTTTGTCACATAGGTATGTCATGGTGGTTTGCTGCATCCATCACCCCGTCATCTACATTAGGTATTTCTCCTAATGCTATCCTTCCCCAATCCCTCATGCCCTACTATCCCTCCCCTAGCCGCCCCCACTGACAGGCCCTGGTATGTGATGCTCCCCTCCCTGTGTCCATGTGTTCTCATTGTTCAGCACCCACTTATGAGTGAGAACATGCAGTGTTTGGTTTTCTGTTCTTGTGTCAGTTTGCTGAGAATGATGGTTTCCAGTTTCATCCAAGTCCCTGCAAAGGACATGAACTCATCCTTTTTTATGGCTGCACAGTATTCCGTGGTGTATATGTGCCACATTTTCTTTATCCAGTCTATCATTGTTGGGCTTTTGGGTTGGTTCCAAGCCTTTGCTATTGTAAACAGCAGTAGATATTAATTGAGCCTTTGCCAGGTGCTAACCACTGTTCTAAACACTGCAGGTATTAATCCATTTACTTACTTCACCATAACCCCACAAAGTTGGGGTTCAGTGAAAGGGAAGCAAACAGGTGTGGAAGACTGCAGTAATCTATCCAAGCTTATACATGTGATAAGTGGCAGACCAGAGCTTCAATCTGGTCCAGACCTTGGGTTCTTAACTCAAACCTTAATATTCCAGAGAAGATATCAATATACAATAGTTCACTGCCCTAGGACCAAGGAGAGGTATAATTAACCCTGTTGCCTGTGCTGCTAGAGGTGATGAAGCCAGAGCATAAACAGAATTCTTTATCCTGACTCCTTTGTTGGCTCTACTGGAACCATTCTGGCTTCCTTACTATTCTCCAGGCAGGTCAATCTTGTTCCTGCCTCAGAACCTTTGCTCTTGCTGACCTGATCATCCTATCCCAGATACCTTTTTATGGCCCTTTCACTCAGTCCTTTCCCACCTCCCTCCAAATGTTGCCCTATTAATGAAGACTTCCCTGGCCCATTCCATTTTATCAGCCTTTCTTCCTTTTCTCGCCTTCCTGCAATTCCTCCTCTCCTACTCTGCCTTATTTTACCATGGGAAATACTATTATCTTTTTACTTGGGTTTCTGTTGGTTTGTTTGTTTACCTGCCTCCCCACACTAGAACATAGGCTCCCAGGGCTCAGTGACTTTTTAAGTATTATTTGTCACTGAATTTCCAATGCTAAAATAGGGCCTGCCCACATCTGAGGTTTATATATACTTTTAGATTTAGTGAATTAAAAAGCCAGAAAGAGGCTAGGAGCAGTGGCTCACGCCTATAATCTCAGCACTTCGGGAAGCCACGTGGGTGGATCACGAGGTCGGGAGTTCGAGACCAGTCTGGCCAACATAAGGAAACCCCATATCTACTAAAAATACAAAAATTAGCTGGGCACTGCGGCGCGTGCCTGCAGTCCCAGCTACTTGAAGGCTGAGGCAGGAGAATCACTTGAACCCGGGAGGTGGAGGTTGTGTGAGCTGATATTGTGCCACTGTACTCCAGCCTTGGCAACAGAACAAGACATCATCTCAAAAAAATAAAAAATAAAAAACCAGGAAGAACATATGTCACAATGTTTAAAATAGTTATATCTGACTGTTGGAATTACCATATTTTTAAATATACATTTACTAAGTTTTCTATAATAAGCGTGTGTTCTATCAGAAAAGGGCTAAAAATAAAGTTAAACATTAGCCACTAATTCCTCTCATAAACCTACTTATTCATGGGAATTATTAACTTCTGTATTATTATTGCACATTAGGTTTTCATACATGGTGAAATGCTATTATCAAGCGTCCCATGGGAAAGGCTTGTCTATGAAATGATCATTTCTTTTTTGCTTACTCCAGATTGAGATTTCCAGCCTTGACTCACCTGAAGGGGAGACTCACATGTGAGACTGCTCATGTGAACAGTTTCCACTGGGATACCCAGGAGCCATTTGAAAAGCATCAGGTCCACAATGGAACTCAATCCCCCAACCTGCCCCTTACACAGTGTTTCTTGTCTCAATAAATCCAACTTCCAACAGTTGTGCAATCCAACAACATGGAAGTCACACCTCCCTCTCCTCATGCCCACAGTTTGTCCGTAAGACGTTCTATGGAATCCACCTCCCAAATACATTCCAGGTTAGAGCACTTCTCACTGCAACTCAATACCGTGCTCCTCACTTCCATCCATACTACCCGAAGACACTCGAGTTATCTCTTACCTGAATTCTTGCGGACACTTTCAAGCTGGTATGTTTGTTTCCAGTCTTTTAGCATTTTTTTTTAAGAGACAGGGTCTCCCTCTGTGTCCCATGCTGCGATGCAATGGCACAATCATAGCTCACTACAGCCTCAAACTTCTGGGGTCAAGTGATACTCCTGCCTCAGCCTCTTGAGTAGTTGGGACTACAAGCACACACCACTATGCCCAGTTAACTTTTTTCTTTCTATAGAAATGGGGGCTTCACTATGTTGCCCAGACTGGTCTTGAATTCCTGTTTCCAGTCCTTTCTGACACTCCCAGTCCCTGCCAATCTTTTTTCCTTAAAGAGGCCAGAATAGGGCCGGGCGCAGTGGCTCAAGCCTGTAATCCCAGCACTGTGGGAGGCCGAGGCGGGTGGATCACGAGGTCAAGAGATCGAGACCATCCTGGTCAACATGGTGAAACCCCGTCTCTACTAATAATACAAAAAATTAGCTGGGCATGGTGGCGCGTGCCTGTAGTCCCGGCTACTCGGGAAGCTGAGGCAGGAGAATTGCCTGAACCCGGGAGGTGGAGGTTGCGATGAGCCGAGATCGCGCCATTGCACTCCAGCCTGGGTAACAAGAGCGAAACTCC
>NW_022436960.1:23373716-23386121 GCF_009761245.1 Sapajus apella | reverse complement strand
AAAAAAAAAAAAAAAAAAAAAAAAAAAGAGGCCAGAATAGTATTTTTAAAAAATGTGATCAGCCTTTATTACCCACACCACCCCCAATTAAAATCCTCGTGTAGCTTTTTATTACATTACCAATACAATTTAAATGTATTACCAAGGCGTCAAAGACCCTGTTTAAGTCCACCTCTCTATACCCCCCAGAACATCCACCTCCTCTACCACTTTCCTCTACATCTACCACACCCTGGGCAGTTTATCAAACATGCCTGGTTTATTCTAGCTTTGGGCTTTTCTCTTGTCTCTGGGGCTTCTTCCCTCCTCACCAAGGCTGGCTTCTCCTTGTTTAATACTTAGTGAGATGTTAGCTCACGTGTTACCTCCTCAAAATGAGCTTTTTGATCATCATAACTGAGTAAGCTCTCTCCCTCCACCAGTTCCACTGACCTACAGCTCTTCATTCTGTCCAGTGTCAGTCTGTCATTATATGTTTATATGTTTAATAGCTGCCTCACTTTGGGATGAAAGTACCAGCAGGAAAGGGAGTGTGACTGTTTAAATCACGGCTGTAACTTCAGCATCCAAAATAGTGCCCGACTCATAGTGAATCCTTAATAAATAGTCACCAAATGAAGGAATAAAGGGTTGGAGCACTGCATGTTTTTGTGACATCTAGATAAAAAGCAGAGATGATAACCAGTGTGATTTTGATCATCTGTCTCTCTTCCTACCAGCCACCCTGATCTAGGGGACTGGAACACCAAAAGAAAATTTGCTTCTAGGAACAAAGTAATGTCATGCTATGGATTGACTCATTTATTTGTTTATTTGTTCATTCATTCATCATTCTTCACTCATCAGACATGTATTAAGGACTTTCATTATATTATGGCTCCTGTGTTTGGTTTTCTGTCAGTTATCTTAGTAGTGTGTGTGTGTGTCGGCGGGGGGTGGTATGGGTGTGGGTGTCTTTGTGTTTATGTGTGTGTGGAAAAAGGAATAAGGTAAATAAACTTATGCAATGTAAGAAGTGTGGTGGTCTTTTTGTAGAGGTTATAAATCTAAGATTTATGTTCATATTGTTTTGAGAATACAAAGAAAGGTTCTCCTGTTTTTGTTTACTGAAATTCACTTTAGAGATATTTATCTTTAAGTCATGATAGATGAATTTCTCATATGGGCAGTTTTCCTAAATCTGAGTTTTAACATAATGAGATCTGGAGTAAAAGAAGGCAAAAATACCCCGTAGGAAATGATACAGAGACTAATGATCATTTACCCAAATAAAACGCATGCCATTCAACATTAGACATTGGGCCCCGGGTAATCCCTGTTCTTTTCCTTCATCTTGAGTGAGGGATGCTGAAAAAGACTGGGCTGGCTACTGTTTAATCAGGGAATGATTAATACTTTTCATTAGCCCAAGAAAAGTTAGTTTCTATTCCAGAAGTATTTCATAAAGACCAGTTAAAATTATTAACTGTTATGCATCACTTGTCAACTATAGGAAGCATTACCGCACCCTCTCCATAGATGATTAGAATAATTGCTGTCCTTTCATCTTTCCCATCTAACAATACTTACCCAGTACCTCCCACTTTCCTTTGTGTCTTAGTGTGCTGCATGTATCTGCTTTGCGAAGAGAACATCAAGGCTCGGCATAATTGGGCTATTTCCCTGTCATACTGGTTTGCTTCTAAATCTGCCTCCTCTGTGGGTTGCAGTGAGGTCAATCAGATGCAGTCAAATAGCAGAGAAGATATTAAAAATACATATATCCTAGAACTAAATATACACCATCTGTGAACTTCAACAACAAAGGGAAACTTCTCTTAATCTGACCTTAGATAAAGCCATTGGCACGTTTATTGTATCTGTCAGTAATCACTAATAGTTTTGATTAACAACATGAGTAATACATAAGGTATATTGCTCTTTTCCTCATAAATAGTAAGATCTAGAGAGGGTTTCTACTCACAACATTTCTCATACTTTCCTGATCATTGCATCAACTGTGGCACCTGATAAAAATATGCCACAGACCTACTAAATCAAAAGTTTCAACAGGCCTAGTGATCTATATATTTACTAAACACACCAGGGGATTTGATCATCAAAGTTTGGGGAACTTGGTATGAATATTATTCAGCGAATTGTTTGTATGTCTGTCTGATGCTTTCCAGACTGGATTAATACCTAGGTCTCTTTCTTTGATTCAACTTAAATTAAAATGCTCCCAGTAAATCCCACATTGAATATTTCCAGTGCCCCACTGCCTCTACTATGAGAGACCAAGATCCATGTGAGGTATTCTGTGATGAAGATCTCATTCTGGTTTTATTATTAAGCATGCATCTTCCCCTTTTTTATACTACAACTATGCATTGTCAATTAAGCTGTTGCTAACCTGACTTCTGAAGCATTGGAATGTTTTACTTGATGAAGCTTACTTTGTCATAAACTAAGGGTTAGGAAAACTAACAGATTTCTAAAATATTATACATGGAGGGGCCACTGGAAGTCCTCCATCACAGCCTGTTAGCTATAAAAATGTGGAAACGAAGGCCCTTGAGGGACTTGCCAAAGTCAGATGGTCAGTTACGGAGAGAACTTGGATTAAATCTCCTGACTCCAATCATTACATTCTTCCTGTGACACCATTCCCTGATTCCTACAACTAATTAGCCTCCACTTTGAGCTTTAGTTTTTTTCTCCAAGAAAAAAAAAAAGCATAATAGATGAGGTCAGGGACTCTAAACTTGAATCCCTGGGTTCCGTTGAAATGCTCAGAAGGCTACTGTGATGGGCGAGGATGTCGGAGAGGAAGGACAGAGGTGGGGCTTCTCCTAGTCTTACTTTTATACCATTGGGATATTGAAATGGTATTAAGAATTTGTTTGGAAAAACCAATTCTGTTACTTTTCAAAAAAGATGTAGAGGCACAAGGCTAGATGGTGATCCTGGAGTGCATATCTGATTCTTTTATGTGGAAATTCTCTGAAAAGAGATCTGTGAAGGCAAGCGCTTGTCTTTCTTCTTTGTCATAAAACCTGGTTGTTGAGTATTCAGGGAATGACACTCATTGACCAACTGCAGGTGTGGCCTGATCATCTCAAGGAATTGACACTTTGAAAGTGAGAGAACAGTGGGAAGACAAATCTTTTGGAAGCCAGCTATCTTTTCTAATCCTCTTTAAAAGGCCAAAGCGTTCACAATTTTCCCCTAAAACAGAAAGGTGACATTACACCTTAAGTGACAGTATCGTGCATGCCGTCCTCTGCCCTCCTAAGAAGTGCAGAGAGGGCAAACCCTCCGAGTGAAGTACCTTTTTTCTTATTTGAGCCTGCTCTGCATTGAGGGAGAGTTTGACACACCTCTTTAGAGTTCTGAGAATAGTTAACAGCTCTAAGAAAGAGATTTTTATTCATAAGAAAAAACAGAGAAACTAGAAGCAGTTCCCTCTCTCTCTCTCTCTCTCCTTCCCCCTCTCCCCCATTAGTGTCTATTATAAACCTAGGCTTTCTTTATGTTCTGTGCAGTTGACCTGAGTTCTCTTCTGTTTTGGTCAAGTGGAAAAAGACCTGAATCTGTGTCTGTCTCCTTTCTCCTAATTTTGGTTTCTACTGTTTTAGCCAAGAAAGGACTAGACCTGTGTTTCTCTACCCGTTTATCATAGCCATGCTGGTTGTCCAAATCTGCCTCTTTCCACACTGCTAACATCCTTCTCACCTTTCTTTGCTTGGCTTTTTTTTTTTTCACTGCAAGCTTTCCCATGCTCATTCCTCATTTGTCATCAGATTTAGAGTCACTGGCTTATGGCATAAAAGGATGGATCAGAGGGGAGCAGCTAAATAAACTGAATGAAGGTGCTTCCTTTCTCTTTACCCATCACAAATGGTAAAACAGCCTGCCTGACCAAGTGACATGGCATTCGCAGGTTATGGTAGCTTGGCCATTTGTTTAGGTCGGCTTATTTGCAGTCACAGTTCTTTAGTGTTTCAGTGATTTGGTTATCACTTGACAGTGCATACATTTCTTCTGTGAAATTTGATAGTTACTTATCTATCTCTGATTTTTTCCTCTGTATTTTATTATATCTAGTTTCATTTTCCCTCTTTGTAGATTTTTGTTTTGTATATCTTGTTTCGGGATATACATGAAAGGGAGACGAATTTCCAAAGATAATAGGGATCTCAGTTTGCCTATAAATTGATAACATCATTTAGAAACAAATCTTAAAACCTCACTGGCACAGCATAAATAGAATTTATAGGTCTTCTGGAAGCAGACCCAAATCTCTGGACTCTACTTTCTCCACTCTCCCCACTCATCCTAACCTTCATGTACAGGGACCTCATTACCAGCTGAGCTGACTCAACTCTTTCACACCTCTCTGCCTCTGGACATGTTGTTCCTTGGCCAGAAATGCCTTTTTTTTTCCTGCTTCACCCAACACATTTAGACTAGTCTTTTAAGACCTAATAGAAATGTCATCTACTCTGATCTGCCTGCCCAGATGCCCATGCGCAAAGTCAGATGTTCTGCCTTCTGTTCCCCCATGGTACTTTCCTGATATCCCAGTGACAGCTTCCTGCCACTCCAGCCCACTCAGTTGGGAGAACATCAAGAGGTGAACAAACTTTTATTCCTTTTTGGATTCCCGGCGTCTCATAGACCTCCTGGAACATACGGTGCATTCAGCCTAGCTGAATGAAGTGATGAATCAAGCAAACCGCTTACTCTCTCCAGCGCCTGAAACATCTCAAGGGGCTTGGATTCTCCTTTGCTCCTCTTTTCTTCAACCAATCTGAAAATGTTTTTAAAAGATATTTTTTGTTTTCCAATGCAGTCTTCTCACCTAGCGTGGTTTTTCTCCATTTTTATTTTCTTTGTGAATATGAAGGTACGATGTCCATAGCTACCAGTCTAATCTGGGATCTTTTCATCTCCATTTTGGAGTTCTGCAGCGGTGTCCCGGTTGATCTGTCTTCTATATATTCCTTCTATAAATTACACTCTTACCAGGTACCAATCAATTGTTTCAAACCACATTTCTACTAAATGGCCCCTCTGATGTGATTCTCAACGGGATTCCCTATTAGATAAAGACCAAACCTCTACTCTAAGCCCTTAAGACAAATGGTTCATCTCAGTGCTCCTTACTCCTCAATATTATCCGTTAGATTTTTTGGAGACACATTGTTATTCTCTGAATAGCCCATCCTTCATAGTCACAAGGAGTCCTCACTTTGCTTAGACTGGAACACACAATTTAATCTATTTTAATGTTCTGCTATAAAATTAGAATTATTTTCTGTTATCTATTTCAAATTTTTCAAGTTAATCTATTCTAAATTTTATCTATTCCAAGTTATAAACTTACATCTCCCAAAAAGACTACCAACCACTAAATCATTATTTCATTACTTCATATTACTACAGGTTAGATTTGGGATGCTATAATATTTTAGCTCTGATTTTGCCCTTTTTGTAGTGCCCATAGAAAACTTAACTTCCTTGCATAAACTTCCATTACAAAATGAAGTTTAAAAATATATATAACATTACACATTTAGGATATTTCCTGATGAAATAAAAGTATTTCAGATAGAAAATGATGGTTTATTTGGTTTATAAATCAAGAATTCTCAAGAGAGTATGAAACCCACTTTTTCCTTATCAGCTCTAGGGATTTTCTGTAGTTCTGAAATTTGAAAAGCATAAAGTAAAATTTTTATCATTTTAATTTATTTGTATTCATATTTAATTCACTTAGAAATATCCAATCACATAAAAAGAACGGTGTAAAAATGGCCAGGCAGTGGCTCACACCTGTAGTCCCAGCACTTTGGGAGGCCCAGGCAGGCAGATTGCCTGAGGTCAGGAGTTCAAGACCAGCCTGACCAACATGGTGAAACCCCATCTCTACTAAAACCACAAAAAAATATCCAGGTGTGGTGGTGCATGCCTGTAATCCCAGCTACTGGGGAGGCTGAGGCAGGAGAATCACTTGAACCCAGGAGTTGGAGGTTGCAGTGATCTGAGATCATGCCATTACACTCCAGCCTGGACAACAAGAGCAATACTCCATCTCAAAAAGAAAGAAAGGTGTGAAAAATGGGGTAGACTACATGTGCTATAACAATAGACCCCAAACATAAAAGAAGGTTGTCTCACTCATGTACACAGTCCACAATGGTTCTAGTTGGTAAGGATTAGGGTTGTCATTCTGGGAGTGGGCCAGTGGAGATGCTCCCATCTTTAGCATGTCTTCCAAAAACTTCCTGGTATCAAAATCCAATTGTTGAAAGCAGAGAGAACATGAATAGTTTCATATGGAAGGATTTTATGTACTAAGTCTAAACGTAGTTCACATTAATTCAGTTCACATTCCGCTAACCACAAGGACACCCCTAACTTCATTGATGACAAAGAAATGTAGTCTAGACTATGCTCAGGAATAAGAGGAAAGGGTTATCCTGAAGAACGAGATGTCTTGTATTTATTACCTTATGTAGTTATCAAAGTCATTTCTGGTTTGGACATTGTCTTAACTAATGGGTTGTAAATGCTCTCTGTGCAGATGTTTTATGTTTTATATTACTTTTCTATGCCCCACAGCATACAATATAGAAGTCTGGATGGATTAGGCACTTGGCATGTGTATTAGTTTTTTATTGCTATGTAACAAATGACCACATGTTAGTGGCATAAAACAACGTATGTCTATTGTCTCACAGTTTCTGTTGGTCAGGAGTCTGGGCACAGTGTGATGAGGTCCTCTGCAAGGCTGCAATCAAACTGTTGGTCAAGACTGTGTTTCTCATCTAAATACTCAACAGGGGAAGGATCTGCTTCCAAGCTTGCTCATGTTGTTACCAGATTTTATTTCCTTGTGGCAGCATGATTCTTTGAAGAACCAAGATTTTATGGAGGCTTGCTTCTTCACAGCCAGTGACAGAGACTGTAAATCAATTCTTCTAGCCAGATGGTCTTACATAATGTAAGATAACCCCAGTAATGAGATCCCAACACCTTTGCAATATTGGTTAAGGAAATTACAGGTCTTATATACATTCAAGGGGAGGGGATTATACCAAAGAATGACTATCAGGAAGCAGGATCACTGGAGCCTGTCCACCACAGTAAATGATTGAAAAAATCAGAGTATTCCACAGAACTACCACTTTACCTGAACATAGCTCTTTACACAAAACTGTAGAGAATTATGAAAGACCTCAAGAGAAAAGTGTCCCTTGTTGCCGAGCACCAGTACTTATGCTAGTAAAATCAGCAACGCTCAGGAACAATATTTGCTAAGCTTCAGGATATCGACCTTAACCCAAACAATCATCTTTAGAACTGGATCCAGAACAAGATGGGACTATTTTGAACCTGGTGCTAACAAGGTTCCTTCTCATAAGACCCTAAAACCTTCATTATATGGCATTTTTGAAACCTCTTTGTCATTTTAAATTTTTGTCTTTTCTAGCTGACTTTTCCTTTACTCCTCTGTCTAACTTGGATGGCATTGAATTTCATTTTTTCTCTCCTTCGTCTTTCTGTTTGACATTTCTCCTTCTAGTTTCATTTGTCCTTTAAGACGACCTGATAACCTTTCATCTAGGGGAAAAAAATCAAAAAGAAAGCTCTAGAATGGGATTTTAGTTGACATATTCAGTTTGCTTTGGAGGGGCATCATCCATACCTCTTCTTCTACCGGTGAGATCTCCTGAGAGGTGAAAATATGAGAGAATCAGAGCTGCTTATTTATATATCGGTGGTGGAAAGATCTTCCCTGGCTAATCTGACCCCTTTCTTTGAAACTCCAAAAGTGACTTTTTGTGGTTAATTCTTCCAGGACATCTATAATACAGTCCCACAGATATTAAAGGTTCAGGGCATCAAACTGAAAGATATAACAGCTCTAATAGAGTCACATTTCTAAAAAAGAAAACCAAATTCTGAAGATATTTTCTGGCTCTGTGAACAGCTAAAAATACAGGATAGTCGTTCCTATAGTTCTGGACTTTTAATACCGAAGCTAACTTGGAAGGAAAAATAACCCAGAGCTAGAGGAAGAGAATAGAACAGACTTCAGTGAAATTGGGCTTTCTTTTCAAGGCACTTATTCCTAGATTAGCTCATCTATCTTTAAGCTTCATATGATTTTTACTACTTGGCATGACTTAAAACTAAGAAGTTGGTGAATGGTACATAGGAACTCTCTGTACTATTTTGCAACTTCTATGTGTCTAAAATTATTTTAAAATAAAAGGCAGCAAATATGCCAATCAAATTATTGAGTTGGGAAGTGTTCTCTTTGCAAATGTCTAACAACTGGAGTAACATTGTGTCTTTGAATACAAATGCCTGTTCTCTGTTTAACAAAATACCAGGAAGAGGAAAAGGAGGAGCTGAGGAAGGAGGGAAGGAAATAGAGAAATGGGGATTTCCAGTTGCTGTAGATCTTGAGTAGGCAGGACCTTAGCACATGGTATTTAGGTGCAGATTACCTGTCACTTTTCAATTATCTTTGCTTGCCTGGCCTCAATCAGAGGCCAACCCATGCCCCAAGGGTACCCTGCATCATTGAATTTGTAGATTAGAACTTTCTTTTGGGATAAAGAGCTATTCCCAACTCTACCATTACACCTCCGCCTTCATTCGCTAAAGAACCCAGCAGGCAGGCTTGCAGACAGAAGTATATAGTGTGGAAAATTAACCACCTCTTTGACTCTTTGCAAGATTTGTGATGTCCTATTGGGATGCCTGGGCCCATGCACATTCACCTTGATTCTAATTCAGAGACTTCTGTGTCTTTTTTCTCATAGTATTGGGTTATTGGGTTGAGCAAATACTTTGTCATCAGCATGTCTTATGGAGTCATTGAGAGCCTTGGATTTGAACTCAAATCTGTTTGAGCACTATTCTGGGCTATGCCACTTACGAACTGCATGACCTTGAGCAAATCACTGAGACTCTCTACAGTCAAGATTCTTCACCTATTAAATGAGACTAATAATACCTCGTGCGTATGGCTGCCAACAGGAGTTAGTGAAATAATGTATATAAAGTATTTAACACTAAACTTGGTGCCTAATGTACCTTCAGTAAATTATAACGATTGTCATAGTCATTGTTGATTTTATACTTTCTAGCTTCCATTGATTTTCAGTGACTATAGCCCTAAAGCCATCGGGGGATATCTTTTTTAGAACTGAGTTTTCTTTATAAAACAGCAACTTACTTTTTAAGGAAACATACTCTTTACTATTTGTCATTTTAGTCAAAAAGGATGGAGAAAAGCAGGGTTCGGTTTTATTTTGGGCACAGTGTTTTGACCATGACTTCCAGTGCTGGCTTGATTACGTTTTAGGAAACAGAATTCCTTGTATGAAGAAATGGTCCAAAAGTAAGCACTGAATGGTTACTATTATAAATAATAATGCTGGCCACTCGTGCTGGCTTGTGCCTATAATCCCAGCACTTTGGAAGGCCTAGGCAGGCAGATCATTTGAGGATCACAGGAGTTCGAGACCAGCCTGGTCAACATGGTGAAACTCCATCTCTACTAAAAATACAAAAATTAGCCAGTTGGGGTGGCGTGGACCTGTAATCTCAGTTAGTCAGATGGCTGAGCCCAAGACTTGCTTGAAACCAGGAGGCGGAGGTTGGAGTGAGCTGAGATTATGGAATAGGAACAAGGAATAGGAAAAAGACCAAGAAGACAAAGACAGACAGGAAAAACAAACCCAGCTCAACTGCACTTAAGCCTGGGTGACAGAGCGAGACTCTGTCTTAAAAATAAAATAAATAAATAATAATGCATTGTATATTTCAAAATTACTGAAAGAGTGTAATCCCTTTCGGAGGCCAAAGCAGGCAGATCATTTGAGATCAGGAGTTCGAGACCAGTTTGCCAACATGATGAAACCTCATTTCTACTAAAAATAACAACAACAACAACAAATTAGGTGGGCCTGGTGGCATGTGCCTGTAGAGGCTGAGGCAGGAGAATCGCTTGAACCTGGGAGGTGGAGGCTGCAGTGAGCCGAGATCGCACCACTGCACTACAGGCTGGGCAACAGAGGAAGACTCTCTCAGAAAAAGACATATATGTATGAAAAGAGCAGAATTTAAATGTTTTTACCACTAAAAAAGATAAGTATGTGAGGTGGTAGATACATTCATTAGCTCAATTTAATCATATCACAATGTCAACATATATCAAAATATCACATTGTACTCCATAAATATATATAGTTGTAAGTCAACTAAAAATAAAATTTACAAAAGGAAACATAATAAATATTATTTTGTATTAAAAAAATCAAAGTTAGGACAAATATTGAGTTTTTCTGCTACTCAATGAATGATGTTTTGGGAAAACTCAAGAAACACCATCCTCCAAAAAATAAAAAATAAAAGAAGTTCACAGTTAAGGCCTTTCCATGCAATCAGCTCAGGGATCAACAATAGATCTCAAACAGCCTGTCTCTGAGTATGCAGTGCTCGCAGATGTGGGGAATATCTATGTACATCACATCCTCAAGGAACTGTAAAACCAGCTGCATTGACCAAACCAAAACACATTCCATTAGAAAGCGTGTAATTGTAAACCAAGAGCTTCTTTTCCATTTACCTAAGATAATTGCAGAGGCTTTCATCTAAGAGAATCCAAGTTAAATAACAGCACTGTCAAACAGGTTTCTTAAGGAAGAGGATCTTGGGGTTCTTGGGATTAGTTCAATTTGATGCTATGGCTGAAAAATCAAGTGGAGATACACTGTGTGCCGTTGGAGTCAGGCACTTATGTGAAAGATCAGTACTCACATTCAGGAATTGGGTACAGCTAAAAGCAGGGGAATTGATAGACTCATGGAAAAAGTATGTGTAGAGGATGTTATAGAAAATTAAACACAGTTAGGGAAGACCTACCAGCAAGGTTACAAGAAGAAAACACCTATCCTACCCATTCAGAATACCTTGCCACACTCCTGCATGATAGGACATGTGTGTTCTTCACATTAGCTGAGAAATTCAGGCCAGGTAGAAAGACAAATGTGGCCAGAAGTTGACATTAGGAGTGAGAAATAAACCAAATGATTTTTTGTCCAGCGTTAACTATCTAGACCTACCCAGGAAGGTAGATTTCAGAGACATTTCCAGCTTTGAAATACCCAAAAGTCTGATTCTCCATTGCCTTGACTCTGCCTAAAGCAGTCTACTCCATTAATCTCTGAGGAACCTCTTCAAACAGTTTTCTGCCAATATATTGCTGAAGGCTTTTGAGAAATAAGAGCTCTTCCAGCTTAGTCATGTCTCAAGGCAGCATGGCATGGGAGATGGAGACTAGGAGTAATTAAAAGTAACTCTGGGCTCAAGCAGGAAGAGGGCTGTCCCTGCCTCATCTGTATTCCCATCACAGGCTCCCCAGTGAGATCCCAGCTGTTGAGCAACAGTCTCTGTAATGTCTGATGCACTCGATCTTGAGTTGAGCACAAAAGAATGTTAACAACGTGAAGGGCACTGGGTTCTAGGTTTTGGAAGAATTCTTAATGATTCTGTTAAAGAGGAAGGAGTAGGAAAAAGACCAAAAAGACAAAGACAAACAGGAAAAACAAACCCAGCTCTACTGCAGAAATTACCTCCCTTGGTAGTCTAGTCAGTTTCATTGGAAAGCTAGCCAGTGGAAAAAGCGTGCAGATGTGTGATGTGAAAATTATATTCAAACTTTAGCTCCCCAGCATGTCTCTAAGGAAAGCACTATGGGAACAACTGCTGGAGATACAAACAAAGGCCCAGGACCATCTCTGCCATTCATGTCAGGATCTGAGAGAGCCAAGGGAAGGACAAGAGTGCAATTATCTCCCAGACATGGTTGAGTCTCTGGGCTGTTACTCTGTGATCCCCATGCTGTAGGTGCAGAAGCATCATGTCTGTAAGCAATTCCCTTACCACCAGATATCTCATGCTGTCAGAGGACCAACTATTTGCTGTTGACAGTAATGCTCATTTGAAGGTGTTCAGCCTAGATTGTCTTTGTATTAGGTAACTGTTTAACAAATAAATTGTAATCAGTACCTCCCATCTCTCTCAGTCTGTCCACTGAGCACTCTTAGTCAGTCTTTACAAACTTGTCCCCATTTAGTTGTTAAACCTACCATCATCAACCCAATAATGAATTGAGGACTATGGTTTGTGCCTACTCCAAATCCTGCATTTTCTCTCATTTCATACCCCTTGCTTCAACTGAATGAAATTTTCAAGCTTAGAACAAATAAGTGTTAAAAAATATTATTAAACCAATATATTCACCTTTTCACAAGTTTAGAAAACAACACTTAAGGAAAAGACTTGTAATCAGTAGGTTTTTTTTTTGTTGTTGTTTTTTTTTTTTTTTTTTTTTTTTTTTTT